>NC_051453.1:18469618-18645736 GCF_001649575.2 Kryptolebias marmoratus | reverse complement strand
GAGAAGTGGGTGGGTGGGTGGGGTGAGAGCCAGCGCCCTCAGACTGACTCTGCCCTGTAATTTAGCGGGTATTGGCCCAGACAGGAGCCAACCCCTTCCTCCGTCTCCCGCGCCGACGCTCGCCCTCTCGCACACCTACAATTTGCCGGCAGCCTGAGGAGAACACGGCCGTGGACCGCCAGGCCTTAACTTTACGTTAAAGAACTTGATGCAACCTGCTGCACTTTATAAATTTAAGGCCCGGCTTGAGTTGGCGGGAATGCATGTCACCCACCGCCTTTCATGTCAGAGTTTCAAAATAAGATCATCTTGGCGTGAAAAGGGATAGCCGTTTTAGTTGAATCTTGAAAAAGTACGCCACGCGCAATCCCGATCTCGCAAGCTCAAAACGCGCGTTGAAGATGACTCTCAGCTACCGCCACGTTGACTGGTTCCTGGAATATTTTGCTAACAGGCAGACAAACGAGCACACAAACACAGAAAAAAACAATAATGTGTATGAAACAATAATGCGGGAATTAAGAAAACCATGATGGTATAGTGCGGCTTTAACTTTGAGCATCAGACTGAGACGTGAAATCACTCGGCATCTCTCTCCAGTCTCCGTCCCCTCCCACTCTGCCCTGCAGCCTCTTTGGAACATCTGTTTACCCCCCCCTCCCTGGGGAAGAGGGGGGCAGCAGGGTACAGATGGTCCAGCCAGGCCCCGACTTGGGTGACCACTAATCCAAAAACCGCTGCAGCCACACTGACCGCCTGACCCACAATCAGGGAAAGATGCGGAGGAATGTCAGCGGCGCTCCGGACAGTAGAAACCTGTCTGAGAGGAAACGGCTGACTTCATTTGTTCACTTTTACAATTTAGACGAGAGAAAATGAAGAAAAAAACAAACAGATTAGCAGATTGTTTCGGTCCAGAAAACAAAGACGGATGAGTTTCAGTCAACCCAGATACAACAAAATGAATGACCTTACCTGAACCCACAGAAAAACGAACTAGAAGCCGGTACCGATCAGACACCAGAGAGGATTGTTGGCGTTCTTCAAAAATAAAAAATAAAAAAGAGGCAGTGCAAAGGGGGAAAGAAGTCCCCCGTTCTGGCGAGTGTCAGCTGCTGGAGAAAGTCCACTCTGATGGCTGATCAGTAAAGCACAAAGAGTGGAGTCCTGATGCCAGTAAACACACAATAATACCCGTCTCCCCCGGTAATCCGCTCTGAGCCCTCATCCGCCCAGCTGATCGCTGCCGCTGCAGCAGGTGGGGCACATGATTGTTTACATTCGGCAAAGGAGTGGAGGCTGCTGGGATAATCTGCAGCAGGGAAACTCTCAGTGGAACGACCGTTTTGAACGGCTAGCTGCTGGAACGGAGAAACGATGAGCGCAGGAGGGATGTGTGGAACCAGAGCTTTTTATTTTAGAAAACAAGCTGTAGAGAGCTGCCACACAGGAGCATGGACCTCCTTTAGTCACATATTTCAGAATTAACCAGAGGATGGATTGTACGCAGGATTAGAGTATAACACTCACAGACAAATCCCAAGTCTGCTGAGGGAAATCACTACTATAAAAAAATAAAATGTCAAACGTACAGAACTGAGCAAGTCTTGAGTCATCTCTTATGTTTATGTAAATATATGTATGTGTATATATACTGTACGTATAATAATAAGAGATGGCTTAACATGCAGTCAAATCACCTGAAATGGTTTCAAATTGTCTTTAAAATAAATGTGAACCAGCTTTCAGAAACAACGGAAGATTTAAGCACATACTGCTCCATATAGTGTCGTGGGTAGGTAAAAGGGCTGGACAGTTTCACATTACACAGTTCTTTACACAGTATGTTAAAAGTATTAACAAGTGCAAGCAGCAGCAGCTAGCTGTAGCTGTAGCTGTAGCACTTCCGGTGATAACTGCTGTTTGCAAGAACCACTGTAAAGTTTTGGTGGTTGTTCTAGAACAGCATAAATCCACTTTGCCTTGGCCTTGTCTGGACTATTTCTCCAAAGTGAGGTTGTTCAAAGAGCTATCTACAACAGGTAAGATGTTATTTATTCACTACCTTTCAACAGTAACTCGTTTCAAATTTAAAGCAAACTTAAAATGTTCTGTTTCCATCCTCTCTCAAATATAAATCCACTGTGCAGATGAGTCACAGCAGGGGCTCATTTTAAAGCTTTGGACAGAAGGTCTTCCCTTCTCTCCGTCTTTACATGAAACTTTTTGAAAATGAGCCTTCTTTTGTCACCTGGCCTGACGGTGCACTCGGCAGCCTGCAGGTAACCCTGCAGACGACCACAAGGCTGTAATCAAACAGCCGTCTGACTTCCTGAACAGCTTCATGTCCCTCAGCAGCAGTCAGATAATCACATATCTGAGAGGAGGAGACACGGACCGCCATCATCACAGCTGACTGGATCCCGCTTAGTGAAACTCAGCAGCATTTTCCGAAATCAACTCTTTGATCCTGTGAAGCTCTTTCACCACAGCGTGACATCACCTCTGCAGTAAAACCGTGCAAGGTGTAAACTTCTTCCTGCTGAATTCCTGACTGGAGGTCAGACCACAGAGACTGGCAGCGCTGCAAGCCCGCACATGAAAACTCGTCTGGCGGTGGAATAAAATGCCATGTGTGCTTCAGGAGACACTGTTTAGATGTTGGCCGAGCTCCCGGGCTGCCAATGTGCCTGTCTGCTCATGTGCTGGGACATAAAAGTGGAAATGAGGAAGAAGTATGTGTGTGTGTGGGAAATCCCATCTGATAACACAGTTTCCATTGTGAAAAAATGGAATGGGGAAAAAAAGAGCTCTGCTGAAAGATGTTTTACTAAAAATAATAAATAAGGGGTATCAACGCATAGACTTTCAGGCAAGCTGGTCCCAAAAACAAAAGATGTTTCAACAGAGGAAAAAAAATCCTCAGGCCACCATCACTTCCATCGTTTGCCGCGCTCGTAGGTTTCTCCTGTTTACCCAAACTCGGGAGTTTAAAACCCGCTCCGACTAAGAACCGTCGAGGATATTTGCTGTTCTGAGGGCATTTCAGAGCAGGAGATGAGGAGCTCTGTGTGAGCGCGGCCTGTTTTCTCAGCTGCTTCGTATTACCACTACAAAGTCTGACAGCAGGCTGCGGCCGCTTTGAAATACTTTCCATTTTGAGCCCTCCATTGTGGCGCACAGAGGAGGACAGGCACCACGCCAGCAGGCGGAGATCTTGCAACTCAGAGGAGAGAGACGGGGCGAAGCAGGAGGTGTTAAACACGCGTTTAAATGTCTGACGTCCTCAGAAACATTTCCCTTATAAAACTTTCCCAGCCTGTGTAATGTTCACAGGAGTGTGTGGTGGGTTTTACTGCACGGCAATGAGCGAGCTATTTTGTCATAACATATTTATGTGACATTAGCAAGAAGCTTTGAGAATGGTCTGTGTATGGTGGTGATACATACAACAAGAGGACGGATGTAATTTAACCAAGTTGAATACGGTTGCAAACCCACTACACTGAATCCCAATATTAGCATTTAGCAGCTAAAAAAGCAGCTATTTCTTTTATGAGCTGAAAAACCAAATCAGAGCTGCAAACTGAATATTATAAAATACGTAAACACAAATATGAAGTTATGTTAACTTAGCTATGCGTTTACCGGATGTCCGAGGCCCAGTCTGAACTACTCCGGATATTTTTAAAAATAGAGCTTTTCTGCTGCGAGCTGCAATAGTTTTGGGAGACTTTTTAGCCAAGCTTAGAATCTTCTTTTGCTGTTGATGTGTTGTGAATGTGTATGTTTTGCCCACGTAGCAGTACGGGTGGTTCAGCGTTTTGGTGAAATTATTGTGAATTTAGAAGAAGATCCAACATGGAGGTTCTCTGATTGGTTAAGGTAACAGCTTCTCTGTGCAGGGAGAAAACTAGAGGGAATTTCCACCATCTAAAACAGTGGTCTCCAATCCTGGTCTTCGAGGGCCACTATCCTGCATGTTTTACTTGTTTCTCTGCTCCAACACACCTGATTTAAATCAAGTGTATTGGAGGATTCCAGGATTGGAGACCCCTGATCTAAAGCCACCCAAATTCCATAGTGTGTATTAGGAATGCAGTGGGCTGCCCATTACGAGCATGATTGGTCCACGATGGCTTTATAGCATGCATAAAACTTTCATGGCGAGGTTGTGGCAGTGTGTCGGGGTCCTGGGTGGAGCATGGTGGCAGCATATTCTTGATGTTGGACTCATGGGCACTGACGTGACTTGGTTGCCAGGAATTAGAAGCAGGGCGGGCCTCGTGCCCGCGGCTATGACCATGATTATGACAAGGCTCAGACATGACACCCATAGCCGGATTCTGACGTGACCCAATAGAGTCGTACCGGAGCTTGGTGATGACGCAAGACAGCAGTGTCATGATTGCCTGCACGCAGAATGAATTTTTCCAAAGACAATGCAATCCAGCCATGGAGAGTGTATTGGAGTTAACATTCGGTGTGAAGGCAGTCTTAGAGAGGCTCAGCATCTCTTGATGGAGTCAACTGATCAGAGGCAAAATAGTTTTAAAGTAGCAACATGAAAGTATTTCATGTTTTGTTTGCTTGCACTGGAGAAACCAAATCATTGCAGCTGATTAGCTGCATAAAAACCAATTAAAGATTCACCGTGAGACGTTTGTGCCTGAGTGAAACCTGAGGATCACCTCCAAATAACAGCTCTTGCTGTCCTGTCCACTCAGTACATCCTGTCCTGTTTACCACCTTCTCACTCACTAGTACTGACTGATAAAGAGGAAACCTGCGACATGATAAAAGCCGTGAGTACGGGCCCACAGAGGCGGCAGCTTTATTTTGTTTCTGCCCTGCTTGTGTGGACTCAGCGGGGTCAGCAGCACATTCAGAAACCTTTTACTTCTTGACCTCTACGCACCTCATTTTTAGGTCTGCACACAGACAGGAAGGTTAGCTCATGTCATCAAACACTCAAGTAAATCACCGGCTCATTGGCTACTCGCTCGCTCCAATTAGACTTATAACTTTAAAAGAAAACACTGCTGGAGATCTCGAGTCAGCAGACATTTAACATAAAAATCCTACATTTGTTGGGATAATTCATGCGCTTCTAACAGTATATTTGTATTGTAACTGTATAGGTGTTCATGAACCACAAATAGAAAAAGAAAGAGCAAAAAGTAAAGTCAACCCGTAAGTTGAAGTACACTTAAAATTCCTTCAAACTTTTAATCAGCATGAGACTCATTTCACAGCTCTGTGCTCCTGATTTGCTTCAGAGGCCTCCAGAAGTCTGCAGGACACCCTCTCATATCACATCATTTAACGCTCTTTGAGGTCACAGCTGATTCCGATTGGGATGTAATGGCTCTCCCACGGAGCCTGGTCTGCTTTTGGTAGACCTTTGAAGTGCTTCCATGCTTTAATGCAACGTCTCAGCGGAGGAAGGAGGGGTGTGACGGGGCTGGTCCCTGCTGAAAAGGCTCTCAAGGCTTTCCATTCCCTCCAGGTATACCTGCTCCATTAGTCTCACAAATAAAAACTTGTGTCCTCTGACCTCTGGCTCTTCTTTGGTCTGTGCTACCGCCCCAAGAAAGGCGGGAATTCTTGGAGTTCCTGGCTTTACGGGAAATAAAGGTAGAGTTAACCGCAAGGCAGAAGGATAATGAAAAAGCCTGAAGCGAGAAGAAGGGAAGACG
The DNA here is from genome assembly GCF_001649575.2 of Kryptolebias marmoratus. Taxonomy (NCBI): domain Eukaryota; kingdom Metazoa; phylum Chordata; class Actinopteri; order Cyprinodontiformes; family Rivulidae; genus Kryptolebias; species Kryptolebias marmoratus. Next base: position 18,640,037 of record NC_051453.1, on the reverse strand, counting down.
TAACGTGAGCCTCTTCATGGTCAGCTCTGTCAACAAGAGCCTGAGCGCTTACGGGAATCTACGGCATTCAAAAAGGGGGAAACAAAAGTGTTTTCTCTGTACCCAGACGGGACGAGTGGTACAGGAGTGAATCTACCTTTTCATCAGCATGAAGCCAGGAAACACAAGGGAAGAATAACAAATTAGATTCATCTTTCACCAAGCTGTTTCTCTGCCAGACCAACAGGCTTAACTAAGCTTTTTGTCGCAGCCCGTTCCTTTAATAACATTTGAATTGTAACGTATCCTTACTGTAGATAATATGTAAATCTAAAACAGATTCCTGGATGTTTTTTATCTGAACATTTACATGAATCAAAGCGCCATTTACAAGACAGGTTGATTCATCCGCTCATCAGTTGAGACACAAGCAGAGCCAATAACACGAGGCAGTAAAGCTCATCTGGTTCAACATTTTACTAATTCAGTCTTCAGTGTTCTTCCCAAGCACACAGTGACAAACACATCAGAGCATGAGAGGAATTCAGTGCATGACTTAAAGGCACTTTAACACGGCGGCTCCAGTGTTGGAGTGGGGTTACCATTCTGGGTTGTCAAACACTAAAAGGATAATCTCCAGGAATCAAATTTAGGAATGATTTCTAACAACCTGTTTGCCGTAATTGTTGCAAGTGATAGAAACAGTTTAACCCTTGATTTCCCTGTTTTGGCAGACATCCTCTGAGCTACAGCTGCCACTGACAGAGAACCATGTTAGGAAATGATCTTTGCAGCAAGAAGAAAGTGGACCTTTTTTAATAAAATGGTGATATGGCTGCAAAGAAAAGCCCCTCTTTAAACTGGACTCTGGATGTTCACGGATGCATTAGTAAAGCCAAGCTTCCATTCTACACCCTGGAGCTGTGGTACCAGCTTACCCTTACACATACTGACCGTTTTGACTCTGCCGCTGCCTCACTTAATGCCTCAGCGGGTTGATTCCAACCTTCCCATTCCACCTCAATCCTTACACAAATCCCATTATAGGGGAAGAAGGCATCTCAGGCCCAGCTTTAAGTGTTTTTTATAACAGCTTCTGGACTTTTATTCTTATTTGCTGAAGGTTTCCACAGCCCTGCACCTTAATCTGTGTGTTACATCTATTTCCCAACATCCTAGTAAGACACCAAAAGCTTTTGGAATTTAGAAACTCGTAGTTCCCAACACTACTGGAGGATTTCCCATAGAATTCAATATGTGAGTCTGGTTCGAATTAACTGAAAGTAAAAACTGGGAAATTATATTATACATTATGGGGAAATTTCTACTTTTGGATGTCACAGCACTGCAGTGTTTTTGTCTGAATGCAACCAGAGAAAAGAGGTCATGACAAGACAAAACCCATGTTGGGGAGCTACTCAGTCCCTGTTACCCTCAGCAAGTTATTTGGTCTAAAAGCCTCAACTTTGGCCCAAACCGATTAATGAGATGTTTTGTTTGTCCATAGTTCAAAATTTTACACGACACCTTGCTCCTTATGACTCAGATTAAATACTAAAAATTTTGCAAACAAACAGCTCTTAAGACTCTCTGATTGTTTTAAGCACTCCAGGGTCCACCATGGAACAGTAACTTGTTTGCTTTTGCACCACCAGGGGAACACTTTTGTTTGTGCAACACTCAGTCAACGGTCAGCCCAGGCCACATCACTCATGGACGTGACATTCAATAACGAAAACAACAAAAAGGTTTCTGTGGTTGGAGCTGTGTGTGGTGGGTCTGGTTTCATTTTTAAAGCAGGGTTTGAAAGAGCACTACAAACATTCAGAAAGAGGTATAGAAGCCAAGACTCATATCACAGATCAATCTACTTTGTCCTGCACATGTACAAAGAAAACCACAATGTAGCAGACAATGGCAACAGGTAAATCGCTTCAGTTTTAGCAATGCTAATTCAATCTTAGACGGGTGAAGGACTCGGGCAACCGTTGTTGGTCCTGCTGAAGCTTGGACCTCCACAGGTGTCTTGGTGGTCTCTCACTAGTCTCCTTCCTGCCAGGTCACTCAGTTTGTGAGGACGGCCGGCTCTTGGCCAGTTTATATTGACCATGATTGATTAATGACAGCCACATCCATCTATTTTCTTTACCCACGTCTCCTTTCAGGGTCGTGGGTAGCTGGTGCCTATCTCTAGCAGTACAAAACATCCAAGGAGGCGACTATTTTTATAGGCACTGTAGAGTGACCTGATGTGTGCAGTTGCCTTTAAAAACAAGACAAGCATGTGCGTGTTTTGTGCAGCCGCTCATTCATCAGCTTGTTATTCAATGTGAAAGGCTGAGGGGTCACAGGTTACAGGAGTGTATGGAACTACAGTCCCGGGTCATAGACAGAGCAGCAGAGGTTACGAAAACATGGGTTTATCTGTGTATTCAGGTGTCTATACACAGCGAAACAACACCACAGTGATGAACAACCCTTACACGTTTAGACAACTGGTGTGTAACCTGGAAAAAGGTACTCGGAAAAACGCAGACTGTTATGTAAGTGTCTGAACGGTTCAGTCACTGAAGGCTTTCTACAGTTTCCTGTGTAAACACTGAGCTGTGTGAGGCTGAGACTCGCGTTTCTCCAGTTTACTGGCATCACTCAACGCTCACACGGAGCTAACAATAAGCAGAGCAGACAGACTGTGAAGGCAGAGAAACACGAGCGGAAAGAAATGAATGCAGATGTGGGGGAAGGTGCGGTTTGGAAGGAGAAGACGAGGGACGATTGCAATGGAAACCTCTCTTTAACTGGTCAGCTTTGCAGGCGGGTGACCTGTGTGTGTCTTTGGGAAAGCCATTAGGAGGGAGTGGCATCAGTCTGAGCAGAGCTGAACCATCCCTGATATGTCTCTGGCCGGTGGGATCCAGTGGAAAAGGGGGGATAAACTGAAGGCCTGGCTGGTTCAACATAAACTAACAGTTGGCAGGGAGGACGGAGCCAACCCAGCAGCCTTTTCACTGGAAACAAAGGAGAGGATCAGACCATATACCAGCTCCTGGTGGCTTCCACGGCCACACCCAGATGGTCCCACAAGCTGTTCACATAAAAACAAATCAACTTACTTTCAACTGCTATTAAGATTTACTAAAAGGTCGAGATGGAAATGATATAATAATGTGAAGAAATCCCCATTTTCCCCTCCAGGACACATGGGAATTACACCACATGTATCTTTCTATTGATAGCCTCTCTGAGTCAGAACAGTTCTGCAGCACAAAAATAAAAACACTGGAGATGATTATAATAAAATGACATCAAAGATCCGGAGCTGGACAATGACTCATCCCATCAGACAACAGAAAGGACGCCACTGTCTGTATTGTTCCAGGCATCATGGTGTGATGTGTTTAAATGTGTCTGGTCTCTGAGAGGAAACTCAGCTGCAGCCCTGCAGTGAACCATGAGTCCTCTGCACATGTGTGTGCGAGCAGCCGCATGGAAATTAACAAGCAAATGTTTAAATCACCAACACCAGATTGGTTCCAGATGCACTTCAAGTTTTATTGGTACTTACCTATTGATCATGAAGAGAAAGAAACAAGCAGGAAACCCAGGGGGGTGCATGAAAGAAAAAAAAAGAAAACACAATTAGTTGATTAGAGCAGGATATCAGGGACCAGAAACAAAACAATCTTATTTTAATTTATTGCTGTTTTCCTTTCAGCTCAAACTAATCTCAAGAGAACACACAAGTGGAAGTGTTGTGTTTCAAGACATTAGGGGGACAGTTTTGCTTTTCTGATTTGAGATAAAATCTTATCATCCAGCATGTGCGGCAGTCCCAAACCTCTTCACCTCCCTCTGATCCTAAAACTGCCGCTCCCTGGGGCGTTTGTCCCTGACAGAACTTTACAGATGCCAGACTCAGGCCTCTGAGCTCACGTGTCAGCAGCCTCGCTTTGAATGCAGCTCTGTCCAGAGGGACTGCGTTGAGAGAAAAAAATGAAGGAATGGTCCAAGGGTAAAGGCTAAGAAGGGAAAGTAGGCCTGGCTCTTGAATAGCCTGCTGGCCCTGGGGGGCTTGTTCTTGTAAGAGCTTTGTGAATGACAAAACTAAAGGAATGGCTGCCAACAAGAGCTGAAAACAGCAGTCAATAGTTCTTCTGCAACAAGGGACAGGCACCATTGAGCTGAAAAGGCGAATACCTTTATTTTGAGTAAAAAGCAGTAGCTAAACAGCAGTTTTGCCCTCTAGATTTACTTTTCTTTGGTGATTCCTTTCAGTTTTTTCTTTCACCTCCCATGCTCTGGCTCAGACTGAGCCGTGCCCACCACTGTAAACAAACTGCAGCAGCAGCACTTTGGTAATGATGGGTCCTGTTCTGCCATCGACATGTACAATTAGTGGGCACAGACGAAGACATGGCACCCATAACACACTCTGCAGGGTGTGTGGTGGCAGTTTTACACAAGTCAGAGCCACCGAGGCTATAAGTCAGAATGACACACGGAGACATCCCCAGCACAAACATGGGGGTTTAGACCAGCAGCGTGAGAAGCACGCCAAACTCTGCTGATGTTTTGATTGAATAGACAGGCGCTTGTTTTATTTAGGCAGCTGTTATACAACCATGACAGGAAGAAACTGACAGTTTCCCAAATAAATTTTCAAGGATTTGTATATTAGTAATCTCTAATTATTCATTTTGTATAAAACTATTATAAACTTTGTATAAACTTTATAAATTGTTATTTTAAATTCTCTTGTCTTGTACCATAATGCATTGTATCATTTTGTATTATACTGTACTGTGTTTTATGTATTGTACTCTATAGTATCACCCTTATAGAGGCACCCTTGGAGCAGAGCTAAGACTAATCAGGTGTCCTACAGCTCAATGACTACAAAAGCACTTAATGAAAGTACTTTTTTACTGGTTGTGCAAGTCACACTTTCAATTTCGTTTTAAATATATTTAATTTCTCTTGTTCAAATGCCTTAAATAAATGTTCTGGGCTGGTGCTTTGATATATTTCTTGGAAAAACACGACTCATCCTCTTCCCTTTTTCTAACCTTGAGCAACCAGTTTTGGACTTGTTTATCCCATTTGGTCGCATTCTATTTGTTTTAAAAATACTTTTTATCACTATGTCAAAGGTTTGCATTAAAGTGACTTCTATAAGCAAGGCCAGACTGTATAATCTTCTTTTTGGGAGGGGAAAGATTGCTTAAGTTGATGGTATTTATTTATTCTTTGGCAATCCTGAGGTTGCGTATCGTCACAAGTGTAGAAACAGAATTTAATTGGACTATTAGGGGATTAGTACAACCAGAACATTGTTGGCAGCTGTAATAAAACCTCCTAAAGTTTTTGGTTGGCTGCACAAGATTTCAACTGATTCCATTTTTTTTAAAGATTGGAAGAACAAACAATAGAAATGATTGTAGATGAAGATAACTAGATCAGTTTGAAATTAACAAGAATGAGAAGCTCGTCATATGAAACAAAGCAAAAAACACACTTCAGACAAACTGCTGCAAACACGCATTCACACATCAGTCATTCAAGCTAAATGGTGAAACATTCTCATATTTGTAATAATCCACTGGGTTTTAACCAGTCTTTAAAAGTTTAACCGTGGTCTATATTTACTGCTTGCCACTGAAAGCCAATGGCGGATGATTATGTTTTTGCCCACGTCTATGTGTGTGTTTGTATGTCTTTTACCCAAATATCTTAAGAACCACTCAATGACTTTTAATGAAATTTGCAAAAAAGTATTCAATGGGTGAAGTCACCTATGACTGTGATTTATTTACATTTTATACAAAATTAAACAACTGAAAGAACATCCTCCAGGAAGGGTGATTCAATCATTTTTGCCAGGGGGTTTTACTCTTAGTGTGAGATTTTCAAGGTTTGACCAAAACAGATACAACTCAGTCACTTCTCAACATAAGATTATTTTAGTCGAAAACTCACGTGAAAGGTGGTGGGGGACATGCATTCCTTCAAGGATTGCTACCCCTTTAGTTATTTACAAGTTTTTGGTGACATGTGCTCAAAGGGCCTGTTTCTGTGTGCGTACATGAGACCAATGGCACACAGCGGAGGTGGAAGGGGAAAAGTCATCTTCAGCCACTCAGTCTGCTTCTGATGGAACCCAAACTCCACCAGATGGCTTTTCTGAACAGATGACAGTAAGAGGAAAGACTCAGGAACAGTCAGACGAACGCTCAAAACCTGAAAAGCGACGCTTTAACTGCAGCTTCATTCACCGCTTTGTAAAGTGAGCAGTAAAGGCTGACCTTCACAGTTCCATTTTCCAGCAACACGATAGAAACCCAAACGGAAAAGCAAGCTGTGAAACAGAGAGCTCATGCCGTAGAAAGATAAGAAACGACCCTGAGTGAGGCTGAGCTCTTATCACTGATTCTGGAGTCTCTCGGGTCTCGCAGGGGAAACGCTTCCCTGGGTTTCCTGCAATTTGACTCAGGTTTGATCAAAAAATGCAGGCAAAACAATGAAGCTGAGAGCAGAGCTGGAATCACAACAAGCAAGTTGGGCTCATTCCCCCCTAAAGCACCTGTGGGAGCTGCAGCCAAGTCATAAAAACATTCAAACCCTTAAATTTACTCTGCAAGGTCACAACCCGGGAGAGCCAACCGGGGCAGAAAAATACAACATATCTGCTGTGTGCTGCTGCCATCGAAGCCCCCGGCGTTGGGGAGGAACGATGGAGTTTCACTTCCATGCAGAATGGAGAGGAGGATCTCCAGCTCCAGCTGAACAAACAGCTCTGCCTGCGTATAGAGGTGGAGGTGGGTGGATCCATGTGTGTGTGTCTGTGTGTGCAGGGTAACTGTTTATAAAGGTGGGCCTCTACCTGACCTGTGTTATACAGGCACCACGGATAATACGCAAACACGGCAGGAGAACAGGCAGATGCACAAATGGCATTAAAATGGCATTTAAGGGAGCTGTTATCGGTAATCAGCATGTTACCTGTTGCAGATAGCTAATTGAATGACTGCAATATGAACAAACTGAACTGATTTATGACAAGACTGTCGGGCTAAGAGCTATTTGGAGCAGAACTAAGACTAAAGCGTCTCAAGCATTTCATAGCGGTTCATATAAATGCAATTTTCTAAGTCTTTACATGTACATCACTGTTGCTTGAAGGTGGTTATTTACATATAAACCAATCATTGTTTACACTGAGGATTGAGTTTGAAACAGAAGTGTACTCAGCTATGGAGAAAATGGCAAAGTAAGGCAGTTAAAAGATGCTATATATTCTTTGTTTGTTTGTATCTGCATCGGCCTGTTTCCCTGCCATGTCGCACTCTACTCATTCTGCTTTGCGGCACATGTTTCACGTGGATCATTTTTGGTAGCCGACCAAAAGTTTAAAGTAAATAACTATCTAATGCAAAACTGATCAATGTAAAGGTTTCTAAAACCACCCAAGAGTGTTATATGGTTATTACAATAACCAACAATGTTACTGTAGATTGCATTTTCTCTTCACATCACAGAAACACATGACAAGAAATGATAATTAACAAAGAGAAAACTGTACATCTTTGTTGGGCGACTATCTATACTGAAGGATTGGTTCACATCCAGCATTTAAGAACAACAACTTGCCTGTTTGTAACAGAATGTCCTCAATAACTCTTGTTAAACCTGTTAATATTTGTCTGACTCCTTCCAAAAAGAAACAAAAAGACTGGGTCTGGGCTTGTATGAAATCCAAGACAAAACCATATTTAGGTGGATTTGTTTCAACCTTGAAAGGAGTGCCTCTGTAAAACACTTAGCTGGATTTAACGAGAAGGGGGGGAATGAGAGCGAGTGTGTATAAGAACAACTTGTGCTGACTGCTGGCAGATGTGTTTACAGTGTCGTTGTGAGGGAAATACTCGCTCGCACACCTTCCAGCTTCGTGCCGCTCCTCACATGTATCGGGAGTGTGCTGGAGACGCACTCCGATCACATTCAGGGATCATATCTGAGCACCACAAACTCTTCCAGCTGAAGGAAGACGCTGAGGCAGTGGCTTCGGTTGAAGTGATGCCTCAGGTGTGTGGGAGTGACGCCGGGGAAGTACCCCCTCCCCTCTACGCACAAATCACCGGGTATCTTTTCAGCATGGACCCTGGGATTATCGCCACCAAATCTGCCTAAATATCAGGAGCGAGCTGGGAGCCTGAAATCCAGGAGCTCCTGGAGCGGTGAACCCGATCCGAGCAGCTGCTTTGTGTTTGATACAGAAAGCATATAGAGTTCCTGCTAGAGGTTTTTCCCAGGGGTGTAGTTTTTCATTTGGACTCTGGTGTTCCTGCACCTTTTATTTACAGTTGTGAGGAGGAGCTGGTAAAAAGGCTTCCTCGTTTCCTTCAGAGGGTGGAACGTGCACTCTCACTTACAGTGGAGTCCAGCTGGATAAACATGATGGATAATTTCACCAGCACTGATAAAGTCATGACGATTTACTGCCGTGTACAAGCACAGCTGACTGACGAGGTTTAGGACATTTAGAAGAAATGCGCCTCTTTTAGAGTACATTTTATTTTAGCTAGGTTCTGACCTTCCAGCTTAAACTCTCAGGCTCAACGCAAAAAGGGTGATAATGTTTTTGCCCATATCTATGTGTGTGTGTTTAATTGTTTACCATGTTAGGAAATTATCTCATAAACGACTGGATAAACTTTAATGACACCCTCAGAAAACAATCATTAGATGTACCTCTACAACTGTTTAAGATGGCCGCCACTACTAGGCAACTTTAGCAAACACAAAAACCGATATAACTCAGTCACTTTTACAAACAATGAGCTGAAATGTAGCTTGGTAGTAGCTGCAAGCCATCCCCAACTTATACTCTGAGTGCTAACTGATTGTGAAAGATCTGTTCTTAAAGCTTTGTCATTAACTACTGGAGTCAACTGTCAGCAAAATATCTAAAAAACAACTGGACGTATTTTAATGAACCACTGGATGCACATCTACAACTGAACATGCAGGATGGTGGCCCTTCAGGACCAAGATTGGACATCATTAGTGCATATTCTCAGTCATCCAAGTCATGGCAAACGTAAAAAGTAAAAAAAAAAACTGATGAAGCAGCTGGACTTCTGTTCTGTAGCTGAAGACGTGAAGAGTTCCAAGCTTTACACTGCATGACGTCAGTGTCAATAATAACAATGTTTGGATCGAGCCACACGCCCCTACTTCAGTGTCATAAAGTCAGATGCAATGCGACAGGACCGTTCAGAATGAGGGCACTTTGAAAAACAGCGAGTATGTATCTGATTCCTAGATACCAGATTGTCATAAAAAAAATCATATATGTGTCACATTTGGGCAAAAAAAAAACCCTGATTTGGGCCACTTTTACCTGCTGTGTGCACGTAGCTTTAGTTTAAAACTGTCATGAAAGGCAGCGGGTGATAGGCATTCCTTCCAAAAATGCTAAGCTTTTAATTAGCAGCCCTGTTCTCAAAGATAGTTCACCAATAAGCTGCTCAGCTCAAATTTAAAAGTAACACAATGAAAGCAGTAAGTCCGATGATGAATTATTCAACGGCTGCAGCTAAAACAGATGATCCGTTAGGAGTGACAAATCTAAAGTAAATTAAGGGTAGTGGTGAGGGTCTCGTTTAGGGGGAGGGGGGTTCTCAATGAGTGGATGCATCTCCATGGAGATGACTGTTGTTATCCCAAAGACTCAACCAGATTTGATTGGGCGACTTGATTTCAAAAGGACCAATGGAGAGGAGAGGGATAGTGTGCTTTTTCTGAGCATCCACTCGTGTGTGTGTGTGTGTGTGTGCGTGTGTGAAAGGGTTATGAAAAATGGAAGCTGGCCCCAGTAAGAAAAAAAGAGGGGGTTGAAGTGATTTGGAGAGAGAAAAGAGACTGCATGCATCAAAGCCGGGCTCACAGCTCGTGTTTGTGTTTCATTTTTCTTTTATCAGCCGATCAGCTGCACTCTTGCAGCCTCGGTGCAACGGGAGGATTGTTTTACCTTATATAGATAAGAGCGCAGCCCTCTCACAGCACGCCTTTGCAGGATGCAAAGCTCCGAGGATGCTCCCGGGAGTGCTGCCTGCCTGTTCCCATAAGGCAGGAATTAGGGCAAACTGGGCGTACGGAGCCAATAAGTGGAGAAGGAGGGCATCTACAAAAGCTGAGCTTGGAGAGAGGAATGTCTTCATTAAACTTCTCTTCTCGGTCTTATTGTTGTGCTCTGAGGGAGTCAGCTGGAGCTTTTTGTTGCTGATGTGAAGCAGCTTTGTGCGTCGTTCGCACGTTAACCCAAAGGCGCGAACCACCACTTAGGGAACAGCAAATCTACGTCTCTCAGCCACACGTTGTTGTGTTTACTAACAGCAGAATGCTCGTAAAACTCACACTGGGTCATAATGAATCCCTTTACTCCAGATTTAACGGGGACTGGGCAGAAGCTGCAGCGCAGTGGCAGCCTGACCGCAGATTGCTGCGGTGCGAGCCCAACCACCGGGCCAACCCCGACAGAAACATGTCACAATACTGAGACGTTTCGACATTGTTTACCAGGCTTTTAGGCTCGGAATGCCTTCAGATACAAGCAGGAATCATATTTAGAAGTCTGACAAGAGGGCAAAATCAAAGATTATTTGATCCTTTTAATGTAAACCTAAAAATGAGTCATGTTCATTTAATTTACCATCTGTCAAACTAAACCCCTGTGTCACCTTTGAGTGCTCATCTTCCTACACTGTGAAGGGTTAGATAGGATTTCTTCTGCTATCTAAGGGTTAACAGATTATGGTTCTGTTTATCGAACAGTTATAAGCCAGACTGTGTTTCCGAAACACCAACAATTCCCTAGAAAAATACCACAGAAATAGGACACGCTCTGCCGAGACAGTATGAAGTGACTCAGGGGCCCGGGCGTCGTATTACATAACCAAAATTCAGAGGAAGTGTCACGTGACTTCGGCCCCGAGTTTAAACATGCAACACTTGTTCTGATAGATGTCAGCAGGCTATCGGCAACAGGCTGCTTGTTGGTTTAAGATTAGATATCTCTGCATTTGAAGGGGAAGTTTTACTGAAAGGAGGCAAAAAAACCAAACAAATGAAACACTGTCGTTCTGTGGCGCCAAGAGTAACGCTGCAGCTCCACGCATGCATGTTTTCAAATAAAACACTGAATCCAGCTCTCTGGGGAACTTAATACAGTTTAATCTGCACGTGCTGCTATTGGCCAGAAGTGCGTGGTCTGACAGCCAATGGGGTTGTTCTGCATTGTTCGTGTGTGTGTGTGTGTGTGTGTGTGTGTGTGTGAGCGACCTCAATATACTGAAGCCAACCAAGCAGGACGAGCTCATTGTCTTCTTTCATTACTCTTACCCTTTTACAGACATAATCTGTTAAATAAACAGCAGTGCAGCGTCACATGAGCACTTTCACTGCACCTAAAACACGTCACATCTGAAGTTTGGGAATCCGCACATTCTTTCAATCCGATCTGTCCGGCACAGGCCCTTTATCTACATGGAGGGCCGCGCCAGTCGCTTATCCTGGAGCTGCAGAAGCCTCCCTCGGCACGAATGCTGGGATAAAGAACAAGCAGGCTTTTTAGCTCTACCTGCCTTGGCCACACAGCTCAGGAGATTTGGGAGCCATGAATCCCGAATCCATGAATCCCGACCGGAGTTTCCCTCTCCTCCTCTTCAAGTCTCCTGCAACTTAAGGAAAGGGAGCAATCTGGTAGACTAAACTAGCTGCAGGACCTCAGCGAGGGACAATCTGGGCACAATTACACCCACTTTCATTTCATAATGAATGTTTTTTAAAGGCACAGATGTAATTTGGAATGACCTTCCAGCCTGATATGATTGCTAACGTCTGCTCGGACCATACAGGGGGGTTTAAACACTGACATTGAGTGTTCAAACTCAAATTACAGCTCTGTCCTGGTTAACCTTTAGTTTAGGTTGTGTTTATTTGTCACCTGATGTTTTAAATATAAGATTGAGTGCAACAGAATAATCTCGGTCAGTGCAGAAAACTACAGTGGGGCCCACATCAACAACCTCCCAAGGCAAGAAGACAGTGACAAAATCTTTTTCAACCTGAAGATAAACAGAAAGGAATGCATGTTGCCCGCTAACTCATGCCAGACACTTAAACTGAGATCACGGCAGAGTTGTAGCTGTTTTGGTCACAACTTTGTAAGTTTTGTTAATCTCATCTCATGTGAAATCTTGTGCTCTTGGAGTATGTGCTGAGGATGACTCTCAGCTACTACCACACCGGATTTAGTTCAATACCTATACAACTTGCTGAGTTATATCCAATTTTTGTGTTTGCTAAGGTTGATTAGCTGTAGCAGCCATCTTGAATTAGACTGACCCCAAAGGTGAATCAGTTGTACACTCAATGATTGCAGAGGGTATCACTGCAATCTGTTCATGAAATATTTTACTAACAAACACACACTTATGAACATAAACCCTACTCTCTGGCATTGGAGGTGCTATATTTTTTCCTTTGCCTAATCCAAAAGAAAAAGTAGTAAGGGCGTCTGCGTGAAAGAATGACTTTTTACTAATTACACAAGTCATATGACTGTAAATATGTAAACGTTACATATTTTTCCGCTGCCTGACACCTGACACTTGATCATTTGTCACAAGACCTCAGTGTTTTGGCCAGAAGAGGCCTTACATCTTACTTTCAATCAGTAAGTTTGGGCTTGAGTGTTTGAGGAAAGGATGATAAAAGAAAAAAGAAAAATGCTCTTCTAAATTTAAACATTAGAGTCCTTTTAAATAAAACAGGAGATGGACTGTGAGTCAGAGATGTCCTTTCTCTGCATGGGAAAGACCTCAGACTCAGCTATGCCAGCAGCCCCTCCCATCAAATGAGCTTTTAAAGGGACTCGCTGGTTTGTTTGTGTGGTTTCATCTTCGGGCCCCTGAGCCGTTTCTCTTGGCTTCACTAATTGTAACTGCAAATTAAACTCTTAATTCCCCGACTGCCGAGAGTCAAAACCTTGTCGGGGGCTCGTTAATCAGTTTCCTGATGCCTCGGATCCTCGACGCCGGCCGGGCAAAACACGCAGGCACGAGAATAGCCACGCAAACGGTAAATATTTGACAACTGCCAAACTTCTCTGTGTTTCCACTCGCCGTCAGCCTTCTTGTGTGGTCAGGAGGCTGTTCGAGGGAGCTGCAGGAATGCGAGTGCGCAGAAAAGCCAACAATGCTTTTAGAGCCACCAAAAGCTTGTGCACAGGCCAGTCGTGTAATTCGTGGGGCTGCTGAGAGGGCAGAATGAGCTGCTGTTTAAGGAAGAAGGACCTTTACTGTGCATTCGCCGAAAAAGCCTCCAGAATGTCTTGAAACTCGAGTGGCAAAGCCCTGCCGCTTAAGTTTTGAACCCCTTCAAAACATTTGCCCAGCAGGTTTTCCCTAACAGAAGGCACAGTGTTGGTGCAGGTGTCTCCAACGTGTCTCAAACCTGATTCAAAACCGTCTCAATTCAGTTTCCACAATTCTAGAGCACCATTTCAAAAGGCCCCATAAGTTTGTGGTGAACGCAGGGAAGAAACAGAAAAGATTGGCTGAAGGAAAACAAAATCCCCTGTCTGAGAGAACGGCCCACAGAGTGTGGGAATGATCCTGGGAAATGGCTGTGATTAGTTTGGCTCCACTGGGCCTGCTCTCACAGCGGGGCGAACCTGGCCTTGCAGGAACGAGGAAGACTCCCTGAGAGGGGAAGAGCTGAGCAGCCAATGGTTCATCGTGTGAGACACGCGGAGAGAGAGGGAGCACGAAGGAACAAGCACGGTAATTTGTTCCCCGCAGTCTGACAGTGATTTCTAAGATGGTAATCACATCAACTTTGTAGCCGAGGCTGAGTGACATCATCATCAGCTTATCCCACCCTGGCAGGCCTCGGTGGAAATCCAGCAGCGGAGCTCTCTAATCATGAAGAAAAAGGATTGGGAGATACAAAGTAATGCTCCGAGGGCGCTAAAGACCTGCATGCTTAGCGCTAACAGATCCTAGCGTCACTGCTGATACCCATCCCAGTAATTAACAGCTAAGGTTAAACCTGCAGGGCTCCTCGGAAAAAAGCTTAAGGAAGAGTTCAGCGTTTTGGCAAACAAGCTTGGTTTGCGTAATCTGCACATCCGATCACGAGTAAAAACAACTGGTATATGTAGAGGACTTTTACACAGACGGGCACGGAGTTTTCCAAAAGTTTGGGTGCACGTTTCCTATACAGCTCAGCAGAAAATCCTGAAATTTATGAGATTTAACACAATCATAGGTGAACTTCCCAGTCACCAATTGGTGGAATTTCTTCTCTCCTAGAACCTGAACTAACCAGCTGCCACTCGATGAGATGAGACTAACTAGAAAATAAACAAGCATATTAACCAGACGGAAGCAGGGGTGCGTCTGAGTCGGCAGATTTTTGAATACAAACACATGATTAGGAGGCAGCTCAGGTCAGTGACATCAGACCGCCACACACCAGATGTCACTGGGTGTGGGTGGGGCTCGGAACTGGGGCTGAATACTAATGAGAAGAAACAGGACTTTGTCTTTGAGTGGGTCACCAGCAAACTTCACAGGGACAGAAGTGTGCCACCTAACATAAGGTTTCCTGTTGGAAAGCAGATTAGGGGCGAGCAGTGGCCCAGTTTAAACCGATCCGTCTGAGGTCAGGTACCAACACATGTGCTGGAGACAGGAGACAATAATCAAAAAGGGATTCTGATTGTTCTTTCTTCAAAATGCTAAAATATTCAGTTTAAATCATCTTAAAGGATGGTTTCAGACTTTCTGACGTTTAAGGAAAAGTTATGAACAATTAATATCTTACCTGTTGTCGATATATTTTTAAATTACCCCAGTTTACCCAGTTTGGAGTAATTTAAAGAGAAATAGAAATAGAGATAGTGGGTCCACTCAAACAATACTAACAAGCTAATAAGTTTGCATGTTCTCCCCGTGCACACATGGGTTTACTCTGGCTACTCTGGTTTCCTCCCACAGGTTCATTGGTAACTCTAAAATTGTCCCTAGGTGTGAGTGTCAATGGTTGTTTGTCTCGTTTGTCTCTATGTGTCCCTGTGATGGACTGGAGACCTGTCCAGGGTGTCCCTCGCCTCTCATTCAAGACCGCTGGAGATAGCCACCAGCTCGCCTCGACCCGGGAAGCAGAAGCGGGTAAAGAAAATGGATGGGTGGATGCATGTTGCAAATTAGTATAAGAAGTACTTCAGGGCTGATTTTAAGCTATTAATTTGAAGCAAATAATGTTGCGCAAACACAAAACCACTTGAGTAAACATGGTGATTACAGCTGATGAAACAACACAAACCGAGCCATAAATCGCACTCCAAATGCCTCTGGTCCTGAACCCAAAGCACTAACAGCAGGATGGAGCGAGCAGCAAACCATCTTTAACTGTGAGAACAACCGATGGGGCAGCAGATGCTGCTGCAGCTCTCATCTGTGGTCACACTGAACATTTAATGTTAGAGTCAAACGCTGATTTGACGTAACGTCGACACGCCTCATCTTTTTCTTTCACGTCTGAGAGTGCAGCCTGATGGGGACACGCTCAGAGAACAGTCTGAGAAGACGTCAGGCAGGTCACGGTGACGTTTGGGTAGTAAAAAAAAAAAACCCTGACAGGACCCCTTTGGTGAGCCCAGATCTGATCAACATGTGTGTCTGTTTGTACGCTGAACCTCACCCGCATTTCGGAACACAAAGCAATCGCGGTCTAACGAGGACCCACCAAAGGCCCTCCGCAGTTTGTTTGGAGAAGGAAATGAGAGGCTGCTCGGCATGAAAACGGCATATCTGCGGCGTGATATCTGACGAGGAACATGAGCGAAACGACCGAATCGCACCTCTAGCTTCCTCTCCTGCCTTTCAGCTATCTGTGACCCTGCAGAAAGAAAGAAAAGAAAAAAAAAACATCCAGATGGACAGGTCACATCTGTGCTCTGAGGAATGAATCCTGTCACCCTGAGGGCTTGGGGAATGTAAAGACTGTAAATGTCTTTGCTTTGTATTTTCTGGACTTGTACTGATGAGCGTGACCGACCAAAACCATGTGGAAAGATCAGGTAGGAATGTATGCCAACAAAAACAACCTTTAACTCAAAAAAACAACCAAAAAAATGTAAATAAAAAAAAAAGTCATCCTATGCTTCTTATTTGGAGAAAGCTTGAAAACTCACAGTAGACAGATATTGGAACATCCTCATATTTTCTAAGCTACGTGTGAAATTCCACTCCCTGAAGATCAACCAACCTTTCTAAATCTTATCACAAATATTTATGCCTCCTATAAAACGCTCGTGAAAAGGCTCATTGTCTCAGGGATCAGGGCCCATCCCACAGAGATCCCTCCAAGTTGATTTGAGCAAAATGATTGCACCACAAACCACACGGCTTCCATACACAAATGAAATCTACAGTAACACCCAGCTAATGCGCAACTAATTAATGTGTAAATCACTTTGCTGCACTGCACAAGGTTTTAAAACGCTTGGACGGCATAAATCATGCTGCAGTTACCATCAACCAGTGTCCCGAGTAAAGCAAATGAAAGAAAACAAACTGTAAAACATATAAGGCTGTAAAACCTGTCGTAAATTCATCAAGATAAAAAGCAGGTAAACTTGAAAAGAAATTTATCTTCAGCACAACCAGACTGACTACCTGAGACTTGAGACCACGAATGAATGAATTTCACAACAAGAAGCGAGTTATTACTGAGTTATTAGTGACATGTGAAGAAGTAAACTGCTGTCTCCTTGCAGATTTGACATTTAGGCTGAAACCCTAAAGTTTTATGGTCTCATTTATAATCCCAACACAAACTATGCTCATTAAGTTTTTCGAAAGCTGCGGGAAGAGTAGACAGTTGAAAAAACTATACAAGGAGTACATGAAAATGTGATGTTTAATTGCTAATTGTTCACTATAAAAGGACATCATACAGTGTCAACTAAGGATGTGAATATTAATCAATTCGTACCGATTTAAAGAACCACATTGGAACAATGTGACAGCACTGCTACAGCAGCCATGTGCCCATACAGTTTGGGGATTACATCTTTGGTAATCTAGACAGTCCTAAATGTTTGTGTAATGATCAAATGAAGAGCCTGCAAACGGGGTTCCTACAGGCATTCACAACAATAAATCCCCAGAAAAGTTCCAAAAGTGTCCTATTCTTCTTCACATCTCACTTCCGGCTGTCCAGTAACCTTTTTATTTATTAGCGTTAGTTTGCAGTGTGATGATATCACGCGCTAACGTTTGTTTCCAAAATGCTGGAAAGTTTAGACAGCTCAAACTCTTTTTATTCTCAGGTACTTAATGCTTCTTATACAGTGTATACATCAAAACATAGGCTTTTTGTCTTCTTTAAACCTGAATGCGTCTCATTGCTTGAGGACCAGAGTAAGGAGCGTGCACAACCAAACATCACTGACTTCCATCGTATCTGAGCTCTAAATTTTCTCCTAACTTTATTTCTCCTTCATAAAACACTGCAGATACATAAAAAGTGAAGTTTCTGCTACTTACAGTTCAAGATTCTTTTTCAATGCAAGTTTTTGCTCAGTGACCACTTGTTTGAGGCTTACTTTCTACTCTGCTTTTCCTCCTGTCTGTATTTTTAAGACTGCTGTCAGGGCGAACATAATGAGCCACTTGCAGAAGCTTTAACATTTCTTTTGGTCTTGGTTTTCTTTACACTTCTTATATAGTGTATGTATTTAAAAAGTGACATTTTGTCATCTTGTCAAATAGTGTTGTTGTGCCTCCATCTCCTCCAGCAGAGGCTTTTCAAACAGGAACCTCTGCATATCTCTTACTTACTGGCATGGCCGGCTGCGTATGACATCACCGAGAAGGCACGTATGCCTGCGTGCTGCAGAAATGCATTGGAAGGAAGCGTGACACCCCCAGCCTGTAACCCAACAGAGACTGGGTGATGGAACGATGAGTGACGGACTCCACCCTGAATTAACCCCGAAATGTTCGCGACTCCATAAATCTGGGTTAGGCTTGAGTGGTCCTCCGATGTCACAACTGTAAGGCAGGAAACCTGACTCAGCTCTGGATGTGGTGCAACACGATGCGATCAAAAGGCAATAAAAGCCTCAGTCAAACATGCACAGTGCTCCCCAACAGCTTGAAATCATTGGACTGGACCATATTTTACAGTTAAGAACGTCATCAGCTGTTACAATGAAGATCTTGTTCTGTGGATGGAAGTAAAAATAAGAAATGATTGCTATCAGCGATTCTTACTTGTACAACAGTACAGTAAAATGCTGCAACAGTACAACACAACCCTGTCATTTAGACACTAAAACCCCTCCCCAACAGATTCTCTAGGATTGTTTCCCTCCTTCACATGAAGTCATAAATTAAAAGGCGTTTCATGGATGAGGGGATAAGGAAGGTAAATCACTCTAGGACACCTTAGCCTTGAATCCTTCCCAACATCTCAGATTTCTGGAGTATTCTTGTGGCAGAGGTCACGAAAACAAAAAGCTGTGGGAAGAGAAACGACTCGAGTGATGGTTGCTCAACAAGTCAGCGTGATGCCAAAGTAAACACTTGAAAAAATCTTATCAGTGCTCTGAGATTAAACTACAAGATGAAAACAGATATTTAAAGGTTTTACCGTCAGCTATGTTAAATGAGGCCTCGGCCTGTTAGTTTTAAACTTTCCCCTGGCTGACCAACACTTCCTAATAAGATCAGCATGGGTGACCTTTCAACTCATAAGACTAGGTTCAGAACAGGAGGTGGGGTTGAGTCATGCCTGGGTGTATGTGTGGGCATATGTCATGAACAGATGTCTGGAATTAACAGCAAAATGAAGAACTTTAAAGGTTGCTGAAAGAGCTACAGCATCTACAGCTGGTAAGATAAGACAGGTTCACGCCTTTCACCTAGAAACCCACTTCACCCATCGACCATTAAACAAACCTGGAAGTCAAACCGAATAGCAGAAGTTGAAGCTAAAACAGGACCGGCATCCCTGTTGGCTGGTTCCATCACATATCTTAGGCCCTGCCCCCCTCCATGTAAACAAACAGTACACTGTCCTTGTTAAACTGAAACAATACACCACAGATTCTCAGGCGCTGACTCTTGTTGATTCACATAGTTCTCGCCATGTTCAAAAATTTATGTAATAAGTTTTTTGGCGCATTAAAGAAAGCAATTGTGACAATTACGGGGTCACGTGACCTCGTCCCACATCACTAGCGTACAGAAACTGGTTCCACAAATACAACACGGCTGATCTCGTGGCTTCAGTTTCAAACAACGAAAAGAGGTACAGTTCGTCCACCTTTTTTTATGTCGATGATCTGAACCGTCGCTTTAAGCCTTGAGTTTCTCTCCACTGTCACGCTAATCAATGGAGATATAATTAAAATTAAGACAGATGAAATGTAGCCAAGTATTAGACAAAACACGTCTCTTTTCAGTTAAAGTTAACAGCCTCCACAAGGAGTGCTAAAAAGCTTTTGTATTCTCAAGACTGAAGTAAGTGAAAAACTGAGTTTGCATTTAGTAGCAGTGAAACTTAATCACGCTCTCAAAGTTACATAAAAGCTAAACTCCCTTTCATTTCTTGCTAATATCTTCAGTGTATACTCTGTTAACTCACCTCCCTGTGTACCAGAGGACTATATTTCATCCTGGCAGCCCTGCAGGTTGAAAACACAGATCATTCTTTGGCTGATTACCAACTTCTGCAAGAATGGAAAAACACTAAATAGAGGGTGGAAGTGCCCTGTGAGGAGAATGTTCAAAATAAAGAGGTAAAAGACGATATAGATACTTAGGGTCCTTGCTGTCCAGCTTTGGTAATCATTTACAGAAGTCATTTGGCACCATAAAAAGACCGAAACAAAAGTCAAGGAAAAACAACTGGCTTAAAGCTGGGAAAGCATAGATGATTCTCTGATTTCTGAATCTGATCCAACTCACTATCCACCAATCAGGCGCTCTCTGTGACTTTGAGTCTTCTAATTCCTTCATGCTGATACCAAAAACAGTGGTGTGATTCAAAGATCAGGACACCGAGCCCCTCCCCATGTCCTGCTGTCCTCAGACTGTGTTTAAACGAACAGATCAGACACCCGTAATCTCCATTGTCCCGTCCAGGGTGGATAACAGGGTCCCATCGTGGCCCACTTTAACAAGCAGGGCCATCTGCAGAGCCACAGATGGTCTTACAGGTTACCACATTCAGACGCAGGGTTAACCTGATACGAGCTGGTTAACCAAAAAGGAAAACTAAAACAGAGAGAGAGAATAGAAAAACAGAGAAACTGTTGCTGCTTCTGCTAAGTCTTTCTAATCTGCCCGAGTATGAAGTTGGGTATTTATTATGTTTCTAAGCCTGGGATCAAACTGCAGCTTTTTTTCACAGCAACCTGTATCCTGGATCTCCCTGAGAGATGCAGCATGTGCTTTTAGTTACAATCTGTTATTCTGTCAGAATGAAGTCATCTTTGATCCACCTCACTCCCCCTTTTTGTTCCCCTCCCCTACACCTCTGAAAACACCCCACCCTACCTCAGAGTCCACCGTGTTCAAAAACCAACAAGAAGGCCGATTGGCCAAACAGTAAAAACAACAACTTTACGATGGGAGTGAACAGACATCATCCAGGAGATAAATGAGGCTTTTCTGTCGCAGGCTGGAGCCAGCCGTGGCATTCAGCCCGAGAAGGAACAAAAGAGTGGGGGCAATAAAACAAACAGGGGGCACACTTTAAGGACACATGTAGTGAAGGAATTCAAATCAATAGTCATTAATGTGTCCTGCTAAATGGGTTAGACTGGGACTAAGACAAACTGCCACCAAGGTAACGGCGCAGACTTCAAATGGACGGAGAAAGCTAGAAATGAGCTGCAACGCCGTCCTCGTGTCGAGGTGGCCAGGAGGCCAGGAGACTCCGAGCTCAGAGTGTGCGCCGCCTTTTGTGCTCTTCAATGGAGTTGGTAGCAGCCAGCCAGCTGGCGTGCAGCACAAAAGAATCTGCAGGGCTATACCTCTTACACTGGTCTGTCTGAGCACGCCAGTCATTCGAGAACAGCTTTTCGTTTCATTTGCACAAATGTCCGCCTCACACGCAGACAGGTTTCTGTGTTAGTGTTTCAGATCCACTGAGAGATCACCTTCAGTTCAACGCACGGACTGGTGGGAGCACACTTAAGATCTAAATCCTTGGACGTGATCTCAGTCTGACAGCTCAAAGCTGCATGCAGAAAGCAAAGTGGACCCACAAGCTGAGTTTTGACAGACTGACCCATATATAGAGTTTGAATGCAAATGCGACCTGGACTGTTTTGAAAAGGTATCTAGTCAAATTTGTGGTGAGCAGACAGCTTCTCCAACACTAATGAATGTGGCTCATTTGCCTGTTTTCGAAAAAAGAAAAGCTTTGAAACTTTTGCCTGCAGTACAGTAACAAACTCCTGACTATGACTGAGAGGAAATGTACAAATCGATAAAACTCATAATTTTACCACTGTTAACACTTAGTTAATCAAATAATCTGTGGAAGGGAGAGATGCTGAACCATTTAACTTCATGTCTGATTAGAGGTTAGCAGTATTCCTGCAGGACAATCTAAATGAAACACTTTCCAAAGAGCTCTAGTCTGTTGGCCTCCAGCTTCAGGCTGGTCTTTTCAGCTGCTGACAACACTTTCAGGCGACTCACTTCCACCTACCAGTTCAGGTGCAGCCTGAGGGAAGGGATTCTCCCTTCAGACTTTGCGATAGAAACAGTTCACAGCAGGCTGACCACTCTACGGGTTCCTGTGATGTGAACAGCCCGTGCTTTTCCCACGAACGGCTCACCACAAAAAGTTATTTACAGAAATGGTTTCTCCGGGGTCTGACAGGAAAAAATAAGCTAAAATCAGAACTCTAAGGAGCGGAGCCAATCAGGAACTCTTCACTCAACACAAGGCAAAAAGACAGCTGAGTAGTTAAATCTGGCTCACCGTGTCAGCTGACAACTCATGAATTCCCTTTTATGAATAAAAGACAAAAACGACAGAAAAGAAAAGACTGTGTAGTGAATTTAGTTGAGTTTGCATGTATGTATGGGGTGAAAGCTGTAAAGAACAATGTTCCAAAATGTCAAAAAGGTTGAACAAACCTTTTCATTATTTAGCTCACTTTTGCACACTTTTGCTAAAAGTTAAATTTAAATGTTTTCACATTTAAATATAAAACAAATGTATTATGGTCAAACAGAAAAGCTAAAAGTGGCAAAATTGATGAAAAAATGAGTTGCAGACGATTTTCTCTGCTCCTTAATGGACTCTGTAGCTGAACCACACTCGTGCAGAGTGACTTGGAACCAAATGTGGAAGAACCTTTGATGCTTAAAACATGTCAATTTATTCTTGTAAAGTTAAACGCAGGAGGGAAAGACTCCACAGAATACTTACACATATGTATTTGTGTGAACTTCACACCCAGCAGACACCAAAATTATGTTCTTGAGGGGAAGAATGTGACCGTTTTCTGAATGAAGTTGTTAAAGTGTGACCAAAGAACTCTTTCGGTGTAAAGCAGGCGTTCACTGTTGAAGATAAAGTTGTTTAAGGGCGCCATGCTGAACCCTGCTTATTTCAAGTTCATCAGACAGAAAGGAGTCGTGTAAAGGCATCCTTCGCAATGGAAGACAACCTAAACATACACTTCCTCCTTGGCTGGATCACAGCAAATCAGGAAAACCTCCTTCAGTTAAAGGCAATCATTCTGCTGCTACACTGTTAGTACTCACCAAATAAGTCTGTCTTGCTATTTGTTGCATTTCAGACCACTGTTGCAGTTGGTTGTTCTCATGACAGTGCCAGCTATGCCAACCCACTTCGTGGATACCTGCTACCACTGGCACCAGACTCCCTCCTCTCCACCCAAGACCTTGATATGCTGCTGCCACAATGACAAATCACCACGATCTCCCTACAGAAGTTCTGTGTATGCTCAAAACCCTTTGTCGCACATAATGGGGAGCCTACTATGTTCCTAAAGCCAGTATCTCAATGAGCTGTGAAGACCGGTTAGAGACTTAAAATTACAAGGAAATGTGAGAAAAAAGGCAAATATCAGAGATCACAAAAAATTTTTAACGCAACTCATGAACATTGTCATTTGAACATGTTGAACACTGGCTTTAACAGTTGCTTTTGATTTAGGTAAAGTACTGAGAAGAGCTAATTTTCTCTCTCCCCCATTCTCTAGTTTCTATTTACCTCACTGCTTTGAAGGAAAGTCCCTTCAGTAGGAGCAGTTCGCCCTCCACAGAGCTTCGAGCAATACTCTTAAAAAACCCCACTTTTACTTGTCGTCATTTTACCACTGCTGCTTTAAGAAGAGTGGAAAACCAGAAGTAAAAGGATTGAATATTACGTAACAGGGGGAAAAAAAAGCATGAACCTTTACAGTAAGTTGCTCTACAATGGATGCAGTCTGGTGTGGAGTAGCTGGCAAGACAGACTGGGCAAAGCATCACAAAGGCCTCTCAGCAGCTTTGAAGGAGGATAAAAATCTGGGTTTGTCCCAAATAACATTTCACTTCATTTCTCGACTCCCCCTTTCCCAACCCAAGGCTGCAAATCACTCAGCAAATGGGAGTTATCCCTTCACTTGACGACTAATGAGTTCTACTATTTCTTGGCTTTTTGTGCGTACAGTAAACATGGTTACAGCGTGCTCTGGTAGAATTACACCGTTGCTGAGCAGCGAGGGAGCTTGGGACACTTCTGGAGAGGCATAATGCCGTGGCATGGTACAATCCAAACAGGTAGAGTCCACGATTTTCTGCACCGTGGTTATTGTGTGGCGACAAAACAACATCTCATTCATCAGATTGCGTTTTCAGGACTCAGATGTCAGTGGAAGTTCCCAGAACTCCCCGGTGAGAAGTGAGGGTGGAACCTTTAAGTTGGTAACCTGATCCTTTTATAGGGTGAGAAATGATTTCTGGGGAACATGATGCACAGATTGATGATAAACTAGAGCTTCCTGTCTTTTTAATCTGTGGGAGTTTGATGTGTCAGTAAATCAGTAACAGTGGTCAGAGAGAAACCGAAAGCATTTGCTGAGAAATTAACTAAATCCTTTAAAGTGGGTCCAAGGGACATTTGATTACTCACTAGACTGCTGGAACATAAGCAAACCTAGAGAAAAGAAAGCTTACAATAACTCCCTTCAGGGTCATTAATAAATGAGTGCAGAGAAAACAGATCAAATATTAAACCAAAATGATTTACACTGAGTTTAAAGCATCAGTTCTCAGGGCTGCTAAATGTTTAATTCAAAGGACCGTAAACTGGAAAGCAGAGCATAATGGAGGCCAGGTCATCCATTTTTATGGCACAGCACTTTTTTGCTGCTGTAGCAGGATGGCCTCTACCTCGTGGGGCTGCTGGGAGCGGGACTGGATGAATCCCAAAAAAAGAAACTGGGATTGTGAGAAGAGCGAGACGAGAGAGCTTTGAGTGTGAACAGAGCATAAAAAGTGCCCGAGGGAGTGGAGGCACAGAAATCACCGACGAGGATAAAAGAGGCACCTGGATGGGAAGGAGCCGTCCTTTAGAAATGGGAGAAAGAAGCAAAGGAGTCGAGGAAGGGTGAACGTGTTTGTTCTTTAGAGTGCAATGCACTCTTCAAGGCAGGGTTGCAGGAAGTGGTCACCATCTCCAGTGGTCACTGGGCGAGGCACATTATGTCTGCCCCGCTATATCAAAACATAAAAGGAAAATATGCCGTTCAAACAAGCAACAAAATCTGTTTTAGAAAGCGCAAAGCTTGAGGATGAAGACATTCAGTCATCTCGCTTTCAGACTCATGCTTGTCTCCCAAACAAGACCAATGTTGAACACCACTTTCACTTTCTGTTCAGTTGGGGTTAAAGAAAGGATCGCTGGTAGTCTTTGCGTATGCTCAAACTCACAAATGGCAGCAGATACTACGCTTTGGTGTTACTTCCACTGGTTGCACACTTCCCAACATCCATCAATCCATTTCTTTTGCCCGCTTCTCTTTTCCGGGTCGTGGGGAGCTGGTGCCTATCTCCAGCAGTCCTGAAATGTTCTAGAGATGTTTTGAAAACGAGAATATAAGTGTTCACACTATTCTCCAATTTCACATTAGATGTTCTTTTTTTTAAACAAGACTCTTTGACTGCTACCTGCACCTTCACGTGCTAATCGAATGAGTAAATAATACGTTTCCAGAGCTTTTTTCTGCACAAAGCTTGTTACTGTGGTTTGACGTGTTTTCAGCTCACATTAAGCAGTCGTTCCCACTACTTTGTACACTCCCCTCTTTTCTTCTCGGTGTTTTACAAAACGGTTAAAAATACCGGCTGCTTAATTGCAGTTGTGCTGCAGCTCAGAGAGCTTTTATTCATCGTGTGCGAGAAATCCCAATCTCGATAAACCTGCTGTGCCGGGTGGATTTCGGCGAGAACAGCCAACTGAACTTGGGAAAATAAAAATAAATAGAAAGAGGGGCGTAAAAACAAATCAATCTCGAACTGATGAGGTCCCCCCTCCCCCACGCTCTGATGTTTAACAGGTGCTTCCTATTTCTGCAGCTCTTATATGATGGTAAGATGATTGATGTTGAGCCTCTTTTAGCTTTAAAAGACTTAACCTGGCTGCTTGTACAAAGGCTTGAAATGGGGAGGGGGGGGGGGGGTGTTCACATTCCTGACAGATCCCAGTCTAAACACCTGCATGGCAGAGACTTTTCACATGTGCTTCCATCCTGTTGGGACGTCTTCACCATTATCCAGGCTTCTCAGACTTTAAGCAGAGTTGCGTGAGAATGTCTTTTTCTTAATGTCAAAATCGACAATAGCGTTCAGTGGAAGGGACCAAACCGGTAGAGACTACAGTTCAACAGCTTTCTGTTTGAAAACTGCTTTTCAAACACAGTGGGAGGATTTACTTCATAAAGCATTTATTTCAAAAGTTGCGACTTATCACCTGCAGCAAAATCCTTTATCTCTTTCTTCCAACTAATCTCCTTATCCAGACAGCGAGCCGTCTATTCACATGGACTAAGAGGAGGAGAACTTTATTTTTCAAGTTTTATCTACCAGGGGTGTGTTGACTGTGTTATTCCCTTGCATAATATTCAAATCTGCCTTTGTGATGGCGGTGTGAGCCGAGTGGCGTATCGTATAACTCCAAGATGGTCCGAAGCAGCGAGACAAAGAACAACCCGCAAAGGTTTTACAGCCCGCCGCGCTGTCAATATTTCTCCAGGTTGCCACGGCAAAAGAATGCGGTGAGACGTTGTAAAAGCTGTAGTAAAGATCAAATAAATACACGTCCAGAGTCAGACGTGTGTTTATTTGATGCAGTTTTAGTTTCGACAACTGCACGTGGGACCAGATGTTGAATCAGAAAGTCATACAGACAAACACCTTAACGTGACAGGTCAGCCATTTTGAAGTGGGGGTTTTGTGGAAAAGTTCTGAACAGTTAGTATCTTACCTGTTGTAGATAACGTCTTGAATGAAAGTGCAACAGGAGTAGATTGCTGCCATCTTAAAGCAGCTCCAAGCTCCTAACTGTCATAGCGGTCTGCGCGAATGCTATTCAATAAATTTTTACGCTGCTCTTAATTTCACTCTGCATGGTTATTCCTGCAGAAATATTATGACATTCCTGCTGGAAGTGTTACAGCTAGCTGCTGATGCCATTTGCACTTGCAAAAAACACTATAAAACTCTGTGTAAAGCCAAACTGACTGAAATGTAAAGGGTGAAAAATTGGGCTTGCACGAGCTGTCGTACAATCTGTTTAGAGATGGCAGCAACCCACTTTGGTCATTGCCTCACTCAGACTAGCCGTTAGCTCATCAGTCTTGTTGGACTTAAACTTTATTTCACCAAACTAGCATTTCTTGAGGAGATGCATATCTCCTGCTGCTTGAAGGCTAAAGTTTTAAACAATTTTTTCACGTAATCATTGAGTGCGTGGAGTATGTGATGGAGATTAACCTCAACTACACCCACGCCAGATTTTGCTAATATCGCTTAGCTGAAGTAGCCATCTTGAATCGAGCGGACGCCAAAAGATAATCAATACATTACTCTCTGAGAGTTTTATTAAAAACTGTCAGCTGTTGCTGCGATCAAATTCAAATTTACCTTTTTTTTTGCTAAAAAAACAGTGCATTTGAACATTTGATTTGTTAACTATGTTCCTTTGTGTGGTGCATAAGTAAGCACTTTATGTCTTTAGGGCAGCTCAGTAAGTGGTCCAGATTTGTCAGCTTGGAGAAATGAGGGAGTAAAGAACAAAGAAAGAAAAGAGGAAAAAAAAGCCATCAAAACGTAGATTATTTTCACAGCTCAGTTCATCGCCACCCATGAGTAACAACCCTAATGAAAGGCTTTGTTTACCTTGTTGGGGTGCACCAGAGCAGGCCCCGCTCTGTGTTCTGCAGCTCTGCTGACCTGTGGCGGCCCAGTATCAAGTCAGAATCCTCTCTAACTGGCAGCTTGATAAGCAAAACGGAGGTGGCTGTGTTTGGGCTTTTGATGGTTTGTGTAAAAGTAAGGTGAAGGAGGTCAGCAGGCTTTTGAGGTCAGTGGGTAGATGACTTTGCTTTGCACCCCCCTCTCCCTTCAGTACAGGCTTTAATTGCACTCCTGGTGTCTCAGCCCCACACTCACAACTCCATAGAGAGTAATGACTGCTGGGGGAAATTATTTAATAAAAGTAAAATGTGTGTGTAAGAGGGGAGGAGACGACACTCACACACCCACCTCAGGGAAGAAAGATGTTATCATGATCCCTGATTTCTGCTGCTTTAAAAAAAACAAAAAAACTATCACCACTTTCCAACAACAAACTAAAACTTACCGACTTTTGAAAAAGGGAGCCTGGTGTTACGAAAACAGGGGTTTTTCTCATACATATACACCAGTTAATTAAAATATGTTGGCCCTTTTGACCTGAAAATAAGCAGATGAGTTTACAGACTGACTGGTACTCCTGAATGGTCCCACCGCAGCAATGCAAGACGTAATAACTCGCACATTTCCCCCGAGCGACGCAATGAAACGCCTTCGTTTGAACAAAATGCCCCCTTCATTAAACAAACACAGCCTTGGGTCCCTTCCCCGCATACACCCTCCCATCCTCCCGCTAATGACACAAAACCCTGCAGGCCAATTTGGGAAGCAAGGTCCCAGAAGTGCGAGGGAGCACTGTGGTTTCCTGGCTGCTGGCTCTCTGGAATACTTACCAGAACAATTCACCAGAAAGCTCTTCAACTGCAGGCCATGCTGGGATCAACGCAGGTTGAAAAAACCCAGTAAGCCAAGCCAATATCTCGTGCATGTGTTGGCCCTTTGAAGCGCTAAAACAATCTGTCTGGGGGCGTACTCACCTCTTCGCTCAAAATGAACGAAATGCATAACCTAAAATTGAATCCTATAAATGAACCCTAGCAACACTATTTGATTCCACTCACTGACAACATACATTATCTGGAGCTCTACAGCGAAGCGAAGCATTGACAGATATTGACCTCGGATGAAGTGCGCATTGACTCGTCAGTGCAGCGTCACTTAGCACATCAAAGTCACAGTAATGGACGGACTGGGTCAATGGAACGCAGAAGGCAGAGTGCTTTCCTGCTTCAAGCAGCTCCAGCTGAGCAGAAAGTAGCAGAGTGGATCTAATTCCAGACTAATCAGGCTCATGAAGCTGCAGGAATGTCACGATGCTGAAGTGGAAATCCAAATACGGACGGTACAGTAACTGCAGAGCATAAAGAATGAGTGCTCAGCAGAGTCTGGTTCATGGCCGACGTGTTACATATCCCACAACACTGCCCATAATTCATAACATTTGAAACTCACGAGCAGGAAAAATCGATAGGCTACAACTCAGCCTTTAATCACTTTATGATTCAGTTTTAAATCACGATACGATTCAAGCTTTAATCCTTATATTATTAAGTGTTTATTCATAGTATGAAGACTTTAATCATGATACGATTCAGGCTTTTCTTCATAATACAGTTCAGCGTTTAATCACCATGTGATGCAATTCAAAACAAGCTTGACTGAACACATTGGGATTCAATGCAATACAGTACAAAACAAAGAAATAAGCCTATGGGAGTTATCACGACTATTTTTTTTCCTGCCTAATAAAAATGGTTGCTCACAAACAGGTTGTTTTAAAATGACAAAACTTCATACAACCTGATTTACAAATTACAAACAAAACACAAAAATAATGTCTGGTGCCAAAGTAATAAAACTGCCAGCAGCAGATATGTTTATCACTCAGAAATATTATGACATGCCTGCAGGAAGAGCTACAGGAAATGACCACTGTATCATATGTATGTATGTGTAATGTCCCACTGACAGCGATGTACCAGTTTGTAAAAAGATAGATGCATGAACCGTGTCGAACCTTCTGATATTGGAGTTGATTCAAAATGGCAGCAATCTGCTCAGGCTGGCCATTAGCTCATCAGTCCAGTCAGAAATAAACTCTATTTCTCCAAACTGAAGCTGTTCAAAAAGCTATCATCAGTCAGCTGGATCATTTCTTAACATTTCAGAGGAAAATCTCCAGCATTTCCTTGAACGTTGAATGAGACACTCTTGTTAGCAAACAATAAAAGTGAATTATTCTGATTTTTAAAACATGTTGTTTATTAATCCTGGGTCAACCAATCTCCTGATAAAATAACTCTGCGCTGATAAACCCGCAAAAAGCAGCTCTGCTTTTTCCAAAATATCTCATCTGTACTTCTGAGTTTTATGGGATGTTTCAACACCAAAGAGTCTTATCCCAAGACTAGACGGAGCCGTTTGCAGCACCGCAGAGCCGTGGATTCAGGAAGACGCTGGTGTTGTTGTGCTGAGCACTGCGAGCCCCATGGCCCACTGGAGAGATGAAGAATTATTCCCGTTTCACTCAGTTTGAGTTGTGAGACTCCCACTTTTCCTCCAGTGCCGTCTGTACGAGGAATGCCTTCGAGCTTCCAGCCACGTGTTCCTGGCCCAGAAAAAGGCCCGAGGGCCGCAAGCATTACTGCAGCTCTGCTTCCAAACTGAGACGGCGTAACCTAAAACCCCAGCAGAGTCCTTCAACGTGGGACGGCCTGGTGTGATGGTCGTCCAGGGCAGGCACTGATGGGGTGTCAGAACAGAGCTGTCCAAACACTGGGCTGAGGAGAAATGCCAGGCGCCTAGTGTGTTTCTGTCTGCTCAAAGTTTGTGTGTGTGTGTGTGTGTGTGTGAGAGAGAAAGACAGAGTTTCTCTCAAAGGTGTATTCTGTATTTATAGCCGTATCTCAACTTCTTAAACACTTCTTTTTTTTAAATTTAGCTTGAATTTAGAGCACAAAGCCTGACCAGAGAGATGAAGCAGATGTGACAAACTGTGCGTGTAGAGCAAAGAAATTCATCTACTGGAACCCACAGGAGTCAGCATCCCTTCTGGGATTTAAAAACAGGCCTACGAGCAGATTTTAGCACCGAGGTCATGGCTATATTAAGCATAAATTCAAAGGATGCTTATCTGACGCGCTCACAAACAATCTGTGTTACCAGGAACAGCAGCTATAATACTTTAACAGTAAGTTAACGACCGCCTCGGCAATATTCAGAGCAACTAGAAAACCACTGAAGAAATATTGAAGGCTGCCCAACATTCCAACATCTATCAACTTCCTTCTATAAAGCCCAACAGTAATTTGTGATGTACACCCATAACAAATACACTTATAGCAGCTTCCTCCTCTAGTAAAGGTCCTGTGGACAAGTCAGACCCACAGGGTGAGGGACCACCCCTTCCTAGTGAGGTCTCCACGCCTCTGAGTGCTCCATTCACACCGATTGTCATTCAAATCAGTGGAGGTTCTGTTGTTAAACAATACGCTTGACACCATTAATATAAAAAAAAGCATAATTAAGAGCTTTCAGAAGCAAAATGGGTTCACTAATATTCATGCATGCAGCATATAACCACATCCAGGAATATTAGGTATTCAAAGCCGAACCATTCATTATTTAATGTTGTGTAATCCTTACAACCATCCTAATGGAAAGAATGCACTTGCACTCATCTTGTAACCCTTTAACTGTTTACCTGGGTACTGTACTTCAGCTCAATGAACACGGCGCCATTTTTAAGTCAAACCGGAACATTTCTATTTCGATTTGGACGTTCGTGTAAATGACAACAGCGATCGGATTCTCTGACGCCGAACATTTCTGAACCCAGGTCTCGCACGTGCCCACTTTGGACTGCCCATGGCTGCAGCTCACGGTTTTCCGACGACCAACAGTGGCGGACATCAGAGCTTCGGACACGGAACATACTGCATATGCGCCACGCCGTCTCTTGGGTCACGCGTTGCACACACTCGACAAACACCGTCGGTCCAAACAAACAGGAACTGCCAACAAGACAAAAAGGGAAAACCGAGCAGGTTCTGACCTGCAGCTTCACTGAACACCAGCAAGCCGGAACAATAACAAGCTGCTGATTGTGGATGCGTATTACAACACAACATAAAACTGAAGGGAAAACAAGACTCTCTACAGTCAGTTTAAGGTGGGTTTGGGGGAAAGAGGAGGGGTGTTAAAGATTCTAGTAGGAGTTATCCATACAACACAGAAATACCTCGAGGCAAAATGACCCACTGAGAGACCACAGGAAGCAGGGCGTGTAAGGAGGACATGTGAGGACCTGCTGAACCTAAATTGAAGGGGTTTAAATCCACTGTAGTATGTCCAACCTGCAGATGCTGTTCCAGAGAATGGACACTGAGGCCCCCCTAAACATTTGCTGGCCCCCCCTCTGGCCACACAGTCATATTCTGTATGTTAGCACAACATCTTATAATATTGAGTTCTTAGTCCAAGTTCCTAGTCATAAATTTCAACGGGAACGCCCCCCTCAACTGGGACATCCACACTCGGAAAGTGGGAGCAACTCCAACTACCCCCATTTAGGATTTCAATATAGCTGCTACTCGCAACTTTAGCAAGTAAACTCTGTTACTTTTACTGCTGATATTCATTGTTTAGGTTGTTTTTTCGCAGGTAACCACTTGTGCAACTAGTACTTTTTAATGCACATTAAAACACGTTCGCGAGTGGAGCGCGTATCTGTTTAGTAACATTTCATATGTAGAAACTGCTTTGCTGCGGGGCGTCCACCTTGTTTCCGACTCTCAGCAAGTGGGACAGCTGGAATGCGGTAAGGCGGAAAATTACGTCGCTCCCGTATTCCCAGTTACGAGCGCCAATGTAAAAGAAACTCACTGCGAGCTACAGTTTGCTGTGATAGTAGCTGTGAGTGATCCCCAACACGTACTCTTGAGCGCTATCTGGTTGAGCAAGAACTTCGCCTAAAACTTTAGCCTGGTTTAAGTTAGAAATGTGTTACAATAAAGGAGACTCCCTAACACCCACATGTCAGTATTTGTTTTGTTTTAATAGCTTATAAATGACAAAAAAAAAAAAAAAAAAACTGCAAAGATTTTGCCACCCCAGGAAGATGAGTGTCCCCCTCGTCTGGTCAGCCCTTTGAAAACACACTGCAGGCACGCCCCTGAATGGACAGGTTCCCTCTGCAGGTTTACGCACACACACACACACACACACACACACACACACCAATCCCCCCCTCCTCCGTGTGGAAGGAGAGGGCGCACAGAGAAGCGAGCCAGGCGATGGCCACATGCTGTGTTATCAGGGTAATGAATTCCTGCCGGGAAAAGTTCAACACATGAGGCAGCAGACGGCTCTGCGAGAGTCCTGGAAGTGTTTCCCAACAGAGCCAGGGAGACAAACACTCACAGACCAATGTGCGTCATAAACTCGTCCCAGAAGGCAGCGACGCTGAAGGACGTAACATGAGCGGGACAGCTGGCTCCAAGGAGCTGCAACTAACGCTAGCTTCGAAACATAAACAAATAAAAGTGAATAAAGTAGTGAGGTGACACCAGGCTGCTCCTGGCTGTGCCGTTTGTTGGTGAAAAAGTCGGAAGGGGGAATGGTGTCCACGCGCAGCGGGGAGAGGGAGAGTCCGGTACTCACGCACTGCCTCCTGTTTGGGGTCCAGCTCGGCGCAGCTCTGCTGGAGGTGGCTGATTTTCGCCTGCAGCCCGCGGACCCGCTGGCTGGTGGCGGCGAGCTCGCCCTCCAGCTCCTGGAAGATGGAGCAGGCGTGCTTGGCCAGGTCCGACAGCTGCCGCAGGGTCCGGGACAGAGCCACGTTACTGACGGACACCAGGTCCTCGAAGACCAGACCCTCCTCATTTCGGACTCGGTACCTGCACAGCAGCTGGGGCTCCACGGCTCTTTTGGCGAACGGCATGTTGCCGCCGTGGAGAACGGCGGAGGAAACCAGCAGAAGTCACCGAAGAGTGAGCAGAAAGCTGCTGCTGCCCCCCCGAGCCACCCCCAGTCCCTGATCCAGCCTTTTTGAATTCAGCTGCTGCTGGTGCTGCTGGTGCTGGTGGAGCCCCCCATCCTTTCATGTGCCAGAGAGGACTGGAGCGCTCCTCGCTGCTGCGGCGGGTCATCTGTTGCCCCAACGCTGCTCTCAATCTCCCTGCTCCAAACTAGAGGTGGTTTAAAAAAAAAAAAAAAAAAAAAACAGGCGGCGCAAAGACCCGGACCGGAGCTGCAGAGCTGCGTGGAGCAGGATTGACTGTGTGCTGCATGCCTCACACATCCAGCCTGGTGCTTCTGCAAAAGCTTTACAATTCAATTAGAGATATAAGGGGAAATATTCAGAAGCACCATCAAATATAAAAAGTAACTCAGAACACTCAACTAAGTACCAAAACACATTGTTCCGTAATAGACTGAGAGGAAAAAAACTTGTTTTTTATTGCCTGCATTTCACCTTTTGGATACTAAATCATAAGGTACTAAGTGATAATATTAGATACTAAGTCATAAAAATGAGATGCTAAGTCATAAATAGGAGATACTAACTCATATTTAAGAGTTACTAAGTCATATTGTGTGATATAAATCCATAAAGATGAGATACTAAGTCATATTTAGGAGATACTAACTCATAATTAAGAGTTATTAACTTGTAATTATGGATTGCTAAGTAATAATGTGTGACATAAAGTCATAATCAATGGGATACTAAGTCATAAAGATGAGGTCCTAGGCCATATTTAGAAGATAATAACTCATAATTTTACATTACTAACTCATAATTATATATGACTAAGTCATAATGTGAGATATTAAGTCAAATTTATAGGATACTAAACCATAATATGAAATACTAAGTCACAATGTAAGATACTAAGTCATAAATATGGAATACTATGTTTCTGAGATATTTGTTTTGAGATATTAAAACTTAAACAATGATACACTAAATCATATTTATTAGATACTAAGTCAAAATAAAGATAACCTAAGCCATTGTTATGAGATAGTAAGTCATAATTAAAATATACCAAGTCATATTTTTGTGATATTGGGTCAGATTTATTAGATACTAAATTATAAGAGATGCTAAGACATAGTATGAGATAACATTTTATAAATATCATAATAAGTCATAATTAAGAGACAGTAAGTCATATTTATTAGATACTGAGTCACAACTGAGATACTAAGTCATATTTTTTCAATACTAAGCCATAATATCAGATATTTAGTCATATTTATGAGATAAAATGCGGAGTCAGTTGTTTCAAGAGATAGCATTTCAAAAAATTTAAGACTTAGTATTTATAAGATACTAAGTCATATTTAAAAATAAGAAGTCATAATTGAGAGATACTAAGTCATAATTATGAAATGCTAATTCACTATTTTGAGATAGTTTCTTATATTTATGGCTTGTTGAATTCTTTATTTTAATCAGAGGAGTGAAAATCTGCATCAATAATGTGCAAAGTATCTCATAAACAACTGAACGGATTATAATAAAACTCTCAAAGTAATCACAAGATCAACAATTGATTAACTTTTGGTACAAAAGATTCAGAGCTATAATTTGGTATGGTTGTAGCTGAGAGTCATTCACAGTTCATACTCTGACTGTTAACTGATTTACCAAATATTTGCTCAGAAGTTTGACGTGAAGTATTGGCATCAGCATCTGCTTGCAAAAACCAACTCCACCATATGTACAAATATTGAGAAAAATAAAAAGTGACCTGTTCTGTCTGTTGTCTCGATGATGCCTCCACAGCTTGACTCACGTTTACCTCCACTCAACTGGATGCACAAAAGCTCTCACAGGTTGACTGTAAATATCAAACTGAGTTGAAAGGTTGAAAATCGAAGGCCTGAATGTGATTTTCCAGTTGTGAAGTTCATGTTTTTTGCTCCAAATTCCAACGAGAAACGTGTAGAATGGATTTTACGAATGTTCCACGTATATTGCATGTTAATGTCCGCATTTTTTACACATGAAAAGATATGATTTTCACACGTGAAGCTCAAGTGTTCGCACATTCTCCAAGAATTTGACCTTACTTAGTTATTTCTCTGTCAAACCTCAGTTTTCCCCTCGGCGCGTAGACCCGACGGCCTGCTCTGAGCTTCATTCACATTTGCTGAATGAGTGTTTAGTTAAATCCCACCAGCTGACGGGGCCAGAATCGACAGAGGTGGCGGCCCGAAAGCTCATCCTGCGGCCTAACTAATGTCCACAGCAGAAATGCAACCTTTGCAAAGCTGCGCAACAAAGGAGGGACGAGAGAAGTGGCGTGTGGCGTCACCTTTGAGTAATGTTCCCGCAACAAAAGGCCCTAACTTGGACGGATAAAAGCTGGTAATCTTTGTTGTGAAAAGGGTCGACTTTATCCTGGGGCCACCGAGTGATATGGATACATTTTATTTCCACGGAAATGTCGACATATTTGCCTACACACTGAAGACCCACAGCCCCAGTGCTGTCATTGTAGATGTATGTCTGTGAGCGCTGAATACTCCAGCTCCATGAATCATTAATAGTAATAAGCATACACATGATAAAAAGCCAGTTGCAGACTGAGTGGGAGACAGCTGGGTGGTAATTATATT
The DNA here is from genome assembly GCF_001649575.2 of Kryptolebias marmoratus. Classification (NCBI taxonomy): domain Eukaryota; kingdom Metazoa; phylum Chordata; class Actinopteri; order Cyprinodontiformes; family Rivulidae; genus Kryptolebias; species Kryptolebias marmoratus. Next base: position 18,603,906 of record NC_051453.1, on the reverse strand, counting down.
AAGCAGGCATATACTTAGAGACAACACACAACCGTCATATGGTAGTTTCCTCGTGCAGTGCAGCTGTCGTCATGCAATGCAAACCAAACACTTTTAAGTGGTATTTATAGCTCAGTGAGAATGGCCCCCAGTTAAGCCATCTGATTTTATGAATACACACACACATCTCCTGATGTATAAGAAATAAATATACAGATATGGAGGAGACACTGTAGGTTGATCCAGCAGGTAAATATTGGTTATGACTCAGAGGAATCAGGTATTGTTGTTTCTGAAACTTATTTACTCCTCTAGTCTAATCCAGTCCTCCTTCACACGATCTCACTTAGCAGATATTTGTGGATTAATAACCACTTTGCTTCCTGGTAAGAAAAATGTCCAGTGACAACAATAAAAAAAATTATTTAGGTGAGCTCATCCTGGGTTCTCTATGAACACTTGTTATTCTCAGAAGAAAAAAAAAAAGGATAAATGAAATACAAATCCTGTTTTGGGACTTTGTGGTGCATTATTATTTTAGTTTGAGCCAAATGATCAGTGAAACAGCTTAAGATGTTAAGTGGTGGCACTAAGTTAAAAAGAACATTTGCAAATAGAACCAGCCAAGAAAAAGGAAGAAATAAAACCCAACAAGCAAATTCCCTGCAAATTGTATTTAAAAAAAAGAGAAAATAATACACTGAGCTATGGATTTCTACACTTCTAATCAACCTTTATAGAGCGTTTGGTTCTTTCAAGGCTTCTGGTGTTTCATCTCAACAATGTATTGGTTTAGATGCTGTAGAAATAATTAGTGTTTTTCTGGATTTAACTTACATTCCAATAGTACAACTTTTACTATCAAATGGACCTTTTTAATCACCTAAAATATGTGAAAACTTTATTTAAGGAAAGACACAGCAGGCAAAGAAACAGTTTCACTTGTAGTTGCAACAATAATATTTGAGCAGTTGATTAATTTCACTCATGTAGGAACAGTATGTATTTTTATTAGTTCTCTGATGATTGGACATTTCTTAATAGTAGCCAGTGACTTAATGTCTGAGCTGGAGTGTTGGAGTGTTGAAGTGACCGCCAGGCTGAATGAGTGACAGACCCTTTATCAGATATGAGTAGAAAAAATGTTCAGGTAAAATCACAGCGATTGCTTGGTCATGGTTAGAGTGGGAAAGGTGTTGGAAATGAGAGCCAAGTGGGTCAAAGGATTCCTGGTCATCAGCAGTGAGGAGTCTGGGACTGCAGCCATGAGTGCGGGTCTGACTGACCCCCCCCATTGTTGGATAAAGTCACACTGGAGACTCCCCAAACATGTGGAAGAAGGTGCTGTGCTCAAAAAAACTTAGAATCACTTTTTTTTTTTTTTTTTTTTTTTGGGCCAACAAGGACAACGTCACATCTGGCACAAACCTACCACCTTTTAACACCATGCTTACAGTGACGTATGGTGGTGGCAGCATCATGATGTGGGCATGCTATTCATCAGCAGGGACTGGGAAAACTGGTCAGACTTAAAGAAAAGATGGCTGGAGCAAAATGTAGATACATTGTGGAGGGAAACCTGTTTGAGTCTTTCAGAGATGTGGGGTGGAGGCTTGCCTTCCAGTTTTATCAGGAAGACAAGACCAAAATATAATAATATGTACCAAGCTTGACAAGGGGGGAGTTTAGCCACCCACTGCTGTTTAGAGCAACATGTCGTACTGTATTTGCACACCAGAAAAAGGTGAAACAGATTAAAGATGGCTGTAATAAAAAGGACCATTCAGGCATTAAAAATAGACAACTTTATTGACTGTTCTGATTGGCACTTTAAGCCCAGAGCGCAGTTGTGCATAATTTCGAGTTCGTAGTCCAGTTTACATCACGTCAGCAAACATGCAGAATCAGACATGCCATCAGGTATTCAATCCCGTCAATCATGGGGAACAAAGCAAGCTTAAAGTAGCAAATCTCAAACCTACATTTGGATATGTCCAAAAATAAAAATAAAAATGTGCTCACTGTTCTTCTGGTTTCAGTGTATCACTCTTTTCATTTAAATTAGAACTTCCTTAAAAACGATCATCACATGGATTATTTAAAACACTGAGAAATAAAGATGGAACACTTTCAAGTAAAAAATGCACACATTTCATCCAAATCTGGGGTCAAACGTGCCTGTACTCTTCAGCATCCCTATCTGCAGGCCTAAAATCTGAAGCAATAGTTTCTTTATAGTTTTGTTATTGCAAATATGATTCCTAACGGTACAAATTTGCATTTATGTTTTGCTTCCAAGTGCAAACAGCATAAGGTTGAATCAGGAATCTGTAGCACCATGATGTACGTTTAGACCATGTATATGGCTACACAGGAAATGCACTTTCTGATTCTGAAAAAGGACAATTCCAGTTCTTATAACGGCCACAGGACAAAAAAGACTCAGATTTAATGTGTGCAAACCATTACATGTCCTGTAAACAAGATTTACATGAAGAACATAACAGGACGTCAGAATAGAAAAATAAGTTAGAGCTTCACAATGAAAAACGCAGGCTTTTTACACTTGCAAAACACACAGTTAAAAGAAAACACGGTTCATTCAGTAGAAGTAACAGATATAAGACAGGGGGTCTTAACTGAGGAAAAATTACATCCCTGTTTGTCAGGTCAGTGCTGTGTTTTTGCGTCGCTATCAGCCCTTTAAGATTTGCTCGGTATTCATGTGGAAAAACGACCTTCCGTTTCATGGTTCAGACACTCGACGGTGAAACTCGGGCTCCCTCGGGCTCGGTCACATCGAGGCCAGGGGCCGCAGGAGCTCCAGCTGGGACTCCAAGGTGACTCTCTCCTGGTGAACCACCTGCAGCCAAATCAAACAACACACACAAAAAGACAACATGACCTCATTTGACTGGAGAAAGAATTTCACCTTGGGCGCTAACAGCATTGTTTGCTTTGTTCGTCACAAAGACAAGAGCACAAAAGCCACCCCAAACAGGCTGCTACGAGCGTTCCGCCGCACGCTCACTTTGAGCGTGTTGCACAAAGTGTGCAGTTTGTTTGCCAAAGTAGCATTAGAGGAAAGAGCCACAAGGATATGTGGGTTCTGACCTTGACATTCCTTTCGAGAAGCACAGAGGAAGGTGTGAATGTAAGCACCTCAGAATCCCTGTTTGCCATGGCAACAATGTTTATTACCAAGACGAAGCTCCTGAAAAGGCTCACTGGTGTTCATGAGATCCCAAAATACATCAGACTGAGAGAGGATCCTCTAACCTGAGAGCTTAACCAGTGGTAGGAAATCCAAATTTGTACTAAGGAGGACAAAAAAAAAGGAAGGAAGAAGAGCACAGAGTCTGTTGAGTCTACCTCAACACCTGGGGCTGATTATCATATGAATGTGGAATATGTGATGCGTTTAATGCCTGAGTTTACCTACTCAGTCATTTCGAAAGAGTCGGCGTAGGAGGAACTTCTGAATAATCCCCGACACACTGATCCAGATGTGCTGGTGCTGCTGGACCTGACCGCAGCCTTACTGACACAGTAGATCCCAGCATGCTTGTCTTACGTCTTGACTCATACATTAAAAGGTATAGCCAGGGGCTGCTGGTCCATAAGGACGCCCCACAAAGTAGCTCCTCCAAATAAGCATTGTGAATTACCATAACTACTTAGCTTGGTGTGTATTGTTTGTTCTGAGTGTTTTTCAACTATTTTGACAATTTTAAATGTATTTTTTTGTGATTCATTCTCAGTTTTTGACTTATTTGCAGTTATAGGGTGGCACAGGTCAACGTGTTCATCAGTAGATTTCACATGTCACCTGATGGCAGTGATCGGGACTGCAGGGCAGCTGTAACAGAGTCTCATCGGGGGGTAAAATATCCCGCCCTGTGGCCACATTCTTCTGGTTTTAGCTCAGTAGAATGACCACTACAAACGTTACACCTCACCTGATCTGATTTAATGCAGAAATAGTTGCAGCAAAACCTGCTGCGTCCAACATTGGAGACTTTCTGCTTCGAATCCATTCATGAGACAAAAATTAGACAATAAACGATCAGTCAGCAGTACGGAGCAGACAGCGGACACAAACTGAGCACAGAGGACTAAAAACAGAGGGGAGATGAACAACGGGACATTTTTCTGTGTCTTTAACCATCTATATCAGCCGCGGGTGGATTTATCCAACTCTGTGGCTTCCTGCAGCAGACACACTGTAGGAAGTACGAGTTTTATATTTTTTTTAGAATTTCTTCAAAGAAGTTCTTCCACCATTTACCTTTGATAATCTTAAGTGTTATTGCAGAAATATTACTTCAAATAAAAGGAGAAATCACATTCAGAAACCAGTGTACCTGTCTGACTCTTTAATTTTAGCCAGGTAAAATGAAAAATCCTCCTTTTAGGTGGAGGTGGGTGCGGGAGGCGTCCGTTTCGCTGATTTAATTATCAGACCAGACTGTTTTCACAAGACCCCGGGGGAGAGAGAGAGAGAAAAAAAAAAGAGGACAACTTTGTGCAAAAAAATGACTAAAATAGCCTCTTTTTTCACAGAAAATGTAACGCAAATTGTAATATTTGTGTGGACTTTCACTGAAACAGTCAAGAAGGGCCTTCCTGTCCATCCAACCTCCTCTCTGAACTCACACACCCCGCGGCAGACGGATGCCTGAGCGACCCAGACTCTATTTTAAAGAGGCCAGTTGTGAGTGCCAGTGGCTGTGGGGTACTTCAACGAGGCCCGGGCCTATATAAAGACACGTATGGCTTTCTCTGCAGAATTCCACAGATGTTTCGAGGGCATGGCAGAATCAGAAAGAACATAAATCATCCCAGATAACCTTTTACACACTGAGAACATCAGTATAAAAACCTATGGATTTGAAAGATCCAGCAGAATTCATTTTGAAGAGTTGAACAAAAAGGCATACGTTGCTATAATCCCCTCCGCCCCCAATTCTTTCCACGTTGTTGTGTCCGAGACATAAAAGCGCTGCATGTGAGCGCGAAGGTTTCACTCTCGGATCACTTACAGGGAGAATGACAGGCATGCAGCATGTGTTGGTAATGCGAGTGTGTGCGCCACCGGCTGATCTCCAATGCAAACAGCGAAGTCTTTGCCATTAGTTCAGCTATGAGTGATGAGCAGAGAGGGCAAAGAGTTGAGCTTGGGCCTTTTCACCAAGTTGGACCAATGGGAGGATTTTGCCGTCAGTTAAAAAAAACGAGGAGAATTCATCTTCCCCCTTACACAATCGAGAGCTTCTGACAAACAATACCACACTCTTGTGGCTGTGGGTAAAACACAGGGTAAACCTCAGTGCTTCTTGCTTGACTCGACTGTCAGATTCAAATGTGTGTACCCTTTGAAAGTGCTCTCTAAGCCCTGCGGGGCTAGTTTTCCCATTCCAGTTTCCCCAGAGGAGGTGGAGGGCAGGGAATGTCGCAAGGTTCACACAACAGATGCACGCGCACACTCCCTCAGCTAAACACTCAGTGGGTCTCCACAAACGGTCCTGCTGGAGCTAAAGCACGGACTCACCTTCAGCTGCTGTTGGAGCTCACTGTTGAGGCGCGTCAGGACAGCGTTGGTCTCCCTGTTTTTACGGATCGCCATCTGGATTTCTCTCTTCTGCCGGGACAGCAGCCTGACAGAAGAGGGTCTGAAGTTAGCAGCTTTTAACGGCTCTTTTTCCAACTAGTTCAGCCACAGATATTGGACAAAAAACAGTCTGCCCCGTTTATGTATTAAAAATGACCCGGTCTTTACCAGGTCCTAAAATGAGTCAAATCTAACCTCAAATGTATGAAAACATACAACAGATTCCACAATGCCATTATTTATTAAACACCAACCAAGACAAAACGGAAAGGCTGCGTGTCCCAACACAGCATTTTAATCAGGTTGAAGTCCAGACTTTGACTGAAAGATTGAAGAACCGTAATTCTTTTCCGTTCCATTCTTTTGTAAATTTGTTGCTGTGTTTGAGATATTTGCTGTGATGATAGACAAACTTCAGCTGTCAGACAGATCCCCTCATATCTGACTCCAGAATCCTTTGGTCTACAGGAGTTCTCCTGCATTAATAAAGGTGATCACACTGATGATGATCAGTTAATGGATATATTTGATCAGCAGCTCCTGGCTGATACTGAACCTCTTAAATCCTGCAAAAGTAGCAAAGGTTTAACTTCATTTTTCACACACCAGTTTTGCCATTTTGGCCTTATTTTAGTTGAATAAATAATGGCATGCTGGAATATGTTGTGTTTTTGCACACTTGAGGTTAGATTTGAATAATTTCAGAACTTGATCATTTTTATTCTGTTCGAATCCATAAAACCCCGGAACTGAAAGAGGGTGGACCTTCTTCTTCCCACGATTCTGGAGATGCATTAAAGTGCTTCGAGCTACAACAGACGCTGCACATCAACAGGCGTCTGAAGCTTCCCATCAGCCTATAAGTAACCGCTCTGAGTCAGCTCTGTTATTGATGATCATCTTCTACTCACTGACTGTTTCAGTGAGCTGTCTGGTCAACAAGGAGTCAGAGGCACACATGCTAGAGTCATTATGGTGAAATAATGTGCCTCTTCATGTCTGATGAACTGCCTTTTCTGGATGGTGTTTCATTGGCTTTCCTGCTTTGAAGAATGTACAAAACCTGACTCGAGTATTTCAAAACTTTGCTCAACACCACGGCATCAGAAGTCTAAACCAGTGTATGATTGATTTATTACCAGTGGGTTAGCGTTAATGATTTTTTTCAAAAATTCTTAGACAAGAATGTTGAATTTTCCTCCCTGTGATGTGATGCTAAAAAGTGACCTTATTCATGTCTGGATAAGGTCTGTGGCCTGAAATGACTTCACAATTTACAAAGACAACCACTCAAAAAAGCTGAGTTGTAGATAATTACTGACATAAATTCAAATAATTGTGGCCACGTATTTCAATACTCTAGGCACAGCTATAGTCTCTTTCGGGTCACCATAGAAATTTAAAATTTTCACAGAAAAGTTTCGCTGAAGCTTAAAAACCCTAAAATGTGTTTGGTAGAAGAAGTTTGATGTTTTCAGTTTGTTGTTAATTAACTCTTCTGAGCACTAGAGGGCAGTGCACCAAGCTGGGAAGTCTGAAATCTTATCACATTGTTATTTTATTTTATTTTTTTTACGTCAGCAGAAGTTTGTTTATACCCAGAGCAAAGCTGAAAAAAAAAGAATTTACATTCATTCGAATTCATTTTCTTGCCCACCTCTAAAATATAAACATGTCACAGTCTTTGTGTGGCATTGCTAACATTAGGTCTAGAATCAAAACGTGATTTTGCAAAAGAAATATAATTCAATTTTATCAACCTAAGTTTAGTCTTTTGTTACAGCGTTTGTCAACAAAATACAAATTTAGTCCAACTGAAGGAAAAAAAAAGTGAATGCAAACTAACTTTTGGCTCGGTTTTGCAGGTGGAGGAAATGGCATGGCAGGTGGAGGTCCGATCTCCAGGTTCTGGCTCTCTGGGAGGTATTTCCTTCGAATCGGCTTCTGGGGCACCTGACTGTGAGAAGCGCCAGAGACGTCCTGAAACAGCAGCACAAACAGAAGTTAGCTCGCTCCGACGGGCAAACTGAACGGGAACGAGCACGCCTCGCTCACGTCTGCTATGGAAGTATTTTTCCAACCTGCTTTGAACTATTTAAGTCTTCAGTACTTGGTCCAAATCTAGAGCCTGGAGCCTGATCTTCAGGTTTCACACCGCTCTCTTCCTGTAACACAAACCAAAAAGAGAACGCACGACCAAAACTGATTGATATGAAAAAGCTATTGGACAGCAGATTTGTTGCTGCATGAGTAGAGTGTTAATGGGATGATGGGGTGAAACGGGCTGCTATAAAGAGGCAGGATGAAATGGATCTGCCCCGACCGAGGATAAATCAGCACCCTACCTACAGGGACCATGATGCAGGGCTCTCCAGATATGACTCCTAGCCTGTTTGGGGGCAGCCGTGATGAATGGGCTCACTTTTGCTCCATCTACTTGCTGCATTTGAGACATTATTTTCTTCTACAGTAGACGTCAGATGTATCACTACTTGCTTTCATTCATCAGAGGTCAGAGGTGCGCAGACATGTGGAAAGGGTCTTTTCCGAATTTACAAATTCTATAAGAAAGCAGCCTCTTCTGTGCATCCTTTGCTCCGCACCGTTTTTCCTGTACATTAGTGCAGGTAGTTGTAAACTTGAACGACTAATTTCCCAGGGCTGCTGTGTCCATTAAGTTGGGAGTTAAAGTGTTCTGATGGCTTAAACAGGCTCCTGATGTTAACTGTACCCAAGAAACCTCAAATGCATTAAGCCGACAGTGCAACTGACTCGCAGATAAACGGTCCTCGTATTTGCCGCAGCACTGGACGTAAAGCCGTATTGTAGCAGTTACAATGTTTCCCACGAGCCCCTGAGGCAGACTGTGTGGTCACATCAGCGCTCTCACTCCTGCAACCTCAAGTCTGGGATCTCTGAGGACCCGCCACTGTATCCACTTTGTGACAAGTTGCTTTTTGTAACATAAAGAAAAAAAAAAAAGAAATTGGCATAACAGCAGAGGTATCAGTTCTTGTTTTTTCTTTTTTTTACTCTACACCGACCATACGGTTGTAAAATAAGGAAAGCAAGGAAAAATGGGAAAAGAAATGTCCAAGCCTGAAATTCCAAAAAAACATCAACTTTCTTCTGTAAAAGTTCAATAATAATTTGAGGCTTTTGTAACAATCTAAACTGATAAAATGTTGACCATTTCATGTATAAACTGTTTAAAAAGTGGAAAGAGATCTAAAGAAATGTTAAAGCTGCTGCCAGTGGTTCACTGGGGTTGCTATGGTAACACTCTGGCCTCTCTCAAGCTCTGACAGCGCTTTAAATAAGACAGGCAGGAATGCAGAGTAGAAAGTAAGCCTCAAACAGTCACTGTGAGAGAACTATAGATCCTGAACTGGAAATGGCAAAAGTGGTCACATGGAGGTCATCTCTAAATGTTAGGGCGGCAGTGGCTCAGGAGGTAGGGGTTCGTCCTGTAGCAGGAGGGTTGCTGGTTCGAGCCCCCACTCTGTCCGTCTCAGCCGTTGTGTCCTTTGGCAAGACACTTCACCGCCTTGCCTACTGGTGGTGGCGCCGGTGTAATGGCAGCCTCACTTCTGTCAGTGTGTGGCTACAATGTAGCTTACAACATCAGTGTGTGGATGTCTGGATGAATGGGTGAATGATTGGTTGTAGTGTGAAGCGCTTTGGGGTCCTTGGACTTGATAAAGTGCTATACAAGTGCAGGCTATTTCGGTCGGAAGCGGAAAAGTTTGAGCCCAATACAGTGTTTTACATAGAAGTTACGACAAGTTCATAAAAAGAGCCTTCAGAAAATTCTGAGCTCAGAGTGAGAGGCTGGATGTGTGTATGCTGCCATTTGAGAGAAAATTGTAAGTCCTAAAGCTGTGAGACACACACTGTGTGGAAGAAAAACAGAACTTTCCTACGTCTTATGTATAATAAGTGCAAAGTCTGTGGGAGGAAGAAGAGTTTGTTCGCAAAAAAGTTTGGAAAGTTTTGACAGATCAAATGTAAACATGTATGACGTCATCACTCTGAGTTGAACATTTTGTGGTAAAAGCTCTAAAAATCATTTTAAAAAAGACCCTAAACTATGATTATGTAAAAACTGTAAAGGATATCAAAACACCAGATCAGTCCTGTTTAACTTTCTGTGATCCGTTAAAACACTGAATGATGATCCTACGGTAAAGTGTCTCTGAGCTACAGAGCTCCAAAACAGGGCTGGGTCCGCTTTGCCTACAAACACTCAAAGTTTGCTGACGTACACAGTTCATCTTACTGGGTGAAAAATATACATCCAGCGCTCAGCTATCTCTGGGCTAATCTCCTGTGGCTGCTTCTGATTAAGATCAGTATCGCAGCTCCGGCGGTGCACTGAAACATTTTGCGATGGGAACCGAAGAAAGTCCGGATCAAATTAAGCAAACCCAGAAAGAAGAGAGGGGACTACGTCTAAAAGACCAAAGACTGTATACATCATCATGGGGATATGATGGAAAACAGAGAATACTGGATATAAACAGATGAAGTTATGCCCACCATATACCCTGAGGGGGAAATCTGCCTTGCTACATTTCTTATAGACTCCCAAATGTACGGAACAAGTTACAGTCTTTTCTGACTGCCCCACATGTACAGATGTAAAAGTTTCATCCACTCATTATGAGGTCATATTAATTTAGGGCTTTTAATAACTTATCCAAACCATTTTTTTCCATAACTAAATGATTATACAACATTTAACTTCAATCATTTCTAAAAACAAAGTTTGAGAGTTTGAACTGTAGGGTTTCTCAAATTTGCACAGAATCAAAATCTAAATAACAGCTCAAAATAATACAGACATTCACCTAAACCTTTTCATAAATTGTGCTGAAGGTTCATGAATGTCTTAACTAAACAAGGAAAAGGCCTATTGACTTGTTGTTGGTGATGACGATTGACTGCAGCTGCTAGTTTCTCTTTGCCAGCATAAAAAAGCTTGACCAGTACTCAGAACAATGAGAAGTTCAGGGAACTCAGTGAAGAACTAATGAGTAGAGGGAATTATGAGAGTTAGGATGTTGAGGAACAATCTAGGAACCATCTTTACATTTAGTTATTTGACCACAATGACAAGAAGTATTTATGGCAGAGTCAAGGTGAGGCTTTCAAACCAAAAAACACTGTACCAGCTGTCAGGCATGGTGGTGGTAGCATCATGCTGTAGTACTGGTGCATTGGATATAGTTGGGTGTTCTAACAGGACAAGAGTCCCAAACTAGTCCCAAAACTAATCCTAAACATCAGAACTAGTTCCTGATTGGACAAAGCAGGAGAACAGTAAGCTTTTGCAACAGCCTTCCCAAACCCTCGACCATGACCATTTAAGGGTTAAAGAAGATGTGTGGGCTATGTTTAAAAGCCTGGAAACCAACCAGTTTAAATGAACTCAAATCTTCAAATATCAGCTGATCTGTCAAATAAAAGCCAGAAGGTTGACAAAGAGAGCCTCAAAGCTTCTCTCCCATGAAGACACATACAGTACAAAACTGTGTTAAACAAAACAAAACAAAAGAGAAACTCACCAAAGTTACACAGTTTAGATAGGTGACCACAAGCAGCACATGTCCTGCTGGTTGATGCACTGTGATCTTTGTTTCAAAGCGTTTTACCCAAGTGAAGCTACTGCCTAATGCAGCGTTAGTCTGTTTTTACTATATGAGGCTCTGCAGAAGGGGAAATAATAAAGCTTCTTAGCCATAAAAATCATGTGAGGAGAAGCAGGAAGTGAATGGTTCAACAAATATAGGACATTAAATGCTAAACGAAAGGTTCTAGTAAAGAGACAAAATGATAAAATTCATTATATTCAGCTGATCAGACTGAGATGAAACTTCCTCCTGATATTTTTATTTGTCTACACTCCAACTTATGCTGCTTTCGTTGACCTCTGAGAGTATCTGAGCCCTGGAATGAAGGCCTGAATATCTGACAAACCCCTGTGACACATCTGAGATGGAAAACTGTCCCGACGGAAAAAGCTGACGTGCCGAAAACAGGAATCTGTCAGCCGGATTCTTTTAGCAGAAGCTGGTTCTGCTGCTCTACGCGGCAGGTGAAATGAGACTAATCAAGGCAGAAAATCTGCCGGGCATCACATTTAACTCTCACCTCTTCTCTGAAGTGACTGAAGTCAGCAAAGTTTGGCTGCTGCACTTTGTTCTGGGAAGCTTTCTCTGAAGCGCTGAGAAAATGAGGAACCTGAAAAAACAGATAACGAGTTCGAATTAGCAGGTGGGTTTTCGTTCTTCATTTATTTCAAGCTGCTAGACGGGTGGCGTTCAGATGCACAGCAGCAGCTTCGCCTTTGACATCGGAGCAGATTCAAAGTGACAGACTTTACCTGTGAGGCTGACGGTCTGGGAGGCAGGGCGGGAGGAGGCAGCAGCCACCCACTTTTTACCCCTAAAATCCAAGAGAAAAAAAAAATCTTCCATTATATACATTTTGTCTGGGTTTGCTTTCAGGTTTCAACCTCTAACGCCCTTTCATCTTCTGCAGCGAGAGATAATATTTTTCTTATTTGTGTCAGAAAGTAATCATTGGATGTGCGTCTACAAGTGAGCAACTTTTGGAGTGACTCTAATCCAAGATGTCCACTACAGCTGATTGACCTTAAACACATAAATGGCTATAACTCAGTCAATTCTACAGTCAGTGAGCTAAAATTTGGCATGAGAGTAGATGAGACTCATCTCACAAGATCTCACATGAGGTTTGATCAAATGTCCCCTCTCATCATAAGGAGATCTCAGTCTAAAACTGGTATGAAAGGCATTGGGCGATATGCATTCTTTCAAGGGTTGCTTGGCCTTTAATATAAAGATAGATACACATTTTCCTAAGCAGAATCTGTTTAGACTCCTGGGAGCCTTTCACGTTTCATACTAATAAAAAAAACATAAAATTTCTGCTCTGGACACAGCTCTCAGCCAGTTTAATAACTAACATTGTGGGAGGGGCGTGGCTCGTACCTGAGGCGCCCTGCTGGAGGAGCTTGTTGAGATCCAGCGACGAGGCCCTGGAGTGGCTTTTCTGCGGGCGAGGAGGCGGGGTGGGCGGCTCCTCTGCCTTCTTCATGGCATCTTCGATAGACGTGCTGGAGTAAGACCTGAGCAACGAACACGACGCCGGCGAATTAGGGTAGCGGGACATTATGTTTCTGTTTGTTAAAAAAGAGAAAGAAATGACTCCATTTTTCACCTCGGTCTAGTTTTCGTCTTCATCTGAGGGTCACAATCGTGAGGCAGCTCTGCAAAGCCAACCACATTAAATAAAACAAAAGAAGTGTCAGACTTTCCGTGCGCTTCGAGGGGGTTAAAAACGAGAAACAACTACTTCCCTTTCGCTCAATCATCGATATCACAGCCAGTTTCAAGCTATGAGATATGCTTCAAAACTCAAAACAAGCCCACCTTAAAAGGCTAACGTCTGAACAACTTTACCCAATACAACCTCAGCAAAGCAAGGAGACAAAAGAGGAAAGCTTCTCAGTCTAGAATCTGAAACTTCAGCTGTCTGCAGGAACAGAGAGAGCTCTCTGAGGTTCCCACGTTAAAAAAAAAAAAGAAAAAAGGAGTTTCATTTTCACCTGGCCTCTCAGGAAAAGCTCCCTGCTGTAGAGTCTGTTTGTCTTGAGATGAGGATGAGTTTTTCACACCTAAATCTGCAGACACACACAACACAAAAAAATCCTGATGTGTTCAATGAGAAAAACACAGATTTATTTGAATCCAGCTCTGTAAAAACTGACTTCTTTCCTCCTTATGTTTCTGCTTATTTTTCAGGCATTGTTTTGTTACTGTGCACACAGAGAGGAGGAGCAGTACGTGACGCTCATTTGCTGCTTTTAGGAGCAGGAACATAAAAGCTTTGACCTTTACAAAACATCCTTATAGGTCACGGTTCACTCACATATATCAACTGTTCTTAAAAAAGTTCCTTTTTGACAGGATATTTACCTTCTTTAAGGAATTTTTCTTCCAACTCTTGTTTGCTTGTGCTTGTGCTGGAGCTCGGCTGGAGCCTCTCTGCAAGGCTTCGCTCCTAAATCAGAGCACACCAAGAGTGAAATCATGTCAAAGCATTTCAGGAAGTCGACTGATGGGACCCAAGCTCAGCTTAAGCGGCGCTGTCTCCTGTTTGGCTCGACAGCGCCCCCTACAGGCAGCACGTCAGATCAACAGTTTTAGAGCGTTAAAGGTTTGTCTCACCATCGGACAAGGCCTCGGCTCTGCGTCCTCAAAAACAATCAGAGGCTCTGAACTCTGCCGGCAAAGCACAGTCAAAAGAGCTGAATCAGGACTGGAGGTCAGCTTTAAGACAACAGATGTCGTCGCAGGTGTCCCGCTTACCTCGGGGGTGTCCGGTATGTCCTCTTCGTGCTGCACGAAGCCCAGCTGCAGCGTCGGAGGGAGGCTCTCGGGGAGAGGGTAGCCGTTCTTGCGCGCCACGATCAGGTGGAAAGCGATGCAGAACTCGGTGAACGTCAGCGCTCCGTCTCTGTCCACGTCACTCAGCTCCCTTCATGAAAAGCAAATGAATTCAAATTTAACTCATGACAGCGGCCCACGTGGCTCTTGGCGCCATTTGAACTAGCCGTTAGCTCATCAGTCAGGTCAAGATTATACTGAGATGGTTCTGTGTTCGGCTGTTTGACAAGCTGGTTGTAGCTTCATGTTCACACATGAGTGCTGTCATTCATTTTATTTAGGATAAACTCATGAAAACAGGAAAGTGCAAGGTTTTATAGTGTCTTAATCTTAAAAAAAAAACAGCACAAAAATTACAATGAAAAAACTATATATATATATTTTTTTTTATTTAAATTTGAAGAAACTTACAATAAAAGGATGGTTTGTTGTGACAGATGAATTGTTTTAAAATGAGCCAGACAAGCTTTTATCCACATTTGTAGGTTTGGCACTAAGCTAAACTGTAAGCTAAAGCTGTGAGCTTTAGCTTCATTTTTAATTTACAGACCCAAAAGACAAAAACAAACAGAAAGATAAGTGATTGGGTTTACCAAAATGGCAAACTGTTCATTCAAAACTGCAAGTTTAAAGCTCCAACATTTCAAATACAAAAACCATATTCAGTGCTTTCACATTATTTGCTCAAAATCAATCTGTGCTTAGAAAAGATCACACACCGCTTAGTATATACTTGCAGCTCCTGTCTGGGCTTTTTGTTCTGGCCTTAGACAGCATATAACCAAACTCCCCCGAATGACCCCAGAGCAAAACGAGGGCAGATAAGTCAGCACTTACCAAATGTGGGACAGCTCTGGGATTGGGAGCTTGGATTTAGTAAAGAAGTTTTTCACTACAGCTCCTGGAAACACCCGACAGTGGTGAAACAGTTTGATTGTATGATTGTCAGTCATAAACATGTGTTTGGGGGGGGTGTCCATACCCAGGATTAGGGCCCCCAGGTCAGGCTGCAGGCTTTTGAACTGATTTGTGTAATACTCCAGCTGTTCTGCTGTGATCCTCCAGGGGTCATCGTCAGAATAGTCGGCTGTGCCCTGCTGACTGAGCCTCTCTGCCGAGGAAGCCTGAGCAGACGGACAGAAAAATACGAAGTAAGGCATACGGCGGCTTGATCGCAGGGATTAGAATGAAATATTTCTTAGGACTTCGGCTGCACCTGAAGCACGGCGGGATGCTCCGGGGTGGGATTGGTGGCGTAATGGCTGGGCGAGGAGTGCTGCTCCAGCTGAGCCATCGGCTGTGGAGAATGCATGCTTTCGTAAGCTGAAAAACAGGAAACAAAAACGTCTGTGTTAGAGGAGACAGCTCAAACTAACATGTGCTAAGCTGCCGTACGAGGGATTTACAGGTCAAACAAAAGGAGAGAAAGCTGTGGACGCAGAAGCTAAATCCAGAGTGTAGGCTTTGTTCAAACCGTGACAAGAATGAAATGAATGAAAAGTGCCTTACTGATCTGTGGGTCGACTCCATTTCTCTGCTTAGTGTACGGATAGCTGCGGTGGGTCAGCGGAGAGCGAGGTGGTGAGCTACACGGTGATCGAGGTGGAGACCACAGTTCCTGTCAGCACACAGGAAACACAACACGCTGTATGACAGTGTGTAGCCTCCATGCACATACTTAGAAGTCAACCATAGAGCTAAAATGTACAGAAATCTGCACCTTTGCAGTGATATCTAATAGGGGTGTGTAGACCAGTGTTACTGATACCAATGTTGGTATCAGATCATGAACAACATGACAGGACCGACACTTTAGTTTGTTTCTCTTCTCTACTTTCAGTCCTTTGCTCCCATTTCAGAAGGGGGAAAAATGTTTTATTTTGATTCTGAACAAAGCCAAGAACAATGAAACCTCTAAAACATTCAGTCTCCCCTTTGTACTCATTTAATTTTCAGTTACAGTAACATGTTTTTGTATTCAAACAGGAACTTTACCTCAGATCTGTCCTGGGTTATAATATGCTAATGGAGAGCGAAGATCAGTTATTTAACAGACATGAAATTATATTCAGACTGAACATGACAAACTGCTCTCCTCCATGTGTAAGTGTATAAGCTGCAGTACTGGCCCTGCATTTACTTGGTCCTGAGACCATATTTTGCAGTGTCACACACTAATATCTAGTAAGTCAATCAATGATCAATGGTCCATGTAGAAACATGGCTTCTTGGCAGAAAGGTAAGAGTACACATTATGTTTTAGAGCACTTTGCGTTTAATTACAGGATTCACCTTCTTGTCTGCGTTGGTCTCCGGGTGCCTGAAGGCGCTCCTGTCCGCGGGAGTCCACGAGACCGAACCGGGGGCCGACCCGCACAGCGCCCCCAGAGCGTCTGCACCGGGAGGAGCTGCTGCTGCGTATCGCATCTCTGGTTCGGTCTTAAGCCCAGCAAATCTGGGCAGAGGTAGATCTAAAAAGAACATCATCGGCAGGGGTGGGTGATTTATTATGAAAGATGAATTTTTCCTTCAAACTAACAAAACAATAAAAACAAGACTGGGAGAATTAACCAGCATGGGCAGCTTTACAATACAAACCACAGTGGATATGAACATATGAACACACTTCCAATCATAATCCATCACAGCTCTGTGGTGTTATGAGGAAAACAGATTTTCTCTGCGGTGGGGGTGTGACTCTTTGTGCCCTCTCCTAATAAGGGCCAACCCATGTAGCCGTTTCCATGCAACTCCCTTTTAGTCCAGATTAAAGCAAATCCTGCTATGTTAAGATTGTTACGATAATCTCCTGATCTCCCTTCGGCTCTCATAAGACGCCTTCGCTCTGAGCAGCAGACTTACTGGCGGTTACGCTCTCCGGGCGGATAGGCAGCCCAGACTGGGCGGCTGCCAGCAGCTTCAGGGCGATGTAGAACTGGGGGGTACCAAAGTAACCCAAATGCTTGGCCCCACACACCTCGGTCACCTGGGGGGAAACAAACGCAATAAGAATGTTTGAGCTTGAAAGCCAAGTGAGATTAACCCAGTCACAGAGTCAAACATAACTGGTGAGCCACAAGCACCTGAGATTATTTGAGACCCTTATCAAGATGTGCGGCACAAAATTATGGGCTCTGCTTACAGAACAACGCTGGAGAGAAGCATATGTAAAAGATAAGCAGCACAAGGGGATTGGTTTATCCTGTACTCTCTTGATTAGAGGGACAACAACTGCTTTCAGTGGAGCTAAGAAGATTAGGTTATGTGGGACAGTCAGGAAAAACTGTTTCACACAAACATAATTGAAATAAAGTGCATTTTAAAAGAAAAAGGAATCCTTTAAACAGGTAAAAAAAAAATGTAATGTGTTAGGTGGACATAAACTATATTTCCTGCATATAACCTCATACACATGTATGGTTACAATACTTAAGTAGAAGCACTCAGAGAGCGCAACCTCCCCCCAAGGCCACAGTATGATTAAAACATAGTGTGATCCGGATCATAATCCTGATCAGCACCAGAATGTGATCCATTGTTTTTTGTAACAACCCCAACATGTCCTGAAAATTTCCTCCAAATCTGTTCATCCGTTTTTACCTGATCTTTGCTAACAGACAGACAGACCAACAGACACAACCGGAAACAGAAGGGTCACATGTAGGAGCAGAGAGAAGGTTGTAACAAAAGGGCCACCTGTGACCTTTGACCCCATGAACCTTGAAATCAACAGGCATTCTCTTTGACCCATGAGGTGTCCAGCTGTGCAGTTTAACATCCCTGTTATACAGCTGCAGATTTAGAGAATCTGTGACCTTTGACCTTGAACTCTGACTGGATCACCACCAAAGTTTTATCACTTCTCTCTTATCCCATGTTTGACGTTTCCTGTAAATCTCATGGAAATCCCTTGAGACAGACAGACAGACACTACTGAAAACATGACCTCCTTGGTGGAGGTAAAAAAACTACTTATTTCTGTTAAAGACACAGCATGCTACTTTTAAATTATCATTCTCATTTTCAAACCCACTGTTGAGCGATGAAGCAACACTGAAGGACGTTATACTTTTATATTTATGGGCTAGGTGAGCTGACACCCCCAGCAGATTAGCAGGACTGAACTAAAAGCAACAAGAAAACCTGTTGGCCTGGTTCTGACTTTCTTATATTATTGTATGTATTTACTCTTTATGAGGCACAGGATGGTACAACGTGTACAACTTATTACAGGTTCTAACGATTGTACAATGACAAAGAGTATAAAACACTTCTATGGCAGTTTACACCCCACATAGTAGCTACACTTATATTAGGATCTCAGCGAGGTAACTTACCCCCGCCCACTTACTTTCATCACCGTAACAAACAGGGTGACAGATTCTAACACTAAAAACATTTTTTTGTCACCACAATCCTGTTAAAGCAGACATTATGGAAAAACCTTTTGCTGGCATGAATTTATCGACCGCAAATGGCAGTGAATTCCCCACCGAGGGGTTGGTTGGGTACACGTGGCTCCTTTTGCCGTGCAAAAGATTCTTTCCGCTCGACCTGCGTTGTATTCACACAACAGCTTTCATGGGAAACGGGCCATCCAAAGTCAGTGAGGGACGATGAGGTTACTTCAGGTGGAATCCTTGACAAACAAAACCAGCAGACCTATGGCCTGAGGGGAAATGTTCTTCAATAGAGATGTAAAAAATGTCAAAGGTATCATAACAAATGCATCATTGTGGGCGGTACTGTATCACGTTCCCTAATTAGAGCGTGAAGGAGGAAATTTATTTTGGACATAAGTCAGCAGAACCACTCAAGTAAACAAGACAAGTGAAAGCAGCTCGTAATTCCAAACTTAAAACTTCTTCGTGTTCATCGGAGTTATGTAAGACATACTGAATGAGCATAAGTGTTCCAGCTGTGATGTCCTTCTTCACTAAAACGCACCGAGAAAGGTTTCCCATTTCCTGCCAGCTGAACTATACTGCTAAGTTCAAATAAATGGTTTAACGTGTACAAAAATGGTCCGTTTAAAGAATAAACCAGTCTTCTGAGCTTCAGTAGCTGTTTTGTTTCTGGTTTTATTGGTTTTAAAAGAAAAATCTATCTGACAGTTTGACTTCCAAAAGAAGCAGAGCCCGCATTTCTTCAAAACTTGATAAGATAAAAGTCAGGCTTATCTCTTGACCCTTCACTGGACTGCAGCTGTTGGCCACACATGACGAACAGTTATCCAAAATGTCTGCACAGAAACGCGGCATGTCCAAACAGCCTGTCTTTTCTGAAAAATGGCCTCGTTAAAAGGCAGCACCTTTTGTACAAACATCTCCATCCACATTAAATAAAAAAAGCCCTGAAACGGACCTAAAACAGGACAAAAGAGCTGCAGTAACTACACCGGGCCTGAATGTGGCGCTGTGAGACTGCCACAAAAATACACCAATAAATAATAAATTCACAAAAAAACGTTCCCATGTGGCTGACCCGTTAAAAAGGTTTGCAGAGGTTCTCCATTTCCTCGTATGAGTCGCAGAGAACTTGCTTTCCTGTTGCTGGATCTTCAAACACAAATATCCACTGACGGCTGCCGCGGGCATCGGGAACCCACCCTGAACTCGTTTTTGACTGAATTTCCACGAGTCAAAGTGTGAGAACTGTGAGACAACTTTGGGAGGGTCAGCCAGTGGAACCAAAATGAGACTGAGAATAAATGTGAATGCCACAATTTACCTGCAGTACGAATTTGTAAGTACGTACAAGAAAACAAATCAAAACAAATCCGTGGGCCAGATCCGGCCCGTGATAATGTTTTATCTGGCCGCCCCCCAAGATAACATTTAAACTTTATTAGATCTGACCGTCCAGTTTGGGACAGATTGAGTCTCTGTTGCTTCTCATTTTGCTTAAAAAACTGAGCGTATTTGGTGAAGTTGTCTGGAAAGAGCATCAAATGGGACCGATCGAACTCTTTGGGTGCATTCACACCTGATAGTCTCGGTAGACTTGGTTCCATTGGGGACCAGATTATAGCACAGAAGGCCCTGTGCTATTTTTAGGCAGACCAGAGTTCACTTTTTTGGTCCAAGTCAGAGTTCAATTGTGCGTTCACACCTCCCCAAATGAACCGGACTTTCTAGGCAAACAAACTAGAGTTTGATTAAATTGGACTAATTAGGGCTGGTGTGAATGCACCTTTAGTGATGATCTTGCAGCCAAGGAACGACACTAGACATCTGAGTTAATGCGCATCAGAGTAACAGCGAGTTTGCTTTAATGTATGCTGTCTCTTTCTGTATTTTCTTCTACGTTAGCAGCTGTGTGATCTGAGTTTTGTTGAGGGCCTTTTAGCTGTTATGATGGAGAGAAAGTCATAAGAAGTTCAATCTACTTTTCTTTGTTCGTTTGATCCAAATTCTGTCTATGTAATTGGGAAAAGGTCTCTGATATTTCTATATGAATGATTTGTCATTTTACCTCCAAAACCACAAGTAATTTATGTTCTATCAATAAATATTGATTGAGATCGGCCCTTGTTTAGGACCAAGGTTTTCATTTTGGCCCCCTTGTGTTACTGAGTTTGACAGCCCTGCAGTAAAGTAAAATATCTGAGTATTTCTTTCGTCACTGCCAAACACCAACACCATCACATCCTGATGCGACAACAACCGAGCTCACACCACCTTCAGACCGGTTTGTCTACCCCGTCTGTCAACACGTCACCGGAGCACCACCAACAACTGCTGGTGTTTCAGTCGCACTCCTCCAGTAATATGAGGAACATTTGCTGAATTCGAGGCGAAATAGTAATAAAATAATCCGAGCCAATAGCAGCTTGGCCTGAACTCCCTGTTTGTCTGAGTGCAACAGCTTGTTTCCCTGCAGCAGGAGGAAGTGTCATGCTCTTCTACTTATCAGCTGTAAACACAACTCACGCTAAAAGGTCCTTCCTCAGTAGGTTCTGGTCAGCGAAGGGGAACTATTAATTATGCATATGGAACACAATCGAAAATGCTCTTTGCTTTGAAAGACACCATTGAATATTTACAGGAGAACCCCTATAGTAGCGTTGCCATTCAGCCTAAGGGGAGAATTTCTCTGTTGCTTTGGTGACATGATAACAGAGAAGAAAGCGGTGGCCCAGCGAGCGATCCCGCAGACATCCTGCCCAGCTCAGAGAAGGGCTCTGTGTCAATCAGCCCCGTGCGGTGGCGGCGGTCCAGGCCGGACGGGAAGGAAGCGGAGCTCGGCACCAAACTTCCTGACAACCCCCCACCCACCCCACACACACACACACAGGCACACAATGGGAGTGCCGGACCCCCTCAGGACGCAAGGGTGGCGTGAAACGTCAGCAACATGCTGCGTTGTTCGTCCGAGCTGGAAAAATGTGCTTTTTGTTTCTGTGACGGGGTCAGCAAAATGACCCGGGGTGAGAACCAATGAGGAGAAACCGCCTGAAATCAACCCTTAGAGCCGGATTAATCCCACGCAAAACAGAGCAGTGGAGGGAAATACGCGTTTGATCCTCTGCTGATTGGATAAGTTTACCCTCACATGAAGAAATAGTCTTTTTTATGTAGTTTCAGTTGAATAGAAATAAACAACAAACAAATAAAATATCGACTAAAACACATTAGATAAAAGGTCTCAAATTGGTTTGTATGTCACTGAGATACAAACTGAACAAGACTTGGTAGAGAAACCTTTGTTTTTGAGCACAGCAGTTAGATGGTTCTTGTAGTTTATTTTAGGAGGGACTCGAGCCCACTCCTCTTTACAGCAACTCTAAATCCTTCGGGTTTCTTGGCAAACTCAAAGCTTCAGCTCCCTCCACAGATTCTCTACAGGACTGAGGTCTGGAGAGTGATTAGGTCACTACATGACCTGAATGCACGTCGTCTGTAGCCACTCCTTTGTTTGCCTTGGCAGTAGGTTTTAGTTCACTGTCACTTTTGAAGCCCTATCTACAACCTGCCTCCAGCATTCTGGTCTGAGGGAACAGGTTTCTTATCCAACCAAACACTACATGGCTCCATCCATTGGCCTGTCAGTGTAGAGAAGCCACCCTTAGCAAAAAAAAAAAAAAGCCAGCCCCCAAAGCCTAATGTTTCCACCTTTGTGCTTGACTATAAGGATAATATTCTTGCCAAAGAGCTCAGCTTTGAGCCTCTTTTGACCACAGCACTGCTCCGAATCATTTCGATGTTCACCGGCAATTTCAAGCAGGTGAGACGAGCTCTTACGTGGCGCTCCAGACCAAGGGTGATCGATGGGCGTTTTATTTTTTCCTTCAGTTTCTGAACAATCCCACCAGTAATCGTCACTTCCTCGCCAAGCTCCTCCTTGGTGGCCTTGGTTGAGGAGAGGCCGGAATGAGAGACGCTGCTTCTACTGGACAGGTGGGCTTTTGTTTTTGAGTAAAATGAGGCGAGATGGGGACGGTCTGAGATTGATTGATGGCTGGGTTGCGGGATCCAATCCCTACTTCCCCCACTGATTTGCTAATCAATTTTTACCTTCCACGTCATGTTTGTTTTCTCCCGATTTGAATGAAACTATCCCCAAAATATTCAGGACTGATAATTTCTTAGTAAGTGATCAAACTTCCAAAAATCAGCAGGGGATTCAAAACTTTTTTCCACCACCGTCCGTGTTTGTGCGTCAGCTCATAATAAAAGCAAAGCTTTGTCAAAATAGTCTGTATTGACTAACTGACTAGTGCTAATACTGTCAGCTCCGGAGCTGAATTGGTTTTCTGACTGACACAAAGGTACAAATTGATTGTTTTCAAAACCTGCTCTCGACTTCAAATCATTTCTGGATTTACTTCTCTCCTCTACATCCTTGATCCTTAAAGCAAACACTCCGCCTTCAGAAACTTGGGTGTTCAATATGTATTCGGAAAATCAATCCAAAACCACTGCAAATCCACGCCTCGGGGTCTTTCAGGGGAAAGAGGGTGATTCAGCAGCCTCCAGTCTTGTTGACAGCTGATGAGGACACCAGCAGCAGCTTCAGTACAAGTCGGGGCTAAACACTGACTGTCCAGAAACAGCGGACTGTGTCTTTGTAGGACCAGCTGTCTGTGAGAGGTGAGATCCATCCAAAGCCTCAGCTTTAGGAGAATGGCTTCCTGTGAAAAATCCACTCTGTAATAATAAAAAAATATATAGCTCTGTATCACCCCCCGCAGACCTCTGAGGTTTTGGGGAGCAGCAGCCGCAGCCCCTCATATGTCATCATACACACGCACACACGCGCGCACGCACACATGCATCACTCACTTTATGCAGGGATTCTGGAGGTAGCTGAGACGCCTTGAACAGCTCCGCCACTTTGCCGGAGGACAGCTTCCCCGGAGCGTCCGCAGCCTGGCACAGAGCGTGGAGACCCGAGTAATACCGCTGCTCGTGCTCGCTCAGGGCGATCAAACTGCCCCCGGACGCCGCGGCGGATTCCTGATCCATCCCCGCGGCCGACGCATGGAGGAGCCGCCGGAGGAGGAGGAGCACTGCGAACCGAACGGATCAGCACATCCCCGCTGCGGGAGCCCGGCTCCTGGGTCCAAACGGAGGAGGACAGAGGAGGGGGGAGGGGGTGTTAGTGAGAGAGGTGGACGCTGGCGATCCCCGTGAAGACGCGCCGCCCGCTCGGCTCGTGCTCCTTGTCCACTCCCACTGCCTATTGTGGACGGTCGCGGCGCAGTACCGCCGGGCGCCGGACGGGGGCGACAGAGCGCAGGAAAAGAAACAAGAACCTTCTATAGTTTCCACCAACGAGCAAAAACATTTGTAAAATTGTGTCACTCTTGAACGTGTAATCATGTTACTATGAAAAATAAATAAATAACGACTCATTAAAAAAAAACCCAGTGCTGTGCTTGTAAAAATAGTTGTATTTCAAGTGGGTTTTTTTTTTAGTAACCATAAGACGCATATCTTTGAACATAAAAAAAAATCTAAAACAAACTTCATTGTACTTTGTAGAATGTAAAAGTAAAACAGTTGGCTAAATTAAAATAAAACTTTTTGGCCCGCATAACTGCAGTTCTATCTCTTGTATCACTGGAGTGAATAAAGATGGACAAATGGACCAAAACAGGAGCCAGAAGGTCTGTTTTTAAGCAGCTGCCATGTTGTAGTTTTGGAGCCAGAGCCTGGAAATGGAGCAAAGCCCTCTACTGGATGTGTACAGCATGTACTGTATGGATGGGTATGTGGAAGAGGTAAGTTTGGGTCATAAATCAAAGGCCTTCAAGTACAAATAAAACAACAACAAAAATAACTGGGCTCTTCCTTAGAGATAGGGGGAGAAGTTCAGTTATCTGGGAAAGACTCATAGTAGACCTGCTGCTCCTCCACATCAAGATGAGCAAGTTGAGGTGGTTCAGGCATCTAGGAAGGATGCCCTCTGGACGCCTCCCTAAGGAGGTGTTCCAGGCATGTCCAACTGGGAGAAGACCCCAGGGAACAGTGGCATGCACAGACATTTTGGGGGACAGACGCTCATGTGGAAAGAAAAGGGCACCTTGAGCGGCACATGGAACCAAAGGCTGCCTTAGTAGTGTGAGATTTTTATAGGCACAGCTTGAACATCATGTAAATATACCAATTTCAAATCAATACCCATATGCTGTCTGATGGTTTTTTTGTTGCAAAGTCCAGTATTTTACTGAAGCACTTTGTTGTAACTCAAGTTATTTTTCAGCACAACATCGATTTGACTTTTCAATCATTTTAAAAAGATCAAACATGAGCTATGCCTATGCTTTATTTTAAACCTCGTCCTGGCGGCTTGTGGCGGCCACACAAGACGTAGCGGGGAAGAGGATGTCATTGATTGGCTGCTCTGTTTAGACAAAGTTGAGGCGAGTAAAGTTTGAACTTTTGCATCTGAGGTTTAGGAGGCAAATCCACTCGTTTGTTACCTGGATAGTTAGCCGGCTCATCACCAGGGCAGAGTCAACGCATGCCACCTATCTGCTTTGTGTACACAGCGTTTTTGTATAGGGAGGAGGAGGAGAGTCTTCCATCCATCCATCCATCCATCCATCCATCCATCCATCCATCCATCCATCCATCCATCCATCCATCCATCCATTTTCTTTACCCGCTTCTCCATTCTGGGTCACGGGGAGCTGGTGCCTATCTCCAGCAGTCACTGTGCGAGAGGCGGGGGACACCTTGGACAGGTCGCAAGTCCCTCGCAGTGCCACATAGAGACAAATGAGTCATTGGGGCAAGTGCTCTACCACCACCTAGTGTCTATCTGTGCACATCCCTGGCAGGGAAGACCCAGGACACTTTGCAGAGGCCATGTTTCTCAACTGGCCTGGGAAGTCCTTGAAATCCTCCAAGAAAAGCTGGAAGAGGTGGCTGTGAAGAAAGATGTCTGGGCCCTTCCTGCCCAAGATGCTGCCCCCACAACCCAACCCAGGAACAAGCAGCAGAAAATGGATGGATGGGTAAAAAAAAACACTGTTTGTAACTTGACAGTTCATTCTGTCTCTGGAGCACTTTAAAATCTCAGCAATGTGTTTCACTTTGGGTGCTGGTAGTTTTATGCAAATCACTTCCATTTTATTGAAGCAAAGGTCACTTTATTGTAGGCAGAGGTCATAGTGTTTATATTTTAAACTGAAGACGCAGCTTGCTGTCTCTGGAAGAAGACCTGACGGGTGACACTGTATCTTTTAAACGACTGTGAGGCAGCTTTCATTACAAAGTGGTTCAAAAATTAACCAAATTGTTTTCAGGGTAAAATGGATGATTAACTCTAAATATATCAATGATTCACTGAGATTTTCTGCTGCCTGATGAGTTTTTTTTCTCCTTTTTTTGCAGAACAGTCATTTTTGTGAACATGCAGTACTCCGTAAGATGTGAAGTTTTAATTTTAAATCTTATCACAGATCAAGATTAAAACAGGCAACAGGAACAGAACAAACTGTTCACTAAGAAAAAGAAGAAGAATGCAGGTGCTGTTCGTATTTGCATTAGTTAGCAGATTTGATCAAATTATGTGCCACATATCTTTATTTGATACAGTGTGTTTGTCTGTTTGCATGCCTCAGAATACAGGAGAACACTGTTGCTTAAAAAAGCCTGAGTTCCCGAGTCACACGCAGTGCTGCGCACACAGATTGTGTTTTCTTGCTTCATTTCGCATTAGCCAAAACCTCTCTGGCTCCTTAAACAAACACGAGCACATTAGGCTGCCATTTCCTTCCAGGAGGACGGGCGAGCTCAGGTGTGGCCTGGATTAACGATTAAACCCAAACTTTATCCAGTGAATCTTCTCTGCTGACCTCCTCAAAACTGAACTCTGGGTGTTTCAGCTGACTTTTGCAGCTTGGGTCCATTTTGCTTCGGGCTGTAGCGAGGAAATGTTGGGTTGGGTCTTTTTCTTGCTCTGTTTGCCGCCTGTTCTGGCAGTCCAGCTCTGTGAATCAGGTATGTGAGCTGCTCAGCTGTAACTTTTAGTCAAATAATTACATTCTGTCTCACATTTCTGTTTTTTTACTTGAACAAATACAGGTTCTGTTGAGCGGTGTTATCTTATAGTCAGCTTCTAATCTCTGCTGGAACACAGTCAGATTAGGCACATAAATCCAATGTCTGCCCCATGACTAATGCCCTACAATAACAGGAAAATCCATGTCAAACCTGAGACTCAAATCCTTAACTTTTATTCCATTTTTCCCCCTCTTTAGATGCTCCAGGTGCCTACAAAGTTCGACTCAGCATCAGAACTGCTCTGGGAGATAAAGCTGTACGTACAGAACTGAATATTACTCCTTTTTCTTAAAGATTCCACTCTGATTATGATGAAAATATAGATAAACTGCTTCTCTTCCATTAACATTTCTTCGTGTTAACGTATTGCTGCCTAAAGAGGATAGATTCTTAAGATTTGGATTTGGATAATTTAACAACAAAAACAGTGTTTAATTGCTAAACATCATTCAGAAATAACTGAAAGAAGACAAAAACTATAAGCAGATATGAACATTTACTTTTCAAATTCAACAATTCTTAATTGTTTTACAGTGATTTAATGGAAATGTTTCAACTTTATGCAGCTAAAGATATAATGTAGATGTTTTATTATATCTTTTTATTTTAAAAAGACGAGAGATTAGTTTGAGTTTAAATCCAGGAGCACTTTTCAGAAAATCTGTAGCAGATGGAAACATAATTATGAACAGTGACATGTTTGGCACACACCTTGTTGAAACTGTCTTGTAGCCTGACAAATCCGAGTTTTCTCCTGGCTTGGGATGAGCTACACAGGACCCAGAAGTTGAAGCCACTATAGACGAGTGCCCCCTAGTGGCTGGGCTGCAGTACAGATTTTAAGTCCTTAAATGTTCCTTACTAAAAAAAATGGATGAACACACAATACTATGTCATACAAACAACAAAAGACAGCATCTTTATGGCAGTGTATATGCTAAGGCCATAAAAACACTGGAACAGGAAAAAAATTACAAAACTGTCCCGATGAGCTAAAGGCTAGTCTTTCTCACAAACCGTTCAGTTATCTACTATAGGTAAGATATTAATTGCTCCTAATTTCTAACTATTGCTTTCTATCAAGGAAGCTTTGCAGAAACGTTACACAGATCAAACCGAGCCATCGGTCTGCTCAGTTCTCAAATGCTAACCGTGTTTATTTAAAAAAGAATATGACCCTGTTTTTTTTAAAGTGCTCTTGGTAAGTTCAGAATAAAAACCTAAACTAACTCATCTTCAGATTCGTTTCTGTTGTTTTTGTATCATTTTCAGTTAAATAGAAATCCATAATTTTTAACAATCTTAACATTTTTTTTTTCATTTTAACATCCTGTCCTGACATTAGCTTGTAACAATCCCCTGAGTGTTTTCCAGAGTTCTCTTTAAACGCTCATTTTCCATTTTCTATGAGGACAAAGTCCATGCTGTAACCCATAAAATTTAAAGGCCTTTGATGACAAACAGCCCCTGATCTGATCTGATCTGATTTTGTTCATATTTCAGTACGACTGGAATGAACATGAGAAATTCCTTTTCCGAGCAACTATGGCTTATGCCATGAGGCTACACAAACAACAGGAGTTTGGGTAAGAAAGCGCAGACATACTTTTCGTTCGTGTTAGTTTTATTTTTGGCATTTGTTTGTCGTAATCAGCCATGTGAGTCATGGTTTGTGATGGTGACATGCTCTTTATTGTCTCGTGGACTTTATGCAGCGTGTCAAACATCATTGTGTGTCGTGAGAGTCCCAGAGTGTCCTTTTGGTTCGTGGTAACATCGCCGCTCAACTCATCGGCTCTTGTTGACAAGGGGGACGTGGAGAGAGCTGTAAGGTAATCACATGATGCAGAAATGCTGTAGTTCTGCTTGAACATATAAACAGTTTCTATTATTTGTAACTAACCTGGCAGCATGATTAAGTTTCATAGAGATAAACGAGACAAACAACCGTTCCCCCTCTCACTCACACCTAGGGACAATTTTAGAGTTAGCAATTAACCTAACATGCATGTTTTTAGTCTGTGGGAGGAAACCAGAGTACTTGGAGTAAACCCACGGGAGCACAGGGAGAACATGTAAACTCCACCCAGAAAGGCCCCATGTTGGGAAGTGATCCTGCAACCTTCTTGCTGGGAGGCGACAGCTCTAATACCTCAGGACATGTCTCCAAGAATTCAAATCTTTGTCCCTGTGTTCCTCCATAGGAGGGAGCCTTAGCAGTAGGGTGAGGAGCTCAGAGTAGAACCACTACTCCTCTGCATGGAAAGGAGTCAGCTGAGGTGGTCTGATCCTAAGGGCGTCCCTCCGGAGGTTTTCTGTTCCACCGAGAGAAAAAGCCAGAACTCGGATATCCTTCTTGGCCTTGGAATGCCTTCCCAGGAGGAGATGGAGAGTGTCGCTGGGAAAAGGGATGTCTGGGCTTGTTGCCTCCGTGACTTAACCTCAGATAAGCAGAAGAAAATAGATGTTTCTGCAACTCGTGAGTTTTAAAAAGAGACAAGAGCTCACTAAGTAAGCAGGAGCTCATTGGCTGGAAAAAAAACTCTTATCAGGATAATTGAATTTAAAAAAGGATTTAATGGTCAGGGATGTGACTGATAAAAGATCCACGTTGGCCTAGAAATAGTCAGTATTCACTGCAGGAGTGGTAAACTGGGCCTGAGTTTTGTAGCTTCACAAATACATGTTGAACTGAACAGAGTTGTTCCTTCAAATGAATCTTTGTCCAACAGCAAGTCCAGACATCGTATCAACAGCGCATTCCTGCTCTCTGATTCCTCTCTGGAGTTTGTCGGCATCTACCCCACTCTGGTAGCCCCCGTGGCCCCCGACACCCCTCCGTGGCTCATTGTGTTTGGGGTGGTGATTGGCCTGGTCGGTGCCGGCATCGTCTTTCTGCTCGTCTCCACCATGATGGAAAAGAGACGGTGAGTAAGGCGAGCGCA
This sequence comes from Kryptolebias marmoratus, assembly GCF_001649575.2. Lineage (NCBI taxonomy): Eukaryota > Metazoa > Chordata > Actinopteri > Cyprinodontiformes > Rivulidae > Kryptolebias > Kryptolebias marmoratus. The sequence continues at coordinate 18,574,382 of NC_051453.1, read as the reverse complement.
GACAGACCCGAGCCTCCGCCGCGACGCGATTCCATAACTCTCAGCTCTAATTCCAGCAAGAAGAAGGAGAAGGCGGGCGAGCACGAGGAGGAGAGGGTGAAAACAGTGGAAAACGGCTCCATGACAGACGGCGTTTATAACACCACGTTCTCAGATGACGAACGATTCACAGAGATGTGAGCTAAATGATGGGAAAAAATATCAATGTTAAGCTTCTTTCTGCCGAACTTGATTCGCCATGACTACTATGTGCAAAATAAGAGTTTTACTAATATAGTTCTACAACCTTCATCATTTTATTTCTTGTTCAAGATCTCATCTGCCAACACTTTCATTAGTTTTGTGCCAAACCTGACACAGAAACCACTTTAAAATGTTTTTTTTTTTTTTTTTTTCTGGATAGTGGTCTAATAAATGAAATATTTTCACTGTATGGAAAAGAATTGTACATGTTTCACAGTGCATGCTTTTTTAAAACCCTACATTGACCATTCATAAAAAACTGAAAACCTAATTTAAAAGTAAATGGATAATTTGATTAAATCTTGAGTCAATATACTGATTTTTGCTGACTGGGCTGCTACTCTTGGCTACTAGTCGGACACACAAAATTAAGAAAAAATGAGTAAATTTCCAATCGGGGTGACATTGAATCAGTTCAAATCAAAATTTAGGCTGAAATTCACCAGAAGTTAGCTTACATGTTTAGTCACAAAGTGTCTTTATTATGTCTCAGTGTGTTTGTAATTTATTAGCATTATATTGTCAATTTAGTCATGCTCCTAAGGTGCTCGGAATGTCAGAGTTCTTTTCTTTTGACTCCAATCAGTCACAATTTGGCTTCAAAGGTCTCCAAACCCTACCAAAGCTGTCTGTTTGCAGTTTGTCACCATACCGACGATGGCTTTAGCCGAGCAATCTCAGTGTGGATGTTCTTGTCCCCTAGTGGTGCAGCATGGGTACTTCAATGGCTCTGTTACAACATGTAGAAAGAAGTTGTTTTTTTATAAACAGAGAAAAAAAATGTCAGTCAAGGAAAATATCTGGAGTAGTGTTGTTGGGGCCTAAATGTTGCATCATTTTACATAAAACTGAACCTAAATGTTTTGTGCCTGTTATCAGCTCACAGAGAGCTGATTTCCTGAGAGACAATCACTGTGTTTAAAGAGTCTGGAGATACATTTGTCATCACTGATAAAGGAAATAAAAAGTCCTGAAACTTTCCTCCTGCCTTAATGACTTTATTTTTATTTTCCAGTTAATTTTCAACCATCTGACTGCTTTAACAATGTCATATCGGTCCCCTGGAGACAAACCGTTGTCCCCTGATGACGTAAACACACTACACTGCCCCCTGCAGGTCGATGGGAGAACAGAAACAGCTCAATAGACAATTTTGTTCCCAGATAGAAAAAAGAAACAATTTTGGCCTTGGGAAATAACAATATGTTTAATGACAAAATAACTTTGTAAAAAAAAAAAACTTGTTTGTCATTTTGTGAGCTGAGTGCTATCTTTAAAACCATTTGAAAAGGTTCTCAACATGGCGCCGTAGGAGTAGGTCGTGTCCTGGAGAGCTGGTGCAGGAATTTGCTAATAAATTTATTTAACCCCGCTAGACACGACAGCTCCAAATTTTAAGAGGCGTACTATCATAAGATGAGCATTAACAATTATTTTTTGAGACAGTCCGACGCGATGCCACGTAAAAAGAACCAAATCACTGATGCTCCCGAAGCGTGTGCACAACAAGCTAGCATAGTAGCAGTGGAGGCTAGCGCGGAGACCCAGGCTGGAGCTGCTGCCACTCCACAAACACTCCGCGGGGCAGTGGACGAAATAACGGCAAACATTTCCAGGGTCATTGATGAGAAGCTGGGCCCGATATCGGAGTTACTGGCGAAGCACAGTAACACACTTGACAACCACGAGGAAAGGTTAACTGAGGCTGAGCAAAGAATTTCGGCGCTGGAGGATGCCGCTGACCCCGTGAACGCCAAGCTCAAAGCTCTGGAGGAGATGGTGGATAAACTAGCTGAGCGGGCTGACGACCTCGAGAACAGAGGGAGGAGGAAGAACATCCGTATCCTCGGATTACCGGAGGATGTGGAGGGGACTGACCCCACCGGCTTCTTCGGGTCCTGGCTTCCCGAGGTGCTGCGCATTGACACGAAGACGGGGCGTATAAAGCTGGAAAGAGCGCATCGCACGCTGGCTCCCAAGCCCTCTCCCACTCAGAGACCGAGACCGGTGCTTGTGCGGTTTCACAACTATCAGGATAAACAGCGTGTGATGAATGCGTCTTTTGAGCTGGGAAGGAAAAACCAAGCGGTGACACACGGGGATTCTACAGTGATGTTTTTCCAGGATTTGTCGGCTGCTGTTCTCCGCAAAAGGAAGGCATATGACGCGGTAAAAAAGCAGCTCAAGTCACTCGGCGCAGAATACAGGCAGATTTACCCTGCTTTACTGAAGGTAACCTTTCGCGGATCAACCAAAGTGTTTAATAACCCTCCTGAGGTGGAGCGCTACGTCAGTACCCTTGAGGACACCCCGCTTCTCGGTGAGTGATTTTGGGGCTACACCGGATAGCTGCTCGGCCGAGCGGCGGACTGTTTGGACTGTCTTATAACACGTGAGTAGGCTGATGGATGTAAACTGTATTTAAACTGGAGTACTAAGCTACCGATAACTTTGATTACCTAGTAGGGACATATAAGCCATGCTTTCCTGCATCCTGGACAGATGTATCTTTTTGTTCCGTTAGAGAGCCTTTTCACTCGAACTTCTCTTAGATTAAGAGTGGGACAGTGTTTACGTTCGTGCCAATGTTTGGCGAAGTGTACTTTAGCGACACTTTTTTTTGTTGTTTCTGGTTGTTTGTATTGTGTTATATCTGGCCATATGTTTATTTGTATGATTCCTTACTTTTTATAAGTGATGCTCAGGTGTCCGGGTAATGTCTTATTTTATAGTTTACTATCATGTCAGGTTTGAAATTATGCACTTGGAATGTGAAAGGGATACATACACCTGTTAAACGAAAAAAGGTTTTAAATTATCTGAAGAGAGAAGGTGTACAGATAGCATTATTGCAGGAGACTCATTTAAGTGACATTGAGCACCTAAAACTTCAAATGGGAGGTTTTGGACAGGTTTACTATTCATCTTTTACATCACGAAGTAGGGGAGTGGCTATTTTAGTACAGAAGAATGTGCCTTTTAAAATTTTGGACTGTATAAAGGACGCAAGGGGATGTTATGTGATTGTGAAAGGGCTGCTTTATGGAGAAGAAATTGTTATATTGAATGTCTACAACCCACCTGGTTTTCCAGTTGATCTTTTAACTACTGTGTTCTCTAAAGTTGTAAATCTTGGCGTCATGCAGACACTTATAGGGGGAGACCTTAATTGTCATTTACATCCCATTATAGACAAGTCCCCTCCTGGTAAATTGTCACCATCTTCTCATGCTAAGATTGTCAATGCATTTTGTGATGATATGGACTATGTAGACGTATGGCGAGCTCAACATCTAACAGTTAAGGAATACACATTCTTTTCAAATGTATCCAGAGCCTACACTAGAATTGACTATTTCTTACTCCCTAAACTTTTGTTAAGTTCAGTCACCTCCAGCTCTATAGGCCCAATAGCTGTTTCTGACCATGCTGCGGTATTTATACAGTATACTTTTACAAATCCTGCAAACCCAACTAGATTTTGGAGGCTTAACCCCTCTATTCTGGCAGACCAAAAGTTTTTGTCTTATTTCAAAGAGGAATTTGAACTGTTTCTGTTAAGTAATTTACCCTCAACAGACAATCCATCATTATTGTGGGAAACATCTAAAGCCGTTTCTAGAGGTCTTATTATATCCTATACATCCATCAAGAGACGTAGGCAGGCTGAGCAAAGGAAGATCTTGGAGTCAAAATTAAAGCGGGCTGAGAGAGAATACGTCACACGTTCATCTGCACAAAAACTTAAAGAGATAACTGCACTTCGTTCTGCCTTGGACACACTACTGACTAGAGAAGCGGAAATTCAGATCAGATTTGCAAGACAAAAAATGTATGAACATGGAGATAAAGCAGGGAAATATTTGGCATATTTAACAAAGAAAAAGGCAGACTCCCAAACTATCTCTTCTGTCATAGATGACCAGGGAAAGCAAACTTTTGAAACTGCTAACATCAATAATACATTTAGGATTTTTTATGAAAACCTATATAAATCAGAACTACAGCCCAACGCAACTGAGAAAATGGATAAGTTTTTCTCCTCTCTTAAGCTCCCTTGTCTATCTGAGGACCAGAAAATTAGTCTTGATGCACCTATATCTAAAAATGAAGTGCTGGATGCAATTAAAGGGCTCCAATCTGGCAAGTCTCCTGGCCCGGATGGACTTGGTGTGGAATATTACAAAGAGTTTCAGAACCTCTTAATTGACCCTCTTTTAAATATGTTTAATGACTCTTTTATGAAAGGGACACTACCGCAATCCCTGAGAGAGGCAAATATCTCTTTAATTTTAAAGAAGGGTAAGCCCCCGGAAGACTGTGCGTCGTATAGACCCATTTCTCTTTTGAATGTTGACTTAAAGATTTTGTCTAAAATTTTAGCCACGCGACTAGAACGTTTGTTACCTATTTTAGTTAATGAAGACCAAACTGGATTTATTAAAGGTCGTAACTCTTATAATAATATGCGTCGGCTGCTAAACACCATCCAGTTTTTTCAGGAAAAATCAGTGAATGGTCTTGTGCTTTCTCTGGACGCAGAGAAAGCATTTGACCGTGTGGAATTATCATACCTGTTTTATACATTGCATAACTTTGGTCTGGGAGAAAATTTTACAAACTGGGTGAAACTTCTGTATAAAAATCCTTTGTCAGCTGTGCTCACAAATGGTTTACGATCTCCTTACTTTAGTGTTTTAAGAGGTACGAAACAGGGCTGTCCTCTCTCGCCTCTGCTGTTTGCCCTTGCAATAGAGCCCTTAGCCGAAGCTATTAGGTCTAATAAAGATATAACTGGTCTCAATGTTGCGGATAGAGAGCATAAGATCACTCTTTACGCTGACGATGTTCTAATTGTAGTGACTAAGCCAACGGTGTCTATTCCTTGTTTGATTGAGACAATAGATCTGTTTAGCCAATTCTCTGGCTATAAAATAAATTTTAGTAAATCGGAAGCCATGCCCTTGGGCACCCTGAAACAAATACCTGTGAGGCCCTTCCCATTTAAATGGTCACCAGAGGGTTTTATTTATCTTGGAATACATATTACACCAAAATTCGACCAAATGTATAAAGCCAATTTCTCACCCCTGTTTGAACGCATTCGGCTAGACCTAGAGAGATGGAATACTCTTCCCATATCCTGGATGGGCCGAATTGCTCTTTTAAAAATGAATGTTCTTCCTAGACTACTCTACCCAATACAAATGGTCCCAGTTATGTTTTCTCATAAATCCCTAAAACAATTAAACAGTTGGTTTAGCTCCTTTATATGGTCCAAAAGAAAAGCACGTCTTAAAATAGCCACATTATGTCGCTCGTCAGTGGAAGGGGGTACTGACCTCCCAGATATTCGAAACTACCAACTCAGTGTTCACTTACGCATCATGGCTGATTGGATACGTAATAAGCCTACTTCTCTCTGGCTTGATATTGAAAGTTCGATGTCTGACTGTCCCTTAAAATCACTTCTTTTTCTAAAAAAGGTGGAATCCCTTAAATCAGTTTGTACCAATCCAATTACGATGTCCACAGCTACAGCATGGCGAACTATAAGAAAACTAGAGGGTAGGTCTCAAAAAACTTCGGTCTTTACTCCAATATGTGGAAATCCCGACTTTCTACCTGGAATAATGGATAATAACTTTAAAAGATGGATTGAAAAGGGAATATCTAAATTACATGACCTATTTGAGGGATCTACCTTGATGTCATTTACTCAATTGACTGAAAAATACAATGTTTCAAAAGAGGACTTTTTTCGATACTTACAGGTTAGGGATTTTATTAGGAAAAGCACAACACTTTTGGTTTGTCAGGAAGTGTCGGATACTGAAAGACAACTTTTTTTAACCAGGTCGGCTACTTCTATTAGTACATTTTACAATATCATTAAAAGTCAAAATGCAGAGAAAACCTCTTGCTTGAAGGAATTGTGGGAAAGGGAACTTAACTGTAACATTACTGATGATGACTGGAACAATGCCTGGGGAAATGTAAAAACTTTAAGCGTCTGTAATAGAGTTAGAGCGACTCAACTTATGATTCTCCATAGAGCTCACATCTCACCTTATCAAAGGCAAAAATTTAAACCTACCACATCTTCACAGTGCATGAAATGTAAGACTGAGGTTGGTACTCTTACACACTGTTTTTGGTCTTGTACTAAAGTGAAACAATTCTGGCAGAATATTGGAGGGGAAATGAATAAAATTGAAAATAAAAGTTCATTTAAACAATAATCCCCTATTTTTGTTACTTGGAGTGGTTGATCCTATTGTCAGTGATAAATATAAGAGAAAGCTCTACAGAATGCTAACTTTTTGTGCCAGAAAATGTCTCCTCCTGAATTGGATAACTGACAAAATCCCCTCCAAGTTACAGTGGCAGAGAGTTATACTCAGCTATGTGTCTCTTGATTACTTGACATGTCGTTTGCATTGTAAAGATGACGTTTTTATCAAGACATGGGAACCCTTTCTGTCATATATTGGATTGAATATTTCCACAATTCTCACAAGAGCTTTTGTGCTATAGTATTGATGTATACTGCCTCCTAATACCCATTCTAAGTGCTTTGTTTTGTTTTGTTTTCTTATTATACACGCAGCTAACAATTGACTGTGACTCCTGATCTTGTACATATGGGCCAGATGTTTGTGTTTTGTGTTCTATATTGTTAAAATTAATAAATATATATTAAAAAAAAAAACCATTTGAAAAACTATTGCAACAGAAAAGAAGAAAAAGACAACACCCATCTCTTATCTATGATAGTAACTTAAACCAAGACGAAAAATGTTACACACTGAAAACTGCTGGGTTAAAAACAACCCAAGTTGTGAGTAAACTTTGGACTGAGCCAACCCTGAGTCGTTTCTAAATCAGTAGAGTTTGGTTACCAGTTTCACCCAGAATGCCAGGCTAAGTTTTCCACCCATAAATTTAGGTGAAATAACTAATTTGTTGAACTAAAGTTATTAACAAAGCCAACCAGGTTTAATGCCTTCTTACAAGTTGCTTTTACCATCTTCTACCATCTTAAAGCAGAGGTCCATTCAGGTCTGATTTGGTCAACTTCTGGCTTAAAACGGTGGACCATGAAGAATGACACGATTCATGTCTGACAGAACCGCCGGGTCAAACTATTTGACCCAATATTTGGTCCAAACAACTCAACCTATGACTAGGGTTGGGCATCGAGGCTTAGGATTCAATGTGAACCAGGACTAAAGTTCTCATTCACCTGGAATAATAAAAAGAAATGACCAGTCGGCTCAGAGCAACACTTGCAATAAGATTACATCGTGCAAATGAGGGTGCTCATAACATAATAATCCGACCCTTAGCCTAGCACTGCACTGCAGTCAGAATCAGGAAAGTAAAACAATAAAATGTGTCTTAGAGCAACATTGAGGTGGGTCAACACAAATGCAAATGTTGCTAACGTTAGCCCATGTATTTGTTCATAGACAAACGACCTGAAATTGCTAACATTAGCAGGCAGTTGACCAGACTCCACAATGTGCTGCTCTCTTCACCATAGCATCCGAGGGAAAGATGTCAGTGCAACAAATTGTAACTGAGCACCACAGAAAGGTTACAGCTTAAATTTCCTCTTAAAAGAATTGAGAATTATTAGGAACTGGAATCGAAATGAGGAATCAAAATCTTTCAAATTCAAACGAAGCCCAACCCAACCTATGAGTTATCAGTGTGTAGCAAACATAATCAGGATGATTAAGGGTGAACAGTAGCTTCATGGTTAATGTTGTGGTCTGATAATCGCTTCGAGCCCGGGTTGCATCAAGAAGGGCGTCCAGGCGCAAAACATTTTGCCAAATCTTCGGTTTCAGTTTGCTCCCTTAGGTGACCCCTGAAAGAACGAAAGGGATGTATAATTAGAATGATTCTGATTTTTTCAATCCTTGTTTATTTTATATCCAAGAGGAATCTTTGGCTAAAGGAGCAGCATTCTCTTGACTCTGTCAGGGTTTTTTGCCTCCCTGCCTGAGGGCTCTCACCGTCTCACCTCATCACTCTTACTATTCAACACGAGTTTCTTTCCAACTAAATTAAAGCGGTATTTCTCCAGAGGCGCTTCCGGGGTTGTGTCAATACTTCTATTTGGAATGTCCATCTAGGCTAAAGTCCACCATCGAAGAGCAAACAGTGGTTGAGAAAATAGGGGGAGGAAAGAAACCCAACAGGACATGATACTGAGACATTTCTGGGAACTAAAGGTTCTCCTGAGCTCACCCCTCTGTTGCTGATTAAAGGGGAAGTCTGAAACATGAGGAAACTTTTCTTTTGATTCGGTTTCGACGAGCATCATCTGGTAAGATGTCCTTCATGGAGATCCCTCCAGTGTGCAACGTTTTATTAGCAAACTTTCTAACCTCTACACTGCTGTCCATCTCACATTACACAGATATTTACCCAGAATTCCACGGTCATTTCCCAGTGCTAATAGCAGCAGCAAGCAGCTGTAGCACTTCTGGTGCAGCCTGGGCGCCACTTCTAGCTGCAGATTTATAATATTTCTGCCAAAATGAGCATGTCAGGTAAAACTGAAGGCAGCGGAAAGGTTTCAGTAACAGCATTAGCAAGAATTACTGTGAAATTTGTTAGACTGGAGTTGTTTCAAGACGGCAGCAATCCACTGTTGTTTTGGCCGCTTTGTCGAGCTGTTAGCTCATCAGTTCTGTCGGCGTAAACCTGTTTCTCCAAGCTCAGGCTGTTTAAAGAGTGATCTGCAACAGGTAAAACATTAATTGTTCATAATTTTCACCACTTCACTTACACCTGTGTTTCCGTTCAAACATTTAGTGTCATTCAGGTCAAACTCAAGTCCTCTGGAAGGCGGATTTTTTTATTTTTATCTGATGCGAACTGTTTTCACGTCTCATTTTCATGACTGTTTTGTGTCAACCATATTGCAGAAATAATCCTGATGATGTAAAATGGGAACAAAATATATAACCTAAATGTTTGTTTCCCTTTTAATGACACATTTAACTTTGAGGTGTTTCTGCATCTTGTCAGGACAAACAAAAAGAAGGAGTTTGGGGCTCATTTCACAGTTGTTATTTTGCTCCATGAAATCCAGTCATAGTTGACATTCGTCACATCAAAATGAACCTTTATGACCTGAAGAGGTAACACTCAATCATAACAAATCACTTAGAAGTTTCCAGCTTGTGAGAATCAAATGCGTTTCATATACTTACCTCTAGATGGCACCATTGTGCTGCCAAACCCTCACTTCTCTTAGGTCTATTTTAATTGTGTGGTGTAAAGGGAACCCCTTCTTATATGACCTCTGACCTACCATCTGTGAAGAGTCATTCTGCCCTGATCGTTCTTGGTATTGTTTATATACCTGACTGGGCCTGATCGGTGGTGATTTTTTTCTTTTTGTCTTAAAGAAGAATCTGTGGACAGAGTTAGGATGGCGCAGAGCCCCAAAGAGAGGCAGGAAGAGGGAAAACGGTGAAAGGGAAACGTAAACTAAGAAATACCTTCCGTGCCTTTGAGAGCACTGCTCCAGCTTGCGCATTGCCTGACTCCTCGCTCGACTTCAGGTGACCTCGGACTGACTACTGACCCTCAACGGGCTTTGAGCTTTAACCTGCCACCCTGCCTGGTTCTGCTGAGGTCCGATCAGCCTCTGACGTCTCAAATGTCCAAATTCTGTCAAGAGTAAAATCTAAACATCAGTCCTCAAACCCAAAGAATTCTTTTGGTTTAAATAAGTGATAATCAGAGTCCTACTTCAGATCTTTAAAGGGTTAATTGTAGCTTTATCAACTTGCTAAATCATACTCAAAGTAATCACTTCATGTTTACACCTTACACCCATCATCTGTTACTCTGCGGCTCACCCGTTTGCCCGAGGAGCCCCATTTTTCACATCAGGGCGCCAATAATCGCCTGTCAAACGCCGTCTGAAAGTCCTCCAACCCTAACCCGTCGACACCTGATTAGAAAGTGAGCTCCCGCAGCAGAAGAGGGAAAATAATTGCACCAAGCCGAATACGTCTTTATCACCTGATTGGAAATGATTTTAATAACTCGTTCCCTCACGTTTCCGTCTAACCGGGGCATGTTTATAAATGAGTCATTGTCAAAGTCCTGCTTGACGTGAAGTATTCTCAGAATAAAGTGATTATTTCCCTGCCTTATTATTTTTCGCCTGCCTTCAGGGCTCATCACAGGAACAGTCTGGGCGGACTGCGTGGCGTAATTACTCTTTTCCTTTTTTTTTTTTTATCTTTTCCAAAGACCGCGAGCCTTTGAAAACAATTCGAGACGAGACAATCAGAGTACAGCGGGGGATTAGAAATCGTTTTGGTGTCTTTGAATTTGACGTGAAATAGTTCATGCCTGCAACAGTTAAAAAGACTTAAACAAAACAGATTTCCTGTGTGGCGCTTCCAGCAAATATCCAGGGCCCAAAACTCTTGAGGTTAAATGTTTATCTACATGTGAAGAATTTTTCCTTTTAGAATTAAAAAGCTAACATTTCTTGAAGAAATGCTTATCGCCCGCTGGCTGTCATGACATAGTTTTGGATTAAGATCGTCTCACGATGACAAGAAACAAATTTGTTTGAATTTGTTTGGACAAACCTTGTAAATTACATTACGCTTGATCTCATGCATCACTAGATCTCACGGAATGTGTTGAGGATGACTCTCAGCCACTACCACGTCAATTTGTAGCTCAATGTCGGTCAGTTTCTCTACGTTACAGCCATTTTTGTGTTGGAAAAGGTGAATTAGCTGTGGTGGCAACCTTCAATTGGACTAACTCCAAAAGTTAATCAACCGTAGAGGTATGTCATATAATTACTTTCTGAGAATTTTATTAAAATCCATCCAGCAATTCACAAGATATTTGGCTAACAGACAAAAAGGGGTTGACACCAACAGTGAATGCCAAAAGTTTTAAACAAGAACCTCCTTCGATCTTATAGCGCTTGATGTATGTGTTGAGGATGACTCTCGGTCACAACCACACCATAATTTAGCTGAATATCTGTAAAGGGGGCTGGGTTATAGACATTTCTGTGTTTGCTAGGGTCAGTTAGCTGTGGTGGCCATCTTGAATTTGGCTGACTCCACAGGTTAATCAGTTGTAGAATTGTATTCAATGATTACTTTCTGAGAGTTTTATTAAAAACCCTCCAGTGGTTCGTGTGATATTTTGCTAACAGACCTTAGATGGTGAGCTAATTTGTTTTGCTGTAATGGTGACCTGATGGGCTCTTTTGCTTTTGTAAATAGACTCAATCAGAGGGGTTATATGAACCCTGCTGACCCACATATATTTGTTATTAAATCCAGACACACCCCCATTCAGATTCTACAGACTTCCAGCCATCAATATTACTTCTCACAGTTTCAGTCATTATTTGATGGAGCTGCTTTTTATGTCGTTCTCAGGATCCAAAGTGAATATTTTATAAGACAAAAACACAAAAAGGGTGAATTTTTCATAAGGTTAACTCTGAAAGTGCATTATTAATGAGTTACAGGAGCTGTGGTGTGAAGAGTGACAGTTTCTGTGTGCGGCGTGGAAGTGAAAACTGTACACTGATTGTTCTGCACATCTTTGTGGCAGCAGGAGAAACGAGATTCCCGTCAGAGCCGTATTTTTTTTTTTTTTTTTACCACTCTTGTGTTTAAAATCCATCATTATCAAAGACGGCTCTCCTCCGTCAAAGCTGCCTTTTGTTGCCGTCTAGAAATCCCATCTGTGCTCTTGGTTTTCTTTGTCATCTCTTTGTTTATGAGGCTCGGTGGGACTCTCCTCTGCGGCGCGTGCTTCCTTCTCCTTCTGCCTGTCTCGGATGATCTCCACCAGCCGCTGAAACTTCTGGTTTAACTCCTCCATCCCCCCACCGGCCGGCGGCGGTGGTGGCCTCCCGTCTTCCTTTTCCCCGTCGCTCTCCAGCGAGCTCAGCGACTCGGCCCTCGAGTCGCGGCCCTCAAACTCGTAAGTCTGCAACGAGTCGTAGGGCGGCTGCGACAGGTCGGACGTGACCCGATCCAGTCGGATGCTGAGGAGCTCCTCCATCCGCAGCGGTTGGGGGTTCGGGGCCTCTGTTCCCTTGGACGCCCAGCCCTCACTGCCGCCGAACGCGCCCCCGGGGAAGGTCGAACCCCGAGGGGTCGCGTCCTCCCCCAGGAGCTCGCCTGCGTTCAGCAGCTGCACGCCAGCGGAGTACAGCCCGCTGCCGCCGCTCCCGTTCAAGCACGCCCCCATCCCGCTCGGGTTCAGCGAGCCCACGATGCTGTACGTGTCTGACTTCTTGTAGGCGGCAGAGTTCACGCAGCCCGTCTGATAGTTCTGCTCAGAAATGGAGGGGATGGAGGAATCGGTGTCAGTGTCGTCCACGGTGCAGCTGGTGGCCCCGGTGCTGGTCTGAGTCTGGGATGACCCCGGCCGGCCCTCTGCGGGGTTTGATGAGAAGCTGGTGTGACTTTGGCAGGAAGACTCGTAGGTCAGATCTGCAGCCACGCTGGCTGCTGTCGACTCCGGTTCTGTTGGGCTGAACTGGAAAAGAAAAGTGTAATAACCAAAACATTAGCAGCTTCAATACTGTCAGAACTGGACTCTTTTATTGCTATTTTTAAAGCTCTGGTGCCAGATTGTTTTATTTATAAAGAATACATATATAAATCTAAAGGCCTAGAATTCCTCGGAGGAATGCTTGCATTTCAAACCAGAGTTTTTGAGATTAGAGAGCTTTTCTTCTGTTGAGCGTTGCAGCTGTTTTTAACCAAGATCTTGCACGATCAGTTAGCAGTCACAGCATTAGTTGGGGATCAGTCTCAGCTACTACCCCACTCAATTTTAGCTCGATATCTGTAAAACTGACTGAGTTACAGACATTTTTGTGTTTGCTAAGTTTGATCAGCTGTGGCAGCCATCTTTAAATGGGTTGACTTCAAAGCGTAATCAGTTGCAGAGGTGCATCTAATGATGACTTCCTGGGAGTTTCATTAAACTTCATTCACTGATTTATGAGATATTTTGCTGACAGACCTACAACCCCGCACAGACAGTCAAAAACGTCACTGCCCAATTTCGACTTTTGGCAGCGAGTTATAAAAAACTAAAAGTTGCCGTTCACTACACATAATCTGGCATTTGTGCGCCTCGTTCCCAGGAAACGGTGCTTTAGTAGGCTTCAAGCTCGATACGATGAAGTAAAAATGAAAAATAAGCAGTGACAGAAATTAACATAAAATAAAAGCTAATTTCACAGACTCTGCATTTCTTATTAACTGTGCAGTTTTTTTTTTTTTCCTTTTACAAGTACACACACTTTCTACAGTGTATAATTCACAAACTGCATTTGAAGTCATTAAATAGGTCCAGGTTTTTTTGAATGTTTTATTTTGAAATTCATTTACATCTGATTTTGATATTATCCTATAAATAGTCCCTGCCGTGTGTAAGGATGGCTGCTCCGGTGCGGTCGGAGGACCTTCGTATGCATTTTTATCAGGGCCATTTCATTTTATTTTTTTACCTCTACCAGGAACTGATAAAGTCTGTTGTTTTATTACATTTTCCTGTTTGTGATTTCACAACCGATGGCACCGAATAAAACACACTTTAGATTCTTTATATCTGCCATGAGTCTTCGTCTACCAGCTCGTCAAACTGTGCCCAACCTACGTGTCATTTTTTTTTTTTTTTTTTACTGCGTTGTAAAATAGCTTGTGGTGCAAACAGTGCTCTTATTTGCGAATGACTAATTCAATCCCGCAGCCGTTCGTAATTAAAGGTGGGTATGGAACAATAAAAGCATGGGCAAAGACTTTCACAAAACGATTTATAAACATAAAGTGTATCCTAACAGGTTTTATAAATCTGAAGAGAATCTGTCTGCTACAATGGAAGGATGACTAAAGAATGTTTTCAAGAGGGGGGGGACACTGTTAATCTGTTAAGCCATGACAGAATTATTTTATTTTACAGCTGGTATTATGAACTCAGAATGGGCACAAACAGATCTCATTTAATGTGAATAAAGGATTTTATCAAAGGTCTAGCGTTTCTTGGACAAATCCATACCAATTTCCTTCATTCCCAACAAAAAAAGTCTCAAACATAAACACTCAAAATCCTCACTAATCATCGGAAGCTTAAAAAACCCAGCTGATTATTATTGTTCTCTGGTAAAACTCTTCCTGCGGCCTAAACTGCTAACAATTTGAGATGTTTTTTTACAGTTTGTCTCTTCGAATAAGTAATTTACAAGGAGGTTACGGTTTCCGTAGCGATGGTTGGTTTGCACAGCTGGACATCTCATGGGTTCAGGTTGATCCCTATTGATTTCAAGGTCATTGGGTCAGAGGTCAAGGCCACCTGACCTCCATAAAATCTATATGGATCATCCTTGACCCATGAGGTGTCCAGCTATGCAGTTTGACATTCCCGTTTAACCCAGTTGCAGAGTTAGACTGCACAGCTGGACACCTCACGGGTCACGGATGATCTCTACAAATTTCAAGGTCTCTGGGTCAAAGTCCAAGGTCACTGTTGACCTCACACTCTAACTCTGCAACCATTTAATGTAGGAATGTGAATCTGTACAGATGGACACCCCACGGGTCAAGGGTGATTCTTATTGATTTTAAAATCCCTGGGTCAAAGGTCAAGGTCACAGGTGACTCATTTGTTAAAACCTTGTTTAGGTTTGTTTTTAAATTTGACCTATTCTTAAATGTCACTACACAAAAGGTGGAAGGTGCAAATGAACTGTCCCTGCAGTGACTGGACTGTGATGTGAATGTGAGGATGTCTTTCTCCAAATAAAAGATTCGTTCGAATCTGACCTGTTAACAATCTAACAACCCTAAAGCTACATAAAATCCAGCCATTTAAGCTGCCTGTGAATAAGCAACAATAGTGATTTCCACCTCTGCCAAGGAGGTTATGTTTTCGGTGCTTAAAAACCAATGAACTGATTTTGATGAAATTCTCAGGAAAAGTTGGGGTTGTCACAGAAAATAAATGATTTAATTTCGGTGGTGATCCAAATCCCAAACCGTATGTCAATGAAGGTCAGTGAACGTATGGCCATGGCAGAGGTTTGCGCTCTCCGAATGCTTCGAGTTGAAACTTCTTCTCAACTTTAGTCGCTCGGCATTTGGCTAACAAAGGTCTTTGTGTCACTGATGGTTTGGGTTTTAATTAATCTCAAAACAACAACTTTTGAGATTTTAAACTTTTCTTCTTGAACTAGTATTGTGACTTCGTTCTCTTTTCCACAATTCTACAATATGTCTTCTTGACAGTTGTCTTACTTGTTTTTTAGCAGCAGATTCACTCTTTTTTTTTTAACCTAAACATCTTCTCAGAGATTCTCTGCTTGTCCGATTCCATCATACTTGTTTACCTACACAGACTAAGGCCAGCCTAATGTAGGTCAATCACATGACTCAAGTTTTCACGTGCTTTTTTCTGGCAGATTCAGCCGATTGCTTTGTTTACATTGAGTGCGTACCCACATTTCAGAATTGCATATCAATATATCTGGAAAAGTACTGGAGTAAACTCCTTTCTTGATTTTATAGTTTGCACTGAGTAGCTTTAAAGTTAATCTAAAAACTAATGTAATATTCAGATTTTTTGCTTTTTTTTTTTTTTTTTTTTTTTGCTGCTGCCTCACACCGAGAAGGTAACAGATTCACCACCTGGCCTGTTTACATGTTCTCCCCGAGTAGGTTTTCTCCAGGTACTCCAGCTTCCACCCACAGACCAAAAGCATGCAATTGGTGACTCTGTTCCTAGGTGTGAGTGAGAGTGTGAATGGTTGTTTGTCTCTATGTGTCCCTGTGATGGACTGGGAACCTGTCCAGGTTGTCCCCCGCCTCTCACACAGTGACTGTTGGAGATAGAAACCAGCTCACTAAGACCCGGAACAGAAAAATCAGGTAAAAAAAATTAATGATTGGATTGATGTTGTGACTTTTTAGAAAAACAAAAACGAAAAACCGCTTGAACATTTTAAAAACGAAACAATATTAGCTTGGAAAATGTCTCCACCTTCTCCTAACACTGATGGGACTGAGGTGAACAAATAAATGTTTCCTGTTTTGTTTAAATTTTTTTCCTCACAAGCCTAAAGCTGTTACTCCTGCGCACCAATCCGGATCAAAGCACACAAACACATAACACATGAAACTGTGGGGAGCTGTGTTGTGTGCTTTTTTTCTCCTGACCTTGGCCTGCTCCTCATTCCCTTTTGCGTCAGCTGTGTTTGCTTCACTGCTTTCATTTCGGTCTGCGATTGTGCTCTTTGCCAGCGTCTGGTTGGCTCTGAAAGCACCGAGGCTGCTCTCAGGAGAGTGCGGCAGCGGCTCAAAGGGGTTCTGGTTCGGGATGAGGAGGGGCTCGCCGGCGTGACCCCCTGCCAGCCCCTGAGTCAGCTGGGTTAGCTGAAGGCCCATCTCCAGCGGCCCAGCCGGACAATCTCGGAGAACAGGCAGCGTCTGGAAACCGTAGCAGAGGCGTCCGTAAAGTGGCGCTGAGCCCGGCCGCTGCTGAGGGCCCAGACTGGGGCGCGGGTGACGGCTCCAGCTGTATGTCCTGGCTCTGGGCAGATTCTGTTGGGTGTACCATCTGTGCCAAGAGATAATTGTCATAAAAACATACAGTTATACACACACAAACCACTGTGACAAGGGTAAGTTTTTTTTTTTAAATTTTAGGTAATGGCTCACATGTTTCCATTGTTGTGCATGTGCTGTACTCTGTGCATGCTCTGCAGTGCTGTAATGTCAAACGCTGCGGTGTCGGCTTCCCCTCCCCCCTCATCATCGTAGGATATGATGTTTTCCCTGACATCATCTTCCTCAAAGGGTGAGTGGGAGTCTCGTTTCTGATGGCGTAGTGACAGCGACAGTGCACACACCACTAAAGGGCAAAGAACAGACACATGACCACACACTTGCCCAATCGCAGCGGAAGCAGCCTGAAACAACAGCGTCTTTCAGAAAGTCACAAAAAATATCCTCATAGTTTCGTCAGAGAAACAGCCGAACCTACCCAGCATGGTGGAGACGCAGGCCAGCATGGCGAGCAATGTGACCAGGCTGAAGATGAGAGACGGGGAGGCGGACGGCGCCGGCAGACACACCACGTGCCTCTCCCACCTCGGGTCTCTCTGCCGGCCCCTGTCCTCCGTCTGCATGCCTCCCTGCAGACACGGACAAATGGTCACAGTGACCGTGCCAGTGTTGGTCAGACCCGAGGCTCCGTCACGCAGCACCACTGGCACGTAGAGGGTGAGCAGAGACGAGGAAAAGCCAGGGAGGGGCTCCAAGGAGGACTGGAGCACCAGGCTGGCTGTCACACCTGATAAAATGTGACAAAAAATAAATAAATTAAAAAAAACCCCACAAAAATCAAGTGTGTCACTACACATGAAACTGTTCTGCTGGTGTGACTCAGTGTCTGATTAACAATCAGGAACAACCTCCAGTTTCCCTGATGGTGAGGTTCAGGGCGGAGCTGGACTCAGGGGGGATGCTGAAGTGGACCGGGGCGTCCTGTCCTCCTTGATCTCTGTCGATGGCTCGCAGAACCTGAACAACCTGTGGAATACAAATCAAGATGGCCTACAGTCATTTGTAAACATACTTACAACAACACCCCCTGTATGCTTACTATTTTTTCTGCCTTACAGTCTGTAATTTAATTGGATTGAGCAATAATTAAAGAAAATACTTCAGAAAAACAAAGTTAAATGTGGAAAAATACTTCATTTTTTGTAGAATTGTTCAATCAAATCGAAAACCCATTTAAGTTCCAGGTTGTAAGGGAGCAAAACAGAAGGGGGTGGAAACATTTGCAACCCACTCTATTTCATATTTACCTGGAGGTTGAGGCAGTGAGTCATGCCAGTCAATCCAGAACACCTTTCATTCTTCCTCTGACATTTAAAATCGTGTAATGCAACAATCCACTGAATAAAAATCTCCCGTGCTGATATTTGCAAAATGTTACAAGATGTTACGACAGCGAAACTCATTCAAAGAATTGACATTTTTATTTTATTTCTCCAGTGAGAAGTGTTCACCGAGTAGCTCTAGCCACAAGGGACTGACTGCGCAAGCAAACCCAATATTTCCAGCAGCAGCTGCTGCTCCAAAATAAAGTTTATCTTTAATTCTCCCATTCTAATTGCATCACTGGGGTCCAGAAAGGTTTGAAATTTATCATACTTTTATAAAAACTCATCCACAGGCAGGAAAACACAGACTGCTTAAAATTTAAAGTAGGACAAATTAGAAGTTCAAGCTTTTTAAAACTTTTTGTTTGTTTGTTTTGTTTAGAATTTGGAAGCGAATGAAAAAAAAAAAACAAGAGCAGAGCCTTGAGTTGAGTGTAATATCAAACCAAAGCAGAACAGACCTGACCGGGGGCACTGGAGTCACATACTGATGTTGTGTACTGCCTGTCCAACTCTGGAGCATTATCATTCTGGTCTAGCGTCTCTATGGCAACCACGGCCCTCGACACAAGATTTGGGTTGTCTAAGAGAAGGGGAAAAAAAAAAAAAGACAAAGAGAGACCAGCACTAATGTTCAAATGATCACCCAGTTTTTAACATTTGTACTCCACTTCAGTGAAATATGATTTCGGGAAGCGATGCTGCTCTTAGCGCCCCAGGGACGGGGAACGGGGCGGTGGTTCTGTCATACCCCTCTGTGTGGCGATGACGGTGATGTTATGCCACTGTTCCTGCTCACGGTCCAACTCCATCACCGCACTAATAAAACCCGTGTCAGAGGAGATGCGGAACAAAGCCTCAGGGTCCGACTGGGGATCGATGGAGTACCTGCGAGAGGAGGAAAAGCACAAATGATTTGACTCCACAGCTCTCTTCTTTTCTGTTTGATCTGACTTATTGAGCGGTCGCACATGCGATTTGTGCCACCGCAAGATATGGGAAAGTTGTTCTCCCAAATCACTCGTGATTTAGACATTTTATTTTTTTGTTATAAATTTTGTGTTAAATATCTTCATTTCTGAATGGGTCTGCCTCCCTTCTCCTTGCTCATCTCACAGACAGAGAAGCGCTGCAACTCATTCAAGAGGCAAGACAAGACAAGAGCACACTTATAAAGGAGAATATGGCAAATATTTTTAATGCCAGTTGTTTTGGTTGATTAATATGTTTTTGTGAACGTATGAAGCTGAGAAAAACAAAAAATACAAATTTGGTTAATTGCACAGCCCTACCTGATGTTGCTGCTTTGTCCTGTGTCTGGATCCACAGCGTGGACCCGGCCCACAGAGCAGATCGGGGGGCAGTTCTCAGACACATCCAGGTTGTACAAAGCCTGTGAGAACCGAGGCGGCTCGTCGGCATTGAGTATCATGACTCGGACAGTTGCCTGGTCTTTAAAGGGTCCTTTCCGTATGTATCTGGGATCCACGATGGGATTCACAACTTCCACGGAAAAAGTATACGAGTTCCGGGTTTCATAATCCAGAAGCTGTTGAGTGAAGAATAAACAACTGAATTGACTTTATTAAAGGCTTTCTGCTTATGAATAATATGTATATGCTGTGTATTTCTACCCCCACACAGCAGAATACTTCATGATTCATTATTGCCCACAACCAAAAGGTGAAAAGCAGACAATGATGCTTTCGCTTGTGTGTCTGTTTGTTACCAAAATGAACCATGAACCACTGGACAACTTTGAATAAAACTTGCAGCACATTATCCCAGTTGAAGATGTCTAGCACAGCCAAATAACCTTAGAAAACATAAAAAGCTACAACTCAAATTAACTGATACTGATCAAAAATGTTGTGCAGTTGTAGCTGAGAGTCTGTGGTGATTTGGTTTTATTTTTTCTGTGTTATGGTTTTGTTTTATTTTTATTTAGTTTGTTGGTTTCTGTCTTGTCTCTTGTTTCATGTTTCATTTGATCCTCCTCAGTCTTTCTCTCTATGTTTCCCTGCCACACCCACCTACACCTGTCTCCACTTACCTCATGTGTGTCTTTAAAACCTGGTCATTGGGTTCTGTTCTGCTTGTTCCCGGTCCTCGCCAAGTTACCTGTTTTCTGCTTTAGTTTCTATTTAGCTTAAGTTTATTATTTTGCTGCCACGTCAGCTTTTGTTCTGTTCATTTTTACTTTATTAAAATTGGTTTCCTTTTAAAATCAGTCTGTGCACTGGGTTTGTCTCCGTCATCTCCTCAAACTGTGACAGAGTCATTCACTACACAAAATATGTATACCTTCAAAGACTGCTAGGTCTTTAATTAAAGATAGCTTTATCTCAGATATTTATCTCTGTACTGCTCAATCTGGGACTCCCTTTTTATACCTGGTTGATTTTTATCAAACCTCTATTTTCTTTCCACTCTTAACTTAATATGCCACAGTATAACTGCCTCTAAACGCACAATGTTTTTAAAACCCCAAAGAACAAGAAGACAGCGACACCCTGGCTGCTTTTAATGAGCTCTCACTTCTAAAAAAAGCAGCAGTTTTGTTCCAGCTGATCTCCAGATCATCGTTACTCATTAACCGCTCGCTGTAGAGCCCTGCAGGTCAGAGGCGATCAGCAGCAGAGGGCGTCTGAAAAGTTGACCAAATAAGTGTCCAGTTGAGCAGAAACATCTTCAGATCGCCGCCCGCTATTAAACGTTTTCCTCTGAGAAACTCCAGCTGCTTTGTTTATATTCTGTCCGTACCTGTGGGTAAGTGCTCACCTTGTTTAGGATGATAACAGCCTCTTTGCCTCTTCCGGTTACATTGAAAGTGTCCGCCTCCTCCGTGTCCAGGATGGTAAACTCCAGCTGGGCATTCTCTCCCAGGTCAGGATCTGTGGCAGTGAGACGGCCCACCTCCACACCTGGAGCCGCTAGCTCCGACACAGAGAACGACCACGCACCTGCAAAGGAAAAAACGACCAAAAAAAAAACACAATAAAAGGAACAGTTTGAATGTTCATGAAGATGGAGTTTGGCTCAGTTCTGAGTCCAAACAGAGTTGTCATTAATGTAATGCTAGCAGCTGCTCTCCTACATGTATTCTTCCATGATTCACTCTTTTTCGTCTCTATCTAAACATATTACAGGTCTGCATACGGTAGAAGAGTTATTGGCTGCTGGGATCACTGCAGTAAACTCTACAAATAATAGGATTTCTTTTTATTTCTCCAGGCAATTCTAAACAGAAATGCCTCATTGGTTCAGTTGAAAAATGCATTATAGACTTCTCGAGCTGTATTTCTTATTTGTGGGCATGAACCGGTTATTCAGAGGAACAAACGGAACAGTTTTTTTTTCCAAAATATTGCATCTTCTGCTGATAAACTGCATGGTACAAATGAATTCTATGATGATTCAATATCTTTGCGTTTGCTATGGCCAGTGAGCTGTGGCAGCCATCTTAAATGGGTTTAACTATGAAAAGTTATTCAGCTGTAGGTGTGTTTTTAAAATGGCAGAAACACGTGCACTCCTGCCTTCTTGTGCAGCAAATGTTGCAGAGAATAAAGCAAAGCTGCAGCAGAGGAGCTAATGGCTTTACTCAGAGCAGCCTGAATGGGAAAAAAAATTCAGATTTAAGAGAACTGTGGACGTTTCTCTCCAATTGTCTGAAAAACCTGTTCGCTGTCTCTGTTTTTTTCACTGCTGCATCATCAAATATGAATGGGGGATGGAGAGAGGGGTGAAAACGTCAGGAGCAAAAGCTTAATTGTTTCAGGTGCTGAATGTGTAAGACTCTCTGATTCGCTACCCGACTTAAGTGATTCTGGGGGTTTCTTTGCAGCATAACACCTGGATTTAAGATTAGGGCTTTTAAACTGCTCCTCGAAATAAACTGAACAAAATTGCGTCAAAGACAACTAGATTTTTTTTACTGAGCAATTGTCGATTCTAATTTGAAACCTCTTCAGATAAAAAAAACTAAATGTTTTCAAAAAAAAAAGTTACATTTACTGTAATTTACAATTTCTGTACAGTGATGCTCTTTTACTATTTGTGTGCTTTTGGAAAATTACTGGATGTGTGAAGGTTTTCTTTCCTCTCAATGAAAACTGTTATTTGTGTTGGTTGGCTTTACAATGCATCCTCCAGCAAAAGATGTACATTTTTTCTCTTAAATACTGCAGTTTTATTTCAACCTTTAAGAAAATACTATGCTTTTCTGTTGGTTTGACCAAATATTGGGTCAAGTAGTTTGACCCAGTGGTTCGGGCGGACATGAGTCATGTCATTCTTCACAGTCCGCCATTTTAAGCCAGAAGTTGACCGAATCAAACTTGAATGGACTTTTTCTTAAAGAAGTAATAAGCACAGATAAGACCGTAAAAACCAACTTGTAAGATATTTAACCTGGTTGAATTTGTGATAACCTTAGTTTGTGCAGCAGATAGCTGGCACCAACCCAAGCTAATAATAAAGCTAATAACCTAGATTTTGGGTTTTTAGAAGCTTCATTGGTCATTTTAATCCAATTTCTGGTTAGAAAACTGAACCTGTATGCTGGGTTAAACGGATAACCCAACCCTGCTCGGTCCAAATTTAACCCAGCCCTGGGATATAAATAGAGTTAATTTTGTCCCAGCAGTTTTTAGTATAGATATAAATTTATTACATGGGCTTAAATAGGCTTGTTTTCTAAACAAATGAAGTTACTTTCCATGGTGGCATCACAAAGTGTAGAAAGTTGATCTCAGAACATAAAAGGATTTTTGTTTCCTGATTAAATTTCCAGGAGTTGGCAACCCTAGTGGTATAGGATCCCAAAAATAGGGGACGATGGTGACAGTGTCATCTTGTTTTTACAGCCAATGTGAAAAACACCCTGCTGGTGCGGGCAACTTTAAAAAATGTTCATTCTCATTTTCAGAAAATGCAAAAGGTAATAGAGCAGTCATGGCCCAATCCTGGTCCTCGGGAGCCACTATCCTGCATGTTTTAGATGTTTCCCTGCCCTTCAGCAGGTCGTCAAGTTCTGTAGAAGCCTGCTAATCTGTCATTTATTTAAATCAGGTGGGTCAAAGCAGAGAAACATCTAAAACTTGCAGGAGAGTGTCTCTCCAGGACCAGGATTAGGCACTACTGCAACAGAGTCTGAAAACACCAATGTATTCCCTTTGCCTGTTTTATTTTCTTACTACCTAAATAAATCTGGAAAGTACTAAAATTAACTCCATAATTTCATCTAAAGGAACTTAAAAGCTCATCTCTAACATGTAGTCATTTGATCACTATAGTAAAATCTCCACACCTTCACAAACTTTGCAAAGTTCAGATTTTGTACCAATTATTTCTAAAATTCTTATTTGTTCCTGCTTTAGAAAAACAGCCAGCAAAACACATGAAGACTATCAGCCATCAGTGTTAGTCTCAGCATGTTAACACAGCTGTGATTTTATTTAAAGCTGCCTGCACATCTGTAATACTCTGCTATCGACAGGAGAGGTGATAAGCGACAATAACCTTGTAGATGCATTCTTCAGCTCCAAAATCTGATTGATGTTGTTATTTGCCTGATTTCATGAGCTCAAACTGCTGACACTATGAGACATTTTTCTTTCTTTTATCATATATTCAACTAAGGCTGAAAACGTGGTTCCAGAGATAAAAAAAACAAAAACAAACAGAACATAAGTCATGTTTACTAAACAGAAAATTACAGCTGCGCAGAGTTAATCCGTTCCGCTGTTTTTTTTTTTTTTTTTTTTTTTTTAGCTTGGATTAAAACCTGTCCACTTTGCAGGCAGGAAAGGGCAGCCAGTGAACTGTGGCAGGTTGTGTCGTTTACTTGGCATCCAGTGATGGGTTCTGCTTGTCGCCGCGCCGCACGGCAGCACGCAGCAAATCCACAGAAAAGATTTCACTTTAATCAAATCACTGCCGCCTCCACACAGAGAAGCAGCTAAAAAAAAATCACACCCTTCGTTTTCAAAGAGCATTCTAAATGAGCCTTTTGCTTAAAATGTGGCATTATTGTCAAAGTGAAAATAATGGCCTGCAGTGAGGTGGAGAGAGAGGGGAAGGAGATACAGACAGATATCGGTAAATAAATAACATACTGCTAACGTTTGGAATTATAATATTGCTTCTATAAAACGCCGTACTGCAGCACAATATATCAACATGCGGAGAGGAGGGTTTTAAACATTAAGATGAATAGACGTGAGCGGAAAGTGTCAGGGAAAAAAGTGAGGGTAAAACTAACTGAGGGGAGCCGGTTTATAAAGAAATACAAGGTCTGCCTGAAAGTGTTGGCAACATTCTGCAGTGATTTTGCCATCTATTGAAGCAGAAAGCACTGAACTATAAGATGAAATATTAATAGCAAGGAACAGGAAAAAGCTTGGATAAAAAAGAGGACACGATCTTTCACTCTTCTACATCAAGATGCAGTCCATTTGAGCTCCGGGGTCCACACGGGACTCCTTATATCAGCATTGATGCCGGAGCGCCTGGTGTGAGTCGTGTTGTTTTATTTGCTTTTTCAATGAGGAAAAGTGGACTGACAAGCTGCTTAGCTTCTTAAAGCTTGTATCTCGAACCTGTCAAGGCAGCTGGGACCCAAAGGAGGCAGAGAAACATCAGCCTGCTGTCACCGGTGCCATTACAAGGCGTTTCATCATTTCGGTTTTCCCTCAGATTCGCACATTTTCCGCAAGCTACAAGAGAGCAGCCATCAGTTTAAAAGTGAGGATCTGATACTGCAGCGCTTACTCCTCCTGAAGTGCGGGGGGTTGTCGTTCACGTCGCTCAGCTGCACGGTGACGGTTGTGGTGCCCGATAACCCGCCCAAATGCCCGCCCATGTCTTTTGCCTGGAGGATGACCAGATACTCGTCCTGGGTCTCCCTGTCCATGTTAGGTACCGCTGTCCGAAGGATGCCTGGTGGAGAGGAGAGCACAACAAAAATCACCACAGCCTCAGATTTCACAGTGACACACCGTCTCTCCACATTAGCGTCAAACTGACTCATATATTTCTGAATTAGGATATTTCAAAACGGGACTCCGGGCCACCTCCGTTTCTGAGCATGCTGAGGAAAATGTAGAGATAATGTATTTTAGTTCTGTGAAACAGTTCTGAAGAATGAATATGTGTCTTGTTGTAGATGGCTCTTGGAACGCCTCAGTTTTGAGAAATAAAGTTCACATCGAACAAAAGCATAGCTGTGGAAACCTGTCTCAGGTGTGAGGGTGAGTTGACACCAAGTATAGCAGGCCACTTTAATATATAATATAATATATAATCAAAACACACGCTGCTCTCCAACTACTGTTTTAGATGTCGGAACTGAAATTAAAATTTTTATTTCCTTATGTCCACAATCAGCATTTCATCTGACTCAAATATGTTCATCTTTGGCCAAATGACATTATTTTTCCTGTTTCCAGTTTCCAGCTGAAGATACCAACAAATGCATTTTTCCTGTCTAGAATGAACATTGTTAAAAGCAATAGAATTCCTATGGGTAGAACCTCATATATTAGAAATTTACAATCTCTTATAAATCACAAGTTTGATTGCAGATATCCAAAAATATCCAAAATATGAGTTTGTTGTTTTGCTGAGCAGAGGTGGGGTGTTCCCTTTGGCAGAGCATGTTGTCTTATCTGCGTAGAAATATTTAAAAACCACTGAATATTTTAAACCCACGGTGTTACTAAAATTGCTATCATAACCTATAAGTGGCATCTGACTGTGCTGTGAGTAGTTGGTGAACAGCGTTCATGAGGGAGTCTCTCAAATGTCTCTTGGCTTTCACAGGGGTCTCAGTTTACTCGCAGCCCCATCGAGTCAGTTCCAAACTTGTTCCCAAAAATCTGTGCAACAGCTTTTCTTTTCAAATAGTCACAGAATCGACTCATCTCAAACTCACCTGAATTATGTTGTGGGCATCTCAAACCATAAAAAAAAACCAAAAAAAAAAACCGAACATAAGCAAAATAGAGGCATTTTCGCCCAAAAGGGATTTCAAAATAATTCCCAATTCCCACGGCCTTGGACATGACAGGCAAGCTATTGGCTAGTCCGGACGCAGCCAAGACTGAAGTGTATCACTGACGTCTTAAAAAAGTTCTAATCTATGAGATTTTATAGCGCTATTTTACAAACCTTTACATAGTTGTCAGTTTTCCATTATGTGGTTATTTATATACATCTTGCTCTCAAAGAGCTATCTACAACAGGTAAGATAATTGTTCATAACGTTTCCACAGAACACCACCTTTAAATGGCCAGAATATATTTGTAAGCATTTACTAAAGATTTGGTAGAAAAGGATAACACATATGATGGGGATTAACGACACAAAACGGTAGCCAGCTGGAAAAAGATTCTTTAAATGGATCGTGTGGTTTGTGGGAGTATATGTGAACAGACCTGTTTGAGGGTCCACAGAGAAAAAGTCCTGGCCGTGTAAAATCCCGTACACCAGCCGGGCACTGTTCCCATATGTTGGATCATCAGCATCTACAGCTGTGACTTGGATTACAGACGTGCCTGTTAAACAAAGGAGGCATGGGTAAAAACTAAATAAAAAGAAAGGACTCCTAAATTAAAGTCATGAAGCGTTATCCTAAAGCTTTCCTTTTGGTATCTGATATTTATATCTGTTAGGCTGAAAGGAAGATATTTTCTGCTTCTCTTCATGCTCACAGATTGTTCTAAATGTCATACTGTGTTGAATAATTATCCAGCTGGATAATATGCCAGAGGCTGTGTATTTAATCCAAATTTGGGGCAAAATGGTAATATGATTGTACAGCAGCACCTGAAGTCTGTCTGAAAGACTCTCGGGTTATGAGGAACAAGATTCTTTGGTCCAATCCAACCAAGACTGAACTATTTGGCCTCAGTTCTAAATGTTTAACACCATCCTAACAGCAACGCACGATGGTGGCAGCATCATGATGTGTTAGTGTTTGTAGCAGCAGAGACTGAGAGACAAGACAAGGTTGAGGGAAAGTTGAATGGAGCAAAATATTGAGATGTAGTCGATAAAAACCTGTTTCACTGTCTTGAAAGCCATAAAAGCTGTCAAAATTTGCAATTTTTCAGTGGTTTTGATTTGAATTTTTTTGTATACAGTATGTGTATCATCTGTGATAAAAACAACCAATAAATACATATCATTTACTATCAAAAGTCTACAACATAATTTGTAATAAATGAGTGAATTCAGCAGAGTCAGGTTTTGTTGCCAACAAATACGAGTCGTTTGTTTGTATTCATACATGGACAAATTCGCTTCAGACAGTCCTGGCGTGCGGCGGATACTGAGTGAGTAAAATACTCCTGGATGTAATCAGAGTCAGAGGGAGAACAGTGGGAAAAGGGGAAGTTCTTCTTTCTTCCTCAGAAAAGAAGCGGTGACTAAAAGCTGTCAGAACGAGAGTCATTTTTGGGGGAGGACATTGAGCAGTGAGTGTGTTAAAGCTAAAGTTGGGGCTAAGATTATATGCAAATGAGCTGTGTCGAGATTTTCCAAAGTCTAACGGAAGAATTTACATAACTAATTACTGAATTCAGCTGTAAACAAAGGCCAGGGATATTTGCTGTTTTCTAACACAATCTTTATGAAAACCTTGAGGAGTCTGAGTTACATTAATCTCCAAACAACCATTTAATGATGTAGAAATTGTGTTAGACGATTGAAACTTCAAACCAAAAACACAGAAAAATTGCGTATTTTGACAGCCATTATGGCTGTAAGACCTCAGACGGAACTGAAGGTTCATTTAGAATTCAGTTTAAGATTTAATCGTTTGATTACAAATCACTGAACGGATTGGCTCCTTCTCACCTGCCAGATCTCCCTCCTAACAGGTCAATGATTTTACCTTTTCACATTAGGACATCACCAACACCTGCTAGCTTCAAAACTCACTTAAAGACTCATTTCTATTTCTTGGCATTGTGATATCTTTCATTTAAATTTTTAACCTGTACTCTGTTTTGCTCTGGTGATGGAACGACTAACAGATGAGGTCAGGCAGGATTCCCTGTGGACCATGATATTTGCAGATGACAACGTGATCTGTGGTGAGAACAGGGAACAGGTGGAAGAAAAAGTAGAAGACTGTACTTTGTTCTCCTTGTATTTTCTTACTGTACTGTTTTATGTGGACTCCTTTATCGTCTCATTTATTTGCACAATCCCGGGCCTTTTTAATGCACACAGCACTTCAGCCAACTCCTTTTGTTTTTAAATGTGCTTATTAATAAATCTGACTATGAGTTTTCCAAAATGACAGTGACTCAAAGCGCACAGAGAAGACAACAAAAGAGGGGCTTAGGGACAACGCTGAAACTTCTCAACCAGTCCTGACTTTAACCTGTCAGGATTTGGGTTTTGTTTTCAGTTATTCTTTAAGGTTTCTTTCGTATTTGGGGTTTCATGTGTTGTCTTTGTATAGTTTCTGCTTCTTGTGTTCCTGTCATTCTTCACTTCTCCTCAGTCAGTCACTTGTTTACTTGCCATGACCATCTCCACCTGCTCCTTGTTAGTAATCTCTCACCTGTGTCCACTTCCCCTGATTACCCTCTGCTTTAAAATCTGGTCATTTCCTCAGTTTACTCGCTGGTCCATCGTCACTTTCATGCGCTGTCTAGTTTCCTTCCATGTCTTGTGTTGTGTGGTCATTTGTGCAGCTTTTTGGATTGTTGTAGTTTGGTTTTGCTGCCTCATCAGCATTTTGTTTTGTTTCTTTTTATTTTAAATAAATAATTTATTTCCTGGAACCACAATGAGTTTGTGCATTGGGTTCGCTGCTCTCTGCATCCAACCTGACAGAACCCCATTAAAGATCTTTAGAGAGACATACAAAACTCTGGTCCACTGGCAGTTAGGGTAAAGTGCACGTAAAATGTGTGTATGTTGATTTCAGCTAAACCCTCTGAAAATCTTTTAGTGTAATTTGTAAAAAAAAACCAAGGTGTCAGGGGCTGATTGAAGTTGATCCACCAGTCACTGCCTCCTTTGCCGGCTCAGAGGCAAAGGTCTTTGCCTGTGTCTGTTAGCAAAATATTTCATGAACATAAGACGATCTTAGTTTAAAACTCTGGCATGAAAGGTGGTGCGTTCCTTTAGGGAATGCTAGGCCTTTGATTAAGTTAGTGGTCAATTTGGACTAAACTCTAGTCTCTGTCGGTAATTTAATATAGACAAAATCGAACTGGAGAAGGCTATTTAAACACTTGTGGCATTTCCCACCTGTCAAGAATTGAGGCATGAGTATTGGCCCTACCTACGTTGGCCATCTCCGGCACCATGGCAACGTAAGGCTCATCGGGGAAGACAGGTGGGTTGTCATTGATGTCCTGCACTCTGATGATGAACTCTGAGGACGGCTCCAGGGCTCGGCCCGTCTCACGGTCCAAAGCTGTTGCGACGAGACAATACTGGTCCTTCTCCTCCCGGTCCAGGGACTTGGTGACGTGGATGTTCCCCGTGTTGCTGTCGATGACAAACACGGAGCCGACCCCTTCCCCCTCCAGTACGTATTTGGTGCGTCCATCGCCTCTGTCCATGTCTGTGTGCAGCTGGAGAAAACCAGAAAAAAAAATCAGACACAGAAGAATATCACCGTAACACCTTCAGGCAGCATCAGAGTGGTGTCCTGATGCAGGTATCACTCATTCACACTTTTTTTTTTAAATTTGTCTGGCAAGTGAAGCCAACCTGAGTGTGTGAAATGGATAAATTATGCTAAGTTGGGATGTGCTCAGTGGATGTGAGAGGAATGGCACCAGGTGTGGAGGATACATATGGGACCAGGATGTGTACTGATGCATGCAGCTAATTAACTCATTGGACCAAACATGCCACTGGGGTTTGTTGGGGGGCAAATCCACATCAATGTGGACAGTGGCTCGACAAATGTCATGGATGTATATTCACAGATGCAATCCACAAACAACGCTCGTCTCCATCTGTAAATCTTTCAGTTCCTTTTAATCCATCTGCCCCCTTCCTTCCCTCATATTTCTGAATCCATCTGCCTGACTTTTCCTCTACCTTTTTAAACCACCCTTTTCTGTCCTTCTTGTTTCCCTTCTCTTTTCATCAAGTTACCTCGGTTACACAGATTGCCCATCTGCTCACATTTCTTATTCCCCCCACCCCACCTCTCTCTCTCTCTCTCTCTCTCTCTCTCTTGGTCTGAATCTGTTTGTGCTCTCTGGTGCAGAATCCTGGTTCGGTGTTTAATTGCAGAGAGGATATTAGTGTGATCTAGATAGGTAAAAGGCCAAATCCAGAAATAGAAGGCGAAAGAGATTACTTAGCCTTCATCGCGTGGAGCTTTTCTGACCAGAACCTCTCGCGCGTCTCTATCCTCAAGGCACATCTGCACATGTTTATAATCCACAACTCACGACCTCGGCTGTGGACTTCAGATCCTCGTGAGAACCAAAGCCGCCACTTGAAAATGCAGCTGCAGTATGGGCTCTTTTCAAATGTGAGGCGCAGATTTAGGGAAATTTTCCAAAATAGGTCCTCACACGAAAATTGCTTGTGCACTAAAGAGAAGACGTGCAATCGTCTGTACTGTTCTAACACTCTGTGTTGTCTATCTATCAGTTCCTCGTGTCAGAACTGAAGTACGGAAAAGAGCTTCCAGCTTTGCTGCCCCCTCGGCATGGAACATCCTACAGGCTGATCTGAAATTGCTAGACCTTATTTCTTTTGGAGCTTTTTGTTCTATCCGGAAAGACAGAGTGAGTGAGACCTTTAATGTTGCCTGTGTTGTTAACCATTGCCTTGCTTTAAGCCACTTCCTTCTATGTCACGCCTCTGCGCTTTAACCTGAACCATTTCTGTGGGTAAAATAATTGTATGTTTTATCCTATACTGTTACTTGTTATGGGCCTTTGTTTAGTGACGTTTGCTGCTGACCTCTTAGCCACGTCACCCTTGTGAAAGAGACCTTGATCTCAATGTGTTTGTTAAATCTGGTTAAATAAAGGGAATGAACTGAATGAGTTGTTAGAGACACTATTAGTCAAACCATTTGTGTGTGAAAGACAGACGTCTACTTTAGAGTAAGCAGCCCAGAAATGGCTGTAACTCAGTCAGTTTCACAGATATTGATTTAAAATGTCACGAGGTCAAAGCTGAGTGTCATCCTCAACACGTACACATCTTGCGAGATATCGAATGAGCTTGTGCTTAATGTTATTTACAAATTGTGACCATAACAGCTATGACTCCATCCCCTCTTATTCTAAGATCCTCATGGTTTAAAACTCTGGCACGAAAGGTGGCGGGCGACATGCTTCCTTCAAGAAACTTTGGGCCTTTACTTGCCTTGAGTCTGTACTCAGACTAGCTGTTAGCTCATCGGTCTGAAATGGTGATGCGGTTTTTAAGCGATATTGACAACAAATAATATTAAGCTGTTAGCTATTTAGAACTGTTCCTCAAAAACCACACTTCAAAATGGCTGAATTATTCCCTTAAAACGCAGCCGTAACATGGCCTGTTCTTCAATGTTTGGGCCTATTTAAGTTATTTTAGAAACTCCTGGCATGGTGATCGCTTTTGCACAAAGAACAAGAAAAATGTAATGGCCTTTAATGTTCAATCAGCCACACCATTTGTGTGATCAAGTTGGACGTCTAACTTCAGAGCAATTATGCTTTCCCACTTAATGCACATTAATGCATTAGCCCGATAAATGCTCACACCAGAGCAACTCTGCACAGCATATCTGCCGAACACAAAGGAGAAACCTGTTCACTGACTCCGAGCGTGGTGTTTGTTTTGGAGGTAGAGGTTAGGGATTAATTCCACTCATAAACTACAAACTGATAAGGTGCCGATTTTTATTCCGCCGAGCTCCCATCCCACTTTCCACCGCCAGAGACGGCTTTATCGAAGTCTGTGCCTTCCTCGCTCCCCTGCTAGTTACTCCCCCACCTCGCCTCCCACTTTCAATCCAGACCCCCCCCTTCACTGTCTAATTGCTGGCTCAGTTTCGCTGCGCATCAGTCAGCATGGAGAAACTTTCACAGCGGGGAAGAAATTTATCCATTCCACACAAACGAAACGTTTCTATCTCGCTCGTCTGTAATCTCAATCTCCCCCTTCCACGCTCCTGGGCCGCATCCATCTCTGGGTTCATATCGGCGTGTCTTGCAGGGAAAAGTCTCGCACCTGCGATTTGAACTGTTGCCAGCCCGCCTTTAATCCTGCCGCGGCGAAAAAGGATTCCCACGTTATCGTCTCTCTATTTCTGGCAAACAAAGCCAGCCGCCTCTGAGAGAGTGCTTCCGACACCTCGACAAAGCAAGGAGCACTTTATTACACAAATATCAACAGCCTGACTGTGCCTGCAAAAGGAATGGGCAGTCTCGTGTGACTACTGATTGCTTTAACACCCCTCCCCGACTGTATCAATAACAACCAGAGAGGGAAATTAAACATTTATGAGCTGTACACTGCACTGGGAAGGATCCAATCTGGACTGTCACTATATAGTATACTACTAGCTCCAAAGTGGCTGGCAGCATTTCCTGTTAGCGTTACAGCTGATATAATCCTGCTCTGAGTACACGGTAGCTGCCAGCAGCTGCATTAGTGAGGAGTTCCTGACTGTGAAATAATACAAGTAAACCCCAGGGACCAAACGGTTCAGGTACGCTGCAAACTAAATCACCCCCCGTCACTTCACACGCTGCCACGCTGACAGCAGATGATGGCTGGCTCTGTTGGAAATGTAAAAAAAAGAAGAGGGAAAAAAAAAAACAGAACAAAACAAAACAAAAGCCAAAGTACGTGACACAACAAGTGGAGCTGCTGCTGTAGAGTTGATCCGTGCCGCATTTCTAGATGAATCGGTGCAATTTGAGCAGACAATGATAACAGGAATAATAAGGTTTTCGTACGCACATAATTATTGTTTTATGGAATAAAATGTAAAGAAATATTAAAAGGCTTTTGTGGGACTTCAGTGCACAATTCGTTTTACTTAATGACAGCTGGCATCCAAGCAGAGAGAACAAATCCCACAGCATCAACTTATGAGTATGACATAAAGTTCGATTTTACTCATCATTTTGTTGAGCTTAATTTAAGTGTTGGTCATATTTCCATTGAATACATTTCTGTATGCTTGCGACATGACTGCGCTGATTAAAGAGATAACTAGTTGAGGAACTTGAAAGGCAGTCAAGGAGAAAAATCTGATATTGGACTGTAACAGTAACTACATTTGCTGGTCTGCGGGGCTGAGGTTCTGTCCACCACCATCTTGGTTCTTCTGGAGCCACAATTGACCAAATTTAGATGAAAAAGAAAAGCATGAAAATCTGTTTTATATTGCAAACTGCTAAAAGATTACCCTTCATCCCCCGTATCAGAAAAAGGACATCTAGGTAATGACATTATCCTGACGTTTAGAGGAATATTTTGGACATTTTGCGGAAGAATTATGAAGAATTAATATCCTACCTGATGTATATAGATCTCTGCATGACCTCATTTTGAGAAATAGGTTTAATTTTGGCTGGACTCAAGCTAACAGCTAATCGGAACACAGCCAAGATTAAAGTGATTGCTGGTGTCTTAAAACAGCTTCAATCTCCAAAATTGTATCAATACATGGTCCAGTTATGTACATGGAGTTCTGTCATTAGCCGTAGAAGCACTTCTTGTGCAGCCAGGGGGGAACTTCTGGCAGGAACATCATAATATTTCTGCTAAAATCACCAAGTAATTCAAAATTCCCAGCAGTGTAAGGGATTATGAAACAGTGTTTGCACCAACCAGTGGGACGTTTTGAAGACTGGACTCATTTTTGTCCAGACTGTGCTGATAAACCTGATAAACCTTGGCTAAATTCAGACTAGCTGTTCGCTCATCAGTCCTGTCTGGATTAAACTCTGTTTCTCCAAACTGAGATCGTTCAAACAGCTATCTAAAGCAGGTAAGATAGTCAGTGGTCATAACTTTTCCACAGAATCCTACTTCATGATGTTGCTGATGTTTCCTGTACAAGATTTTGTTGGAGTCAGAAATGTTTTGGACCTATCACCTAGAGGTAATACAGCTGGGGGCGCCTCTCACACCAGACTACTAAAACCACATAACTACAGTGTAAAACCATACTACTTTCACTAGAAGATGGCTAAATAACACAAATAAAACTAAACTAGCTTTGAAGGAACGCATGAGTTTAAAACCGGTGTGCTGTAAATGAGCTTCAGCTTCTTCAAAATCAAACATTTAGCCTTTTGTGTTTTCTAAAGTTCAGTGGGCTTTTAAAATGGGTTGACTTCAAAGTTTAATCAGCTGCAGATGAACGTCCAATGATTGCTATCTGTGAGTCTGGTTAATGGGATATTTTGCTAACAGACAAACAGGGTTGACTGTAAACACAAATCCAGCTTGATCAATCCGTACTTTGAGTATATGTTGAGGATGACTCTCAGATGCTACCATGCCAAGTTTCAGCTCAATATCTTTAAAAGTGGCAGAGTCATAGCCATTTTGATGTTTTCTAATGTCGATGAGGCGTGGCGGCCATCTTAAATCAGGCTGACTCTAAAAGTTAATCAGCTGTAGATGTACGTCCAGTGAATACTTCCTGAGAGTTTCATTAAAATCTGTCCTGTGGTTCATGGAATATTTTGTAAACAGACACCAACGCCTGAAAGCATTCATTGTTAATTGTTAATTGTGCCCGTCTTGTCTCGCCGAAGTAAAGACTTTTTTTTTTTTGGTGCTAAATGTCTGTTCACTGCAGGATGGAGGAGCTGGAGGGGGGGGGGGTCATTTACAGCCACGTTTTCTGTTTTCTCCACAGTTCCACACACTTGTTCGCTCCTCCTCGAAAGTTCACCCACGTCAGGGTTCCACGCCTGTTTCCCGCCGCAAATGCCGCGAGGGAAGAGTTCTCAGACAGGTGTCGCGTCAGCACAACCCGCTCCGACCCTGCTGTAACGAACCGGCGCAGAGATGTGGCAGACTGCGTCGCGCAGACAACTAAAGATATTACTGTAAAACATCTGAGCAACAGGATAATAAATCAGCTTGAACTTATTGTCAAAGTCTTTGTTGACTGAACTGCCAAAATTGTTTACATTCACTGGTTTGCGTCCTCAGACTGCAGATAAATTTAGCCCATGTTGTTGTTTGCCATGGCTGGTAATCAGGGACATTTGGAATGATTTTCTCTGCAGTCCTTTTAACACCACTGTGCTGCAAACTGAGTGTTCCTGGACACTCCTGACCCCAACCCTCCCACCTCTCTGAACCCTTACAAAAAAATCCCATGAAAATCACATGTGACTTTCACATGTGATCACATGGGAATCACATGTAATTCCCACATTTCCACATGTGAAAACGTGATTTTTTGGTGGATTATGTGAACCACATGTGGAAAATGGGAATCACATGTGATCACATGTGAATTTCGTGGGATTTTTTTGTAAGGGAAGCGTGGATCAGCCATGATGACGCGCAGGAAGCCGCCTCACAAACGCCGCGAGGAGGTGCGCCTCCAGCAAAAACCCCGCGCCTTCCTCACAGGCTCCTCTCTCCAGAGCGTTTTTGTAACAAATTGCGGCTTTTAGGAGGCAATGGACGTGAAATTTCACCACCCTGCAGTGTGGTCAACAGGTTTTTGGTAATGGTTCAAAGTATTTTTGGGAGCAAATTGAATCTAACAGATTCTGGTTTTGGTGAAGGCAGCAACAAAAATTAAAAAAAAAGATGAAAAAAAAGCCCAAAACTGCTGTTTAAGAACCACATTCTCCAATTTTCACGTCTCGCTTTGGTTGGAAATGTCACAGTCTGTCAGGAAAAAGGTTCAGAGTAATATCGGAGTCGCCGAGAGGAAGATAAACGGTGACTGAGCGCTCGGGGCAGGGTGGCAGCACAGGGAAACTGAGTGACAAGGTTACTGCTGGGTGCGGAGAACTGCAAACACGTACTGGAAATGTCTGCTTTTATTATTCCCCGCCTCCAAAACGAGCAAACCGGGTGATATTGGTTCTGCCTGTGTCTGTTGGCGAAATATCTCACGGAGCACTGGACTGATTTGAGTAAAACTCTCAGAAAGCATATACATCTGCAACGGATTAACTTTTGGAGTCAACTCGATTCAAGATGGCCGCCACAGCCAACTGACCTTAGGAGATACAGAAATGGCTACAACTTGGTCCATTTTACAGATCTTGAGCTCTAAATTGGTGTGGTAGTAGCTGAGAGTCATCCCCGACATATAACTTCAGCAACACACACTACAGGCGATTTTTGTTTCAAACTTTGGCATCAACAGTTGGAGTTAACCTTTTTTGTCTGTTAGCAAAACATCTCATGAACCACTGGTTGGATTTTAATGAAACTCCCAGAGAGTAATCACAGGATGACAATCTGCAGCTGATTAACTTCTGGAGCCACTCCGACTCAAGATGGTCACCAGAGCTAACTGACCTTAAGAAACACAAAAATGGAGATAACTCTTCAATTTTACAGATAGTGAGCTAAAATTTACTGCTGTAGTAGCTGAGAGTCCTATCCAGCACATACTCTGAGCTCTATATTATTGTATGAGATTGTGCACAACATTATCTTCAAGGTTTGAGCAAAACAGCTTTAGCTCTTTTTTTTCTCATCATAAGATGATCATAGTAGCTAGACTGTTAATCTAGTTATCTTTTTCATGCACAACAGTGTGTTTGCAAATTGTTTTCCCTGCCCTGAGGGGTAGAGCACAAATATAGTTCCATCCAAACACATGCTGGTGATTCATGCGTCCATGCTTACCCGTCCAATGAGCACAGGTTCAGGCCCTTTGTACTCCTCGATCACGAAGAACTGGTTCCAGAGCCAGCTCCTGCGGCGGCGGGGGTGAGCTTCTGCTTGCAGCCCGGCGAACACCTCCTCTGACCTCGGCAGCGGGCTGCGGCCATTAATTACCCCCTCCCCCTCCCTGTTAGTCAGATTGCTGCTTTTCTGACTGTCTAAAGTCACTTCAGGGTCAAATTCAGGACGGCTGAGAGTGTTTGGTTGCTGGTTCGCGTAGTCCAAGTCCAGATCATCGGGCTTTCTGTCATTTTGTCGAGACGCCACATTTGCCGGCGCTCTTCCATCACCCCATGCCTCCTCCTGACCACGGCCTCCCAGTTGGCTGAGTCTCACAAACAAGACTTCCCCGGATGCCGGCTGAATTAGGACTTGTTGCTGTGCGCTTGATGTCACTTGCAGGCCCTCGCCCCGCTCGGAAAGGCCAGCGGCGTCCAAAATGCCACCTCTTTCCACTTGACAGAAGAAGAGAACGAGGAGCACGGCGCGCGGTGCCATCCCGGGCGATCAGAGGGCGCTCTGTCTCGGGGACCGGTCCGTGGAACGGATGATCAGACACGGGGTTTGATGCTGCTTTAGTGCTGCTTTACTTTCCCCTTTCCTCCCTTCAGAGCGTGCCCTCATCTTGCCTTCCTTTCTCACACATTTCCATGCAGCGCACATGCTGCACAGGACCACCTAGAAGAAGACATAAATAGTGTGATCTGAACTGCATTCATTAATACCAGTGGAGAAAAGCTGACATCTTACTCATTATCTAACAAAGAGCAGGATATTTTAAGGCAAATTTCTACATGAACGTCTCTCTCTTTCTCTCTCTCTCTCTCGCTTTCCGCTGTTTGTCGAACAGCTTTTGTTTGCTCATCCGAGCGCTCTGCCAGCTGCTGTAAAAATAGCTGCGTTGTTTTACAAAGAAACTCTCAACTGAACGGTGTAATAAGAAAGCAACCCCCCCCCCCCACACACACACACACACACACCCCAATCCCCCAAAACAAAACAAAAAGAAAAAAGGAGAGGCTGCTTTGTGCTGTGAGTTGCATCCTTTCGTCATCCCCTCGCCGGTGCGCCTGCATCTGCTTCCCGATCTCGTTCTCGGAGAGATAAGTGCGGGCTTTGAGATTTTTCAATTAATTCGGAGCCCAGGGGCCTGGCGATGAGGTGGAGCTCAGGTGCTTTACTGCTCCTTGTCACACACAATTGCCTGGACGGCAGGTGATTGATACCACCCCTAAAGATGGTCTCCCCCATGCCTCAGTGCCCCAAAGAGAAAGAAGTCCCCCCTTTCAGAGATTAATTAGGCTCATAAATAATATAATCAATGACTTGTTCTCATTTCCCAAAAGTTTAATGATCTTTCTTTTTTTTTTTTCTGTTTTTCTCAGCTGTGTCTGACTCAGGTCCTGAGCGATTGCAGCTTTTTCTTTTTTTTTCTTCTTTTATATAAATGAACCATATGCATCCATCACTCTGCCTTCACTATTTTTCCAGGATAAATGGAACGCTTCTGACATCCCGCCTTCACCTTTTGTGCGCTCACGGAGGCCCCGCATTATCATCTCCGCAGAGCAATATGAGTCACGTATCCAAACATGGGGACGGGCTTTTCAGACTCGTTTAATAAGGTTTCCCCTTCGCCGCTGTAAAAAAAAAATCTATCCTGCATTCGTTGGCGAATTAGTACCAATTTGGCTGAAGGACATTCTGTATGAACAAACCTAAATCCCCGGCATTCTCGGCCTCAGTGAACGTCCAGATAAACTCGTTCTTTGGTTCATTTGGAGTTGGCAGGGAGGCGGGGGGCCCTTACAGGAACGCAGCAGCCTTTGATGGTGCCTTATAATACGAGCCATAACATTGTGTGATGTATCCAAACTGATATTCTTCATATGAAAGGAAGGACACATGGAAATGAAATCAGCGTTCCTTTTTTTTCTCTCCAGCTACTGACCCACTTTAAACAAGCGGAGAACAGACATTTGATCCTAAGAACATAGAAGTAATTTCCAGTCTTCTTTCACTGTGCTTTTCTCTCAGCCCACCTTTGACCGCAAGGCAAAGATGGGCAATACTGGTTTTGTCTGTTAGCAAAATATCTCACGAACCACTAGAAGAATATTTATGAAACTTGCAGGAAATAACCGTTGAATGTACCTACATGCCTAATTGACATCTGGAGCCAACCCATTTCAAGATGGCTGCCACAGCTAACTGACCTCAGAATGCACACAAATGGCTATAATTCAGTCAGTTTCACAGATATTGTGCTAAAATTTGCCGTGGTTGTAGCTGAGAGTCTTTTACAATGCATATTCCAAGTGCTACTTGTTGTGGAAGATGCTGTTCCTAAAACTTCAGCATGAACTGTTGGTGTCAACCCTGTTTGGCTGTTAGTAAAATATCTTGTGAAGCACAAGACGGATTCTGATGAAACTTGCAGAAAGTAATCGCTGGATGCACTTCTACAGCTGATTAACTTTTGAAGTCAGTCCAATTTAATGTGGCCACAACAGCTAATTGACATTAGCCAACACAAAAATGTCAGTAACTCAGTCAGTTTTACAGAGATTGAGCTAAAATTTGATGTGGACAGAGCTGAGAGTCATTCACAACAAATACTCTGACCCTGACATCTTACAATATCGCATAAGGTTGTGCATAACATTATTTTTGAGGCTTCAGATCTATCATTTCTTAACAAAAGATGATCTCAGTCTCTCTCAGTCGGTGGACAATATGCATTCCTTCAAGGAATGCCAGGCCTTTAATTTCATTATGCAATTACACCAGCCATCCATATGTAATGTGTCATGTTCTACATCCGTTTGCCAGCATCTTAAGTCTATGAAAATATGAGAAGTGGCGCTTCCAAAATACTTTTGTCTTCCCGGGCTATTGTGCATTAGCAAAGACTGAGCTCGCAGCGTGCGTTTCTCCCTGCCAGCTTTGCTCCAAAGCCCACGTTGCCAGCAGTACATGTCATTCACTGTTGTTTGAAGTCTTTGGAGATGTGTGTGTGTGTGTGTGTGTGTGGTGGAGGATGGAGGATGAAAGCGTGAGGACGATTTGCTGTTGCCGACTCCGAATGGAATGATGAGTGGTGACATAGCTCCAAATTGCAAATCGCTGTTTCAGTCTCACTTCACTCTGCATTGAGTCGCTTCGCTGCAACAAGGCTATTTCATTTTTATTAAAAATAGCCTGTGCATGTCAGGCCTTTTACACACACACAAAAAAAAGGAAATGGGAGGCATGGAGGGAGCAAAAAGGGGAGGGTGGTGGAAGTACTCTAGGATGAGGAGGTTGCAGCGGGGCTGAGGGACGGTGGGCTTGCTTTAACTGCCAGGACATGGACAGACTCTGCTCCATTTGCACATCTCCCCCCCCCACACACACACACACTTCTCTGCTTTTGCTATTCCTCTTAATGCCTTCAGACCTCTCATCCATTCTTCCCCCCTCACATGCTTGGCGCAAATCTCTTAAGTCCACCCGAATCAGCCTGGTAAAGCGAGGGACCCACTGTACTCAGCACATCAGTCACCTCATTATTGTCAAGGTTTGACACCGAGACAGCTTAAGTGATACCACGGCAAACGCATTCTGCTGAGCAAGTCTTCAGCGTGTACTTTAATTGTCAAATATAAAATGTCTCTGTGGCTCGGCGGTCGATTTTACTTATGAGAGGCGGGCGGGCGGGCAGA
This sequence comes from Kryptolebias marmoratus, assembly GCF_001649575.2. Taxonomy (NCBI): domain Eukaryota; kingdom Metazoa; phylum Chordata; class Actinopteri; order Cyprinodontiformes; family Rivulidae; genus Kryptolebias; species Kryptolebias marmoratus. The sequence goes on along the minus strand of NC_051453.1, from coordinate 18,533,587 downwards.
GCAGCTGTGAATGACGGGGCGCTCTTTGACGGTGCATTGAGAACACATGAGGTGATGATGCAGATCTCTGAATGACCTCGTTTTGGGGGAATAAAAGTTGATTTCTGACCAGCCTGACGAGCTAACGGCTGCTGTCTTAAAACAACGCAGATCCCCCAAAATTTAAAGTTGTTTATGCGAATGCTGTTTTTTTTAAATGAACTTTTATACCTCCGTCAACCTCACATGACACAGTCATTTACACGGATTTCTCTATGGTTGTTCTCGAGCTCAGACAGGAGCAGCAGCTAACTGTAGCACCTGCCTGGGGCACTTCCTGCAGGAACATAACAGTGCTGCTTGTAAAAGAACTGTGCAATGAGACAAATAATGTAATGTGACTGAAGTTGTTTCAGGTATGACAGAAGCAGCTCAGGTTTAGTCCTCGTTGAGATGCAGTTTTTCCCAAAAATGATCTTACTAAGTTGTCGTTTTGAAAAAAAAAAATCTCCTCGTAAAACGTGTCTAGAAAATGCTTTCGCTTACAGAGAAACAGAAAATGGACTGTCTAGCTATGCCAGGCCTGTATGAGCCGCTGTAGCCCCGCCCCTCAAAAAACAAAACAAAACAGGAAACAAGGAGTGGAGAGTGCACGTAAAGCTCACACGCCGAGTAATAGATACAAACTCGAGAAGGAGAATGAATTGGCACTCAGGTTGTAGGCTAGATTAGATGTGGGGCTGTGACATTCTTTCCCCCAAAAAATTTGTCCACGCAAAAACACAAAAGTGGTGTTTAAAAATAAATAAATAGTGAAAATATTCAAGAGTCACCGAAGCATAGAGAGTCCTCAAATATATTAGGGATGTTGTGATGATGATGGAATGGTACTGTTGAAGCAAGTATGTCTTATTTTATTTATAGTTTTTATTTTTTATTTTTTTGGTGTCTCTGAATCATTAACTGAATATTTGTGTGAACGAAGCAAATACGTACAGATGTGAGCCGGCAAGCATTGCTGAAGCCATTTTAACATCTGTTTGTTTTGTAAGCAACCCTCGTAAAAAGAAATGGATCTAGAGATAATCTGGTGCGTCCCAAACACAACGCTGTATGACCAAAGATCAGTTACAAACACGTAAGAAGAATTCTGCGAGATCCTCTTACTCCCGCTACCTTTCCAGCACACGTGCAAAATCTACATCAAGACTTAGGTCTTGTTGTCTTTTTCTCCCCAGTGTGTCTCTCACAACAAATCCCCTCGTCGTGCAGAGAGCGCACACCAGCGCGTCCACAGACCTCAGCTACGTTTTAGTTCAAATTCACAACTTACAGTTTTCCCACAGCGATTGCTTGTTTGAGGCTTACTTTTCAGTCTGCCTGCCTCTCTTATAGCGTGCCATCAGGGAGTGACAGACACAGGTGTCAGGCTCCCATGGTGACCCCAATGAGCTACTGGCAGCACCTTCCGCTTCGCTCCTTGTTCTCTTTATACAGTTTATCACAATGTAGACATTGTTTTCTTTATTAACTTGGATTTCAAAGCTGCACAGAAAATTCTTCAGGAATGTTCTTGTTGGAATCAAAAGATCGGAACTATTCCTTTAAAGACATTACTTTTATTTATTTATGTTTTATTTCGGGTTGCACACTCAAATGTGGACCTCCTAATAGCATCGGAACACACTAAACAGCCCGGAGCTGACCTCGTCTCGTTAGAACAAGCCAGAAAAACGACCTACTTGATGCATGTTAATGTGATTAAACACACTTGGACTAACTATTATAATGAACGCGGCGCCGAGGGCCACAAGCCGGGATCCAGTGGGAGGCGAGCCTCCGACGCACGCGCGCCAGGTGAGTTTAGCGCGCGCAGCGACGCAACTGCCGAACGCTCGAGCGCAAAGATTACAAAAAAAAAAAAAGAGGAAAACATCGACATTTTCTGTGCCTCTCCGTCTTCTCGGCGGCTCAGCTCGTTCGAGCAAAATAAGAGTTTCCTTCCCGACAGAGAGCCCCCGACTGAACGATGTTTGTTCCGGTGAGCTTTGGGTTTGTTAAGAATTTGTCTTTGAACTGACGGCAAAAGTGTTGCAGAGCCGTCTCCCCTGTCCCTAAAAGGACAAAAATAAACAAACAAACAAAAATCAAAAAAAAAAACGAGAAAGTACAAATATGACGGGCTGGGAAGAAACTACAACTTGTCACGTAAGGACAGAGCTTACCGTGAGCTCGTGGCGGCGACGCGGCGGCGCTGCGGCGTCCAGACGTGGGGAAGGGATGCCGAGGTTCACGCGAGCTCATCGTGAGGTCTGTCCACTTAGCCCAGTCTCTCTCCTCTCTCTCTGCCTCTCCCTCCCTCCGAGTGGCTCCGCAGCTTTCTCTCCTCTCCCCCCCCACCTCCATCTCTCTCCATTAGTTTGGAAACGGCACAGGAATAAACCAACAGTTCCTCTAAGAGCCTGCTATCTTTGACATACAGCAGAGAGCACTGAGTCACACACATACACTCTGAGGTACCGTCTAATTCCTGAGCAAAGCCCCATTTCTTATTTAAATGGTCATTGCTGGGTGATCCTGTTTTTCTTTATTTTTGTTTTTTTTTCCCTTCATACCTTCTTTAACCAAAGAGCTGACTTTCCAAATGGCTTTTTTGGCTTTAACCCAGGGCCCTGAGGTTTAATATTATTTTAGTGTAATTATGGGATAGTTGTATTTTTTAAAAGTATTATTGTTTCTAATGAATGGATGTTTTCCAGGCATCTTATTTTACTTATTTTCAATGAAGTATAAAGCAAACATCACTTAAAAGAGTTTCAGTTTGTTGAAGCTTATGTTAATTACCGACTGCTTAATAGTCTCTAGTGGGTTTCTGCTTAGTTTGCTTCAGATTTTTTAGAACTGTGTGATTCTGACCCATAATAGTTTGTCCATCCATCTATTATCTGCTGCTTGTTGCGGAGTCGGGTCGTGGGGGCAGCAGCTTGAGCAGGGAAGCCCAGACATCTCTGTCCACACTTCCAGCTCTTCCAGGAGGATTTTAAGGGATTCCCAGTCCAGCCGAGAGACATAGTCTCCCCAGCGTGTCCTGGGTCTTACCCGGGGTCTCCTCCCAGTTGGACAGGCCCGGAACACCTCTCAAGGGAGGTGTCCAGGAGGGGTCCTTACCAGCAAAATATCTCATGAACCTCTGTGCAAATTTTAACAAGACACTCAAGGAAATAATCATTAGATGTGCATCTGTAACCGATAAACTTTTGGAGCCAACCCAGTTCAACCCAAATCACCTTTAGCCAAGAGAAAAATGAATACGATTCAGTCAGTTTTACAGATATTGATCCAAAATTGATATGGCAGTAGCTGAGCGTCATTCACAACACTTGATCTGAGCGTAATGTCTTGCAACACTGAGTGAGATTGCACAGAACAGTATCTTCACGGTTTGACCAAATTGGCTGCAACTCATTTGTCATCATAAGATGATCTCAGTTTGAAACCCTGACATGGATGGCAGCGGGCGATATGCACTCCTTCAAGGAAGGCTGGGCCTCCACTTAAAGATGTAATGGACAAAGTAGGCTTTCTCATAATGTCTACTATGTTAAGTTTATTGTTTTTTCTCTGCTTCAGACTTTAGATGTTACATTAAAGCTTAGAGCAGCTCTGCTCTGTGTGACCAGAAACCTGTGGACATCATTGTTGTAATTTGTATGCATGAAAGATAGAGTCAGCAGCGTCACCCATGGGCCCACACCCTCCTCAATCCTGTTCTGCATGAAACTTTCTACACACTTTGTGCAATTCAGATGTCAAAATGTTCAGCTCATTTATGACATTCCAGCTGTGACGTTTGGGTTTTTGTGTCTTTTATGCTTTTCAAAAATACGTAACTGTCAGGGTTCCGCTTTCATTCTGCTCTCCGCTAATAATTCACTTTTACAGGATGAGTCTGAGAGGGCGTTGTTTCTGCTGGGCGGGGCTCCCCCTCCTGACAGCTGTTCCCCACGACGCCTGATGGCTGCGTGGGTATTTAAGGCAGAGCTGAGTCACGGCTCATGGTTGGATCGTTAAATGTCATTCTGTGGCTCTGCTTGTTTCAGCCCTCTGTAGTAAAAAGTTCCAGCGTTCTAAAAGAAGACAAAGGTTTATTCAGCTTATGTGGGCTCCTCCGCAGATCTCCTTGTGTGGTCCCGAAATCCTCTGTGCCCACCTCAGTCTCTCCATCAAACCGGCAAAGACCTCTTGGTGATCTCCGCCGAAAAAACAAGATGAAGCCAGCTCAGTCTTCTTACCTGTTCTCCTGACTCGTCCTATAAACGCCACCGACACCAGACTACCTGGAGCACTCCCACCTCCTCAGAGGAACCTGTAAAACAAGAACAAAGTAAGACCTGAACCAGATCGCCGTTGAAAACTTGACGGAAATTATGGATCATTACCTCCTCTTTTTTCTTTTTCCACAGATAAAAACAGAATTTACTACTCTATGTCACAATAAAAGCCTCTTGCACTATTTTTTAAATTTGTTTTGGCACAAGTATTTGAACCCTACCTGTGTTTAAAAACGATAAACTGTAAAAAAAATAATAATAATTACAAACTTTTTACAAAAAATGTCCCCATAGAAATGCATTGAGCTCTCTAATTTCTTCAAAAACATTGCTCTGTTTTGGTCTCTTTAGGCTACTTTCAACTTTAAGATAAAACTTTGCTGCTTTAGCATGTTGGCTTGAGTTTTCTTTCATCTGTAACAACCCAGTTTCAGCTTCTTCAGCAAATTTCTTTAAAGTCACACAAGGCTTTTTTCACAGAAAGTGCAGTTTCTCTAGTTTTTTTTTCTTTACACACCTTTAAATTATTCTGTATACTTTCATTAAAGCTGTTATAGTCTGGTCATTTTAATGCAATCAACAATTTTTTATTATTATTTTTTTACCCCACTCCTCTACCCTGAGGCTTTAGCAGAAAATTGCTACTCAGTGTTACAAGATGAAATTTCACAAATGGCTCTCTAGACTTGCTTAAAACAAGAGTCTTCTGATTGACTGTAATTACCCACCATTTTTGAGCGTCACTGGTGCATTTTATTTTAGGGCATTTCTGTAGTCATTGGGATGGAAAGACTGAAAATATTTCACATTTATTTGTGACATTAAACAATGGACTCTGCACTGCTATAAATAAAAAAAGGATATGCTGTAAGTCCAAATATACGTGTGTTAAACCATTTTAAAGTAGCAAATTTGAGCTCATCAGACCCATCTTTAGCTACATTTTAGATTTAGTTTGATTTTGGCCTAAATGTTTGGTTATTTTTTATTTAAAAGCAAAAGAATTGTGAGCTGTGATTAAACACCTCACCACTGATTCAGCTGCCGACTGGTTTAGACTGAAGATGTTCAGAGGGACTGTTTAGTAGCTACAAAGAACCGTCTTGATCATTGTGGTGAGGAAGAAACAAGAGAGCCCTTTGAGTAAATCGCGATGAGACTAGGATGACCCTGAGGTCACCTGTCAGATCTCTAGTATCCAGAATCATGCAGAAGTTTATTAAAGCCAACGACTCGGCAAGCGCAAAACAAAGACGAGTTGCAGTCAGCCTGCTGGGAAGGATTTCAAGGCACAGGGTGACATTTGCTTAGCTCTCAGAATGAGTTTGTGCGTGTGTGCATGTGTGTGTGTGTGTGTGTGTGTGTGTGTGTGTGTGTGTGTGTGGGGGGGGGGGCATGTCCAAAACTGAACAAAAACGCTTTGAAGAAGCCAAGCTAAGGAATAGCTGCTCACAGTTGCACAGATTTTTGATCAAAACTGTAAACTTAAGAAACCTAAACCCTTTTGAATTCCAACTTCTTCTGGTGAACACGTTGTCGAGTGCTTTCAGGCTTTCAAATCCAAACCACTAATTGTGTTTTCTACTTGATATTCTTGTCTTTCTTCACTCTGTTCTGGTGTTCGTGATTTTCCAAACAATGGATCGGCGTGTGAGGAGGAGTCTTGGCTGCAGTCAGTCATACAGCATGCACATCTCCACTCATGTTGCTGTCACACATCCCCGGGTGTAATTTATTTTACACGGTTAATAGTATAGAGATACGCTGGCTGCACACAAACAGCTATGCAAGCCATAAAAAAAAACTGTCATACGCTGTTTATCACAATACTTACAGATTAGATCATCATATATACATGGAAAAAAAACCCGCTGCAACATTTTGACACATCATCATCCATATACTATACAGTGAGTTGCAAAAGTCTTCACTTCCTTTGGCATTCTCCCCGTTTTGTGACCTGGCAACCTTAAAACTAAAAGCAATTTTGGTGTGTTTGTATCTTCTAATGTATACAACACGATTGCCATTTTGAAGTTGAAAACTATTTTTATTGGAAACAAACAAACAAAAAATCAGAAAACCTAAGTTCTGTCTTCAGGAGAACCACGTTCTGCAGCAATTATAGTTAACTGGTTCTCCTGAAACCACAGGGGTGTTGCTTCAGCAGGTGTTTAGCCTCAAACCTCTGGAAGACTCTAACAAGAGTTCTCTTATATTTTGTGCCATCCATGTTTCCTTTGACTCTGAGCAGTGTTCCAGTTTCTGCAGATGACAAACATCCACACATCATGATGCTGCCACCACCATGCTTCACTGTGGGGATGGTGGTCTCAGCATGATGAAAGGTGGCAGGTTTACTCAAGCCATGGTGTTGTCGGTTTCAGTCTCATCTGACTACAGCACCTTCTTCTACATGTTTGAGAAGTCGCTGTTATGCAAATAGTCTGCTTTTTAAAATTTTTCTTTCAGCAGTGCCTTTTTTTTCTAGCCACGCTTCTATAAATCCCAGCTTTGTGCAGTGTTCATGCAAAATGCAAATTTTCAACCAATGGAAAGAATACCGAAGGGGGGGTGTATACTTTTTCAATCCACTGTAAAACTACTCCCACGTGGTAAATTGTGTTTCCCTGGAAACCTTTCATCGTCGCACTTTGGCTCTAAAATTTAAAAAAGCTAAACAGCTTTTACCCTTATCTTCTGCAATGTCAATAGCATTTGAATAATGATTATTTATGATCATGCAGCTCAAACAAAACGAGCACCCAAGTTCAGTTCAGCCAAATCTCATTTATTTGTTCATTAATTGATGTACCAAAGAAAATTCGCGAGCCTTCTGACAGTAGACACAAATCAGGGCTCAGCTCCTTGGCTCCTATTGCTACACTTAAAATATGTTTTCTCATATTCAACAAAACAGTGTGATCCTCAGCCTCCAGACGACTCATTGTCTGCTTTTCTCTGTGCCTAGGCGTAGGTAGTAATTATCTCATACTTCAAATGATGAAATGATCTATAATCTTTTAACATCTACATCAAAATGGCAGCCAGCAGCGCACTACTGGAGAGCATTTTATCATCAGTGCAAACAAAACATCAGCTCTTTGTTAACTGAAATGATACTCGTGTCTAAATCATTTGAGAAATAGCTGCGAGGATGCGACTGCCTGTCTTGTTCATTAATTTAGTATGTGCTCCGAAACACGCCTCAGTGTTTGCTTTGCTTTTCTCAAGATGTTTTTTGTTTGCTGCGTGTGTTTGCTTGGAGAACGTCGGGCTGTGTCTCCCTCTCAAGTCGTCGCCTCTCCTTCTCTCTGTAATACTCCTCTTTCAGGTCCTCACGCCTCCTGCGAGTCCAGCCTTTTGAGGTGATGTGGTAGATGTCCACACAGTTCCCGGAGTATGCGTCCCTGTAGGTGGCTCTGAACACGGCCTCTCGAGCTATCGAGGTGGCCTCCGCCACTGTCAGGCCCCACTGGACTCCTTGGTCCAGGATGGAGTAGGCGTACGGGGATCCTGAGCCCACAGAGAAGAGTTTCCCCTGTAGACGAGTACCATCGCTGCATACATAAAACAGTCTGGGTCCAGAGAAACTTATTATCTCTGAGGTCGTTTGCTGTGTAAAAGAAGAGCTCTGAGTGAGTGACAGAGAGAGCTTCTCACTGGAGGCATCTGCAGTCATTTCCCGGACAATTTTTGGAGTTGTTGTTGTTTTCGAGCTACTGTCGAGACATCTATCATCTTGCTCTCCACCGTCCCACCCACACAGCGTGGCAGCTACACAGAGCTCAGTCCCCTTAAAGGGGTGAAGCATGTGTGAAAGCAGCTTGGCAGCTCCGCTCGTGGACAACCGGCGGCCGTGGCGCAGTTGGTAAAGCCGCAGTTCTCGAGACAGGATCCGCTTCCAAAGCGCGCAGTCGGCTGAAGTTCCTGAGGTGGTGCCCACCAAGTGGCTGTGTATGGGCAGGATCTTCTGGGAGGCCGGGCACGCTACGAGACCGGAGCAGCTGGAGCGAGTGTCTGCTGCAGCCAGGACGCCGCCTTGAAACAGGAACGCCAAGGTGGTGGTCCCGTGAGACATGGGAAAGGGAAGAGGTACAGGCTGAGAGGAAGCAAAAGGAAGGCTTGTGGGCAAGGAGGAGGATGTTAAGAGGGACTCTTGAGATGGGATGGCACTTGAGCTTGGCACCGGGTTGATTTGCCCAAACTGTATTGGGCTTTCATCCAGATACACTGCCTCTGGTATATAAAATTGTAGCACACTTTTGTTATTTCTGAAGGGCAAATCAGTTACATAGCCGCAAGCTTTCTTTCTCCCAAATGGCACTGAAAATCTTTCTGTGGTTATTTCTGGATAAAAAACATCCTCAAAATTGCACAGGTCCTCCAAAGCCATCAAGTCCAACCGTTTCTGTTTATTTAATTAAAAAATACAGCAAAAAAAAAAAAAAGGAAAACCTTCTGTCCAGGGTCCTGTATCTCTGTCGAACAGAGATCATAAAGTATCTCAGCTTATTCTAGCAGCATTTATATAGGCAAGAGAACAGCGCTTATGTTCCTGTTTGGTAACCTGAAACGACCCATCAGCAGCGTTACCAATGTTTTATTCTCTTTGAGACGTAAAAAGTCAGTAGCCCATGGGTAATTAATCTTGGCTGTGATATCAGGTTGTTTTTCAGATCAGATTTCTTCAAAGTCCTGTGTGGGCGTGGGCCAAACAGAGCGTGGGGTGATAGCAAAATCCTTAGCTCAAGCACAACAAATTACCTTAGACTCTGTAGAAATCAGAAAAAGTCCCAGAGAAATAAAAAACCTCTGTTGGAATAACAAATAACACGAGTGAAAGGTGTTTGTTATACAGCACAGTAAAGGCAGAACACGTCTAGCCCTTTAATAGTAATCCATGGCAGTTGCTGAACTTGTCACACCAGAATTTCAGGTAACGTTGCATTACACTTAACCAGCCGCTGTTTGTTTGAGAAGTATGAAGTCAGACGTCAAACATGGAGCGCTGGCTTTAGTTTAGAGCAACTTTCTTGAGCGGAATACTTAGCAAGACTTAACAACTTGTTTTTATGTTCTGCTTCATCTTCACCTAAAAGTATTCAAAATGAATGGCTTCCAGTCCGCTGCTGTTGGATACGTCTTCACAGTCTTTTTTCTATTGGTAAGCAATTTTATTACTTTATCTCGCTGACATTAGCTTTTAAATGTAACATTACATTCAACTGTAAGAATAAACATTTTAAGAGTGGCTGCTTTTAGTTATGGACTTATTCACTTTTTATTGCCTATAGAACTTAATAAAATCACTTAAATCCTTCTTTAATTTTACAAGACTTTAAAAGCAGTTTTGGTTTCACATTTATTTCATTGTTTTGGTTCACTGCCACTGCGTTCATAGTGTTGTTTTCAATTGAAGCAGGAAGCTTTAAAAGAAAAAAACAACAACCTTGTCACATTTCACTGTAAACTACTAGTTAACACCTACTGTACATGTTAAACCAAGGTATTTATTCCAACTAAAAGGTTTTGGATGAAATTTTGAAGGGTGCCAATGCAGCTGATGCCCAGAAAGCCAACATCCAACAACTTTCTGCTACTAAGTCGGATAAGTCGGCCTGAAAAATGTCTTGAACCGAAAGAGGCAGAAGTTTCTTGTAGTCACACGGCAACCTTTATGTGTTTACAATGTTTAATGTAGAAGATAGGACAAGTTACAAAAACCCTTAAGTTTCAGCTTTGAAGAGAAAATTGTGAGCTCAGGTACAGTGGAAGTTAATGAGGGTGCAGATGTGTGCATTCTGGGAGGATTTGAAAGAAAACCATAGGTCCTGTAGCAGTGAGAGACACACTGAGTGAAAGACAAAAATGCCTATGTTTTGATGTGTCGACAGTTTAAATTTTGTGGGAGTAAGAAGAGTTTGCAAAAATCTTGCAGCAGTTAGACAGTTTAAAACATAGTGTGTGTGACATCATCTCACGTTGAACAAGTTGTGTTGAAATCTCCAGAAGTAAAACAAAACTTAAACTGTGATTGTGCAAAAGTCATTAAAGATGTCAAAATGCCGGTTCAGTCATGTAACGTCCAACTTTTTGTGACCTGGTAAATTTTGAACTATGTTTCCACTGTGAAGTATGTCTGAGTTATAGAGCTTGTTCTCACTCATTATGCCAAATTCTCATTATTGTGTATGTGGGAGTTTCTCAGTTTTTTGCAACATTTTGCCTACGCTGTATGATGTACTGCTATTAAAGGCCATCATACACCACACTCAATTGAGATGCAAGTTTGTTTTTTTTTCCCAAACCTGTGGAAGAAGTAGTGAATTGAAAACTGTGACAGAAACACAAGAATAATGTCTGATTAGTATGAAGTGTTCTTCAGTGCTTATTCATAGACACCTTTAATTATTTGCTTCAAGAGAAACAGCCTGTTTTTCTTTACCCTCACCAATTTTATTTGATTTCTTCCCCCAGGGACAGTGTGTGTTACAAGATGTTTCAAGCCAGAGTGGTGACACCTTGGCTGACAGTTTCATTGGGTTTGAGTCGGTCCCTGACACAGTGGCAGATGGCTCAGTGGTCCATGTGCGGTATCAGTGCTCCAGGCCATGTCAGCTCGCAGTAGAACTTGTGGTGTCAACATTAAGGAAGACAGATTTGGTGGTGTTCAGGAGAAAATGGATCAGCAGCACACCTCAAGTCTCCAGGACCCAGCCAGTGCTGCTCAGATTGCCTCCATCCATTTCACATCATCGCCTCCATTTCAGCACGAACGCGTTGGACCCCCAGAATGTGACAGTTCGCGCTTGGCTGGATTATTTGAAAAAAGGCAGTGAAGTCAGCGAGCACCGTGGCTGCGAGTTGAGGATTTACGAAGTGCAGCGGGTACTGCCGCTTTCTGTGCGGCCAGGAACCCCCCCCACTGGATGCCCGTCATGGTCTGCTCATCTCATGTGGCAAATAACCAAAAGGAAAATCCCTCAGTGCCCACATGAGTCAGGTTAGACCTTTAATCACACAAACATTTTCTCCTAATATTTCCAATGCTTTTAAAAGACACAACATGAAAATACTAACAAAGTCTTTTGCTGTGTTGTTTATACACAGATGTAATTGATATGCTAAATTTCCCTTCGGCAAGCACTGGTGAGCCATTTGGGGTGGTCCGCAGGTTCCAGCCTTTCATCACCAGAGCCTTGGAGAGAGCCCGTCTCCGTGCTGTAACACAGCCCAGGTGGGCTTCACTCACTGGCTCCTAATTTACCTCATTTTAGCTGCAACCTTATTCAAGTTCAACCACACAGCATGTGGAAAAAGGTCCCCAGTAGTGTTTGCAGATACTGTACTAAATGCTTTAAAAAAAATGAAACTTCAGATGTTAACTCTTATTGAGGCAGACACATACTGCACATTTAGTGGAAGTTAATGGTAAAAGTTAATGCTTTCTTTCGGGTGCTGACATGTTAATGCACACTCCACTTTTAGTTTTAATTCACTGTCTTTAGAAATGACTTTATGAGCTTCACCAAGCCTCTTCACGCAAGCACATAAGCTTTTTTAGTCACGGTTGTTGCCAGACAGCAAGGTCAGGGCAGTTTTAGCAGACGGTGCAGCGTTTTGAACCCAGCCTCACGCTTGAGCGGCTGAAGAAATGATTTGTCGACTCATGTCTCATTGCTTGGTTTTCAGCGTCACCCTCTCCGTGTGGATCTACCTGCTAAAATGGTGTCAGAAGAGCCTCTGCGGGATCGTACATCATGTCGATAAGAAAAATTTATTTGACTCTGTCCTGATGCAACTTACAGACACAGGTGGGGCACAGCAGCTAATGTAGATACAAACTGCCGTATAGGATTTGACCGAGCTGCCATGAGATGATTGTGAGGGATGATGTGTGTTTTGTGAGACTCGGGAACAGACTGTGTTATGTATTAATAAAGAGCTTTGGATTTCCTCTGGCAAAATATATGTCTGTCATATCTTCTGTGCAGGAGACATCATAATTCAGGCCAGGATGACAACAGGAGAAGATGAAGCATTTCGAGCCAGCGTAATGTTGCCTCTGTGGAAATGGATTAGATTGGACTGTTACATACTGGACTCAAAGGTATAGCACCCCAACATGTGGTTCTGGCTGGGTGGAGGAGCAATAGAAACTGAAATTGAGCTAGTAGTCATCTGTTTTCTCCTGAGTTTTGGTGCCGTGGCTTTTGTTTCCATCTGGAACCGCTATAAGATCCTGAAAGATGGTTTCTTTCCAACTGAAAGACTTAGGGCGATCGGAGCATGTGCTTCAAATTGAAGTTGTTCACAGTTCAGTAAGCTTTCTTTTATGTGTGTGTGTGTGTGAGGCTCATGCATTGTTGTGTCTGATTTTCAGGTGCTGCTGAAGACAACATGGGACAATGAAACCCGCAGCTTTGAATACGAGTATGTTAATGCTCTGTCCTCGTAACAAAGAAGACGTAAAGTTTATTTATTTTTATAGCACCTTTCACAGATAAAACACAGCAAGAGAAATAATGTTAAAATAATCAGCATAAGAAATTGTAGAAAAAAACTAAACAAATAGGTATACAATCATAAAAGCCAACTAAATGGTTGGCTGATTATATATATATATATATATATATATATATATATATAATACTGCCTTTAAACAATGTCAGTTTAACTTATAACTAGGAAAATTCATTTCACAGTCAAGATGTGACCACTTAAAAAGAGTGATTTTCCTCTAGGTTTCAAATTGGGTCTCAGGAACTATTAATAATCTTCAGTTAGATGACCTGAGGCTCAAATATGAAGGCTTTAATAAGCTTTTTTGTCAGGACAAGTAAAAAGAGCATTACAAGAATCTAAATGAGCGAAAATCAAAGCAAGGATAATAAATTCTAATCTATGTTTTGACACTAAAGTTATTTCTTAAGTTTCAAACCAGCTGTTTAGAGACAGTGGTAGGTGAAACACACCACCATCACACTTGACTTAACAGCTGAATCTGGAGCTGTATTTTGACAGTGCTACCCTGAATGTTTACCCCCCTGAGGATTCAATCACCCTGAGCCATCAACATTTCCTCCAGCCTGGATTTGTTGTGTTTCCACTAAGGTCTGAGGTTCAGGGTAGATTAAACATATCGAGTCATTGAAGTGTGTCGCTTTTACCCACAACTGCACTGCTGAAATGTTGCAGCTGGTCAAACAGCAGCTTCCAGAACGGGACAGGACAATAGACCAATAACATTGTTGCACATCCGTTAGATTTCTTACATAAGTAGAATTGCCCCACACTTTGTGGGACTGTGTAACTGTAACAGATTTGAAATACATTTTGGCGACACATGACAATCTCTTGTAGAGCAATTACTCCAAACTTTGAGGAAAAGAAACAGAACTCCATTCACACAGACACACACACACACACACACACACATTAGCAGCTGCCTCAGTTCCTTCATGCACATTTCTGACAGATTGTCGTTGGATATGCTGGGGATACTCAACACAAAGCTTCATGCCGAAGGTTGAAGGCAGTTCCATAAGTACCACTTCTGTACTCAGGTCACGTTCTGGGTCAAATTTCTACCCAGGTGATGTGTTTTGGCCCTGGTTCCTACAGTTCAAATGGAGGAAGATTAAACAAATACATCACAAAAATACCTGAAAAAGGTTCTTGCGGTGGAAACACACCTTAAATGGTTAAACTGTTGCCTTAATTATGGAAGCATGCTGTCAGGGTAGATGATTAAACATCCTGTCTCATCAGAATTTTGATGAAGGTAATTTTTTTTAACAGTTTTTTTTTTATGTCTGCTGAGCAATCAAGTAAATCTGACAATTTACAGAACTCTGAGTCGTTTATGGAGCAGTATAGCTGAATGTCATCTGCCTACATTTGGTGAGAGATGTTGCTAAATGTATTAATAATCTGTCCTAGAGGGCACATATAAAGCAAAAACAGGAATGGCCCCAAAACAGAACCCCGAGGAACCTAATATGACAGCCTGATAGTATCTGACATGATTTGATTATTAAAAACACTGAAACTTATGTCAGAAATGTAGGACATGAACCATTTTAAAGGAGGCTCTAAAATCCTTTCTAACTTGTATCCTGTTAATTTGGATGTTGTGTTCAAAGACATAAAAACATAAAAGGTATCAGGGGAGTGCATTTTACAGAAAATTAGTCTAATTAATCACTAGAAAAACTGAAATGATGGGTCCAGACATGATGCTGCGCAATGATTGTGACTAATGTTTTCATCGAGGTTAAATATCTTACAGATTTCAGAGTAATATCCTCTACGATGACACCGACGGATACTTTGTGATTGGAGGAGGCAAATACATGTTAGGCTTCAGTGGGTACTTTGGACCTTTCAAATACTACCGTTTAGGAACCAAAGAGGTGACGTTTCTGTTGTGCAATGTCAAATGAAGTGCCTCTAGGCTGTTCAAACCAGTTTTAAATCCATTGCTTTTCATGTCACAGATAAAAAATCAACTTCACCCCGAGTCGACCTTACAGGAGCTGGACAGGGCTCATATGGAGTGTCAGGAAATGAAAACATTTACAAAAGCTTTTCTGAGAGAAGTAACCGAGAGTCACCCGCTGTCACTAAACAACAAAGGTGATATATTGTTTTGACATTTCATATAAATGTGATGTTGCAACCAATCCACATAGCGGAATCTTGTTTAGACCTAATATCAAGGGTGCGAATACTACAAGTGCACACCTAGAGAGTATGTAAGAAATGCTGCTGACATGTTGTTTTTCCTGTTTTATTTCAGCTGTCTGTACCAATGACTTCATAAGGCTGTGGGCTGAGTTTGGAAACAAAAAGGAAACCTGCACAGAAGCATGGGATCTGGAAACACAGCTGAAATACAGCACACTCTTTCACTTCTTACTAAGAGAAGAAAATATTATTAGAACAGGTGTTACAGATTTACATACCAAATCAGGTGGGCATTTATTATGTGTTTATGTTGCAGCTCACACAGGTATCCATTTTTGCAGGACCTATGGGTATGAGGCTCCTCGGAAATACTTTGTTTGACCTGACAGTTAGTACAATGTTCCCAGCGGATGAGGCACTAATGGAAATCCCAACCAAATCATTGGCTTTATTAAAAGCTTCCTCCTGCTTTGGAAATCACAGAGCATCTCTCTTGTTGGCCACCATCTTCCTCTCTGGACTGGGTCATCCAGTCAATCAAGAGCAGGTACACTCAGTGTCTTCCACGCGTCTTAGTCGCTGCTTTATCACGTGTATAACCAACTGTGCATTTATGTGAGAGTTCGTTTTTTTGTTTAAAGTGGCGTTCTGTGGGCAAATTATGCGCTTCTTTTACAAAACAGTTCTGCAATATAACTGCAAAGATGAGTTCCTGTTTAATCTTCCACTGGTGCTTCATAAATCCTCATTCAAGCCCCCCCATGTCCCACAAAGATGTGAGCTTTCATTAAAGAAGATGGCATGATGGACCCAGTGAAGGAGTGGAGTCTAACTCAGCTGTGTTGATGTGGACCACTAGGCACAAAATGTGTGTTGTGTGTCTATTCTTCTGATCGCACAGACCATCTGTCATGGCTACATCACACACTCAAACTGCAAAGCCAGTCAGCAGGCCTCTCTGGCCTGGTTTGAAGCCTTTTTTGGAAATATCTAGTATCTTACCTGTTGTAGATAGCGCTTTGATAGGCCTCAATTTGGTGTTTTAAATAGAGTTTAATATTGATGACAATGGCAGGCTAATCCAAGGCTAGCCCACGCAGGGCCAAGACTAAAGCAGATTACTGCTGTCCTAAAACCAATCCCATCCCAAAAAAGTATGCAGTACTGTGTCTTTATTTTGTCATTATTATTATTATTTAAAGGGCTAATCACAGTGAAAGTCTTGGCCAGTATTCTATGGTTAATTCCACTTTTCATGCTGCTGTGCATCGACTGCAGGTCAGATACTTACTGCTCATAACCTCCACAGAACCCCACTTCAGAAAATCCTAACTATCCCTATAACGATTCACCATCCTGAGCTTTGGTGTGTTTCAGGGTCACGTCTACAGTTTGATCGGAGCCTCAGGTGACGACCGTTTTGCCCTGATGCATTTAGGGTACAAACACACACATGGAGCTGATGGCTTTCCCAAAGACTTGAGCGTGGCTTATGGCTACTACTCCAACGTTGGAGCACAGAGCAGCATCGATGGTTACAAAACACATGAATATAAGGTAGCAATCCCTGCTAATTTATTTATTAAATGTTAGCTGTATGAAAATATAGTAATAGCTATGACATTAGACATATATGTGGAGCTGCTGTTTCTGTTATAATATTACATTTGTTTGTCTCAAAGCAAAAATATGTCTCCATGTCTGAACACTTGACTATTTTTACTGCTTTATTTCTGTCAGTTCTATATAAAACTACTCTGAGTGGCTGGTTAGTTTATCTCTGCTTTAGGGCTGGTGAAAAATACACATGAAGTAATTCCCTGTAGCACCACAACATGTTGGTTTTACCTTTTACTTTTGTAGAAATCAAACACAACAGATCAATAATTAGTGCAGTTTAAAAGGTGTTACAGGCAGATTTTGTTGCTTTCACAAGCACCCTTAGTAGCTGTTGCCCCTTCTTTCCAAATAGATGTAAGTGGTATTGATCTTCTCATCTTCTTTTAGCAACAAAGAGACAACATAAAATATTAATAGAAAAATTTATATCAGATGGGTGATTACTCTATATCAAAAGGCCATTCACGCACAAATACATTCATACAAACATGCTGAACACATGGCAACAGCTTTCCAAAGCATACCGTCTCTGGAAGATGATTAATAACGTGTTTGTTGAAGAGGCTGCTGTAAAGCAACCACGAGTTGGTCTTAAATCTTAATTTAAAAATGAAGCTGTCCTGATGAATGTGAAACAGCACTCCAAAGATAAGGAGCCTGCTATGAGAAAAGGCTGCTTCCTCCTGATTTCCTGTTTATTCTAACAGTATTTTCAATAAGCTGCATCTAATGAAGAGAGGTGGATGAAAACACTAGAGAGAGAGAGACACAACTGTCTGTTCCAGCTGCTGAGCAGACAATCAAAGCAGCAAGAAAGCTTTTTTTTTATTATTCTTGTAAAGGTTGAACCAAAACATTATCTGATAAAAGTGCAACAGATCTGATTAAAACAAATGAGGCAAAAAAAAAGCTTCAAACATTTTTAACTAAGTTGTAACTTTATTTAAATCGTAATCAGACACACACAGTCCCAGTTAATGAAATTAGTGCATATCTTGGATGTTTAAATTAATAATGCAAATGCAAATAACAAAAGTTATTTTCTCTTGTTTTTACCTCACTGAGTGTTGGCTCATAAATAAATTTCTACATATAAGTCCAGTCCAGAGCAAAAAGTCACTAAAGCAGATATGTCCTATTAATTTCCACTTACATAAAAAATGCAATTCATTGCAATTTCTTTCAGTATAATTCAGTGACAACTCAACCAAAAGCAGTCCGACTACGGTCTAAATCACTTCAGGTACAACACAATACAAACAGCCTAAAAACCCAGTTAGTAAAAATGTAACTCAGTCGATTAAACTGAAGTGAACTGTACAGAGGCCAAGAGAGGACGCAATTAGAATATTTTTTCACGTTATCTTGAGACAATGATACTTGTTTTCTCAAGATACCAAGTTAATATAATTATTTAAACTTTAAAAATCGTATTTTCCCATGATGAGTAAAAATTTGTTCAAAATCACAAATAAAAAAAAGGGTAATCACAGATAAATGAACTAACCTCCATCGTTGATCAAGGTGTTTCTGTTACAGATCAATCTCCACTAATCAGTTTGTTCTTTTAAGCAAAAAGCTTGTTTTTGTGAGGTACAATAAACTAGCTTGGTTATCAAAATTATGTCAAAACTGACCTTAGCAGGTCCTACTGTTCTCAGCTTCCATGGATTTGAGCTGAAGTGAAGTATCTCCAATAAATCTGTAACTGTCTTTGACTTCATGAAGATATTTAAATCTTATCCACACTACTCCAGATATTTTGTAAATGCAGATTTCTTTGCACCTCTGGTTCTTACGCAAACTGGGTTTTTTTTGGTGAAAAAAAGAAATTTAAAAAATACTGGAGATTTTCAAAAACTCTCTTTTTCATTGCCTCCATGTTCAGTCGCTTTTTCAGAAATGACGTTTTGTGCATGATGCTCACTGTCCCTTTGTGACCAAGACACCAAAACAATAGAACCGTTTTTTCTTGCTTTTGGAAATGCATTTGCTGCAACTCATTCACTTAATCCTGAGCTTGTTGCCATTAATCTTTGACTGAGTGCTAAAATGGATAATAACTGAGAGAAATAAAAAAAATGGTATTAAAGAAGGAAAATAAATCCACAGTTGTTTTAGTAGAACTGTTAGCCAGGCTCACAATGTTCTTTTTTTCTCTGTATTTTTATATTTTATATGTATTGTTGCAATGTGGACAGTTTTTAACATACATTGAGGGAAAAAAAAACTAATTGTTTCCGTCCCAGGCACCGGGCTCTTGCTGTATTAATTTCATTCAAATAGTTTTAATTAATGTTATATATTAGACTTGATTAAAATTATTGAATTTTGGAGTTAATTATTGAATAATCATGTTTCTCTTGAAGAGGGAGTTTTGTCGATTGTAAAAGCTTGAAGTGTTCACATCGAAAGTCCTGTCAGTAACTAAAAAGCATTTGCTTGAAGAGCAGTTAGTCATGATATTGACTGTTTGTCTTTTCTGCAGCAATACACCCCTGAATACATCTATCTAAGCAACGAGGAGGATTTAGACAGCGTGACGCACGAGACGAGTGATGTTTTTCAGTATTTAAAATTCCAAGCAGAAAGAGGAGACCTGGAATCTCAGGTATGAGGGATACGCAAAACTGATGCGACTTCTCGTGGGATTTATTATTCAGATGAGCTGCGTGTGGTTGTCTGTGGAAGATGACGAAAAGCGCAGAGAGGAAAGCACCCTCTTTGCTTTTAATTCCTCCTTTGTGGTCAGTGGTGGCGTCAGTGTCCAGAACAGACTATTAAAAACTCTATTAACTTTAGAGACGCCTGGGAATGATGCTTTACTGGGGACAAAATGGAGTCTCAAAAGACATAACCAGTGCAATGAAGTGGTTGGAGAGAAGTGCTATGCAAATGAAGGATCCCTCAGCGATGTATGACTACTCCATTCTACTAATGAAGGTTGTGTAAAATTACAAACCCTATTTACGATTTCTATGTGTGTTTCTGTGTGTGTGCTGTCTTTGTTTTGACACATATCGATTCGGTGATTGATGTTGATTCCTTCAGGGCCAGGGAGTGAAAAGGAACTATACTCAAGGTTTTCAGCTTCTGAAAAAAGCAGCAGCGATGGTGAGCGAGAAGCAATCAATGGCTGTGTTTACTCCATAGAAGTTCACTATGAATACCACTGTCTGTTTCCTCGCTTTAGGGTTCAATTAACGCGCTGAACGGTTTAGGCTGGTACCATGGGATTGTGGCAAAGGACCACAAGGCTGCGGTGAAATACTTTGAACAAGCTGCTTTAAATGGGAGTGATGATGGGATGTACAACCTGGGGATTTACCATCTCAATGGGAAAAACCCTGACCAGCCACAGAGGAATGAGGTTTGATTTTCATCTCGTTTTGTCACTGCAAAGATATAATCATAAGACTGACACTTTTTTTTCCTCTCACCATCAGAGTGCAGCATTCGAGCATTTTCTAAACGCGTCTCAGTTTGGCCACATCGCAGCGTCGGTAGAGGCTGCATGGTACCTTTCGACAGGAAGCCTGGAAGGGGTTTCGCAGGATGTGCAGAGGGCTGTGATGTAAGAAGCTTTCATTAGCTCGGTGAAGAAAGCATTGTTATGAGACGTTGCACTGTAGCCTGCAGCTCAGTGCCATCTAATTTCAATGACAGTGGCTAATTCAAGGTCAGAAACCAGCATTTGCATATCTAAAAATAAGAGCCACTGCCACTAGTTTTTTTTGCTGGCACAAAGAGACTGTGATTACCAAAATTCCTGTGATATGTTATGAATTTAAATAAGCTTTTTTTTTTTTAAACAAGCTGAACAAATCTAAAACTACAATGGGTCACAAAAGTATTCACCCCTTGGTAATCTTTCTATTTTGTTGCCTAGTTTGAAATATTTCTGAAAAATATAAAGCTGAAAAGCAGTGCATTCATGCATATATATTCACCCCCTTGCTTTGAAGTCCCAACCATATCTTCAGATGCTGTATAATTACTTAAAAAAGATTTGCCTGTGGGCGATCTAAATGTCAAATTATTTCAGTGTATATACACCAGTTATGGTAGTGCCTAGAACCAACATCAGTGGTAAGAGCTACCACCAAGCAAGAGACAGCCTGAAGAAACACTCCACACAGGTCGGAGATGAAGTTGTGGAGGTGTACAGATCAAGGCTGGGGTTTTAAAGCAATTTCCCAAACCCTCGACATCCCTTGGAGCACCATTAAATCCATTATTAGGAAATAAAAATGATTATTTCACCACAGCAAACCTTCTAAAAGAGCATCATCTGCCAAAACTCACAGACCGAGCATGGAAGGTATAATAGAAGCAACCAAGAGACCAAAGATAACCCCAATGGAGCTGCGACTCTTCTGCAGAGATGAGAACATCTGTCCATGGGACCACTTTAGGCTGGACAGAGCTAGGCCTCATGGAAGAGTGGCCAGAAAAAGCCACTGATTAAAGAAAAAAAAAAGGCATACCATTTGGAATTTGCCAAAAGACATATCCCCCAAATATATGGAACAAGGTGCGATAAACACAGACTAAAACTGAACTTTTAGGGCATCAAGAACATGTCTGGTACAAATTTACCACCTCGTCATGCTCACCAGCAGAGACTGGGAAAGTGATCAGAGTTAAACTAAAGATAGATGGACCAAAAGATACAAAAACTTGATGGAAACCTGTTTGAGTCTTGCATAGAATTGAACTGGAGGGCTCGCCTTCCAATCAATCAATCAAATTTTATTTGTATAGCACATTTCAGCAGCAAGGCATTTCAAGGTGCTTTACATAATTAAAAAAAACAAAAAAACAAACAAAATAAAAACAGCATGTGACATTGAATAAACAGTAAGAAAGAGAAAAACATCGAAGACATCAAAACCCCGCACTCTAACCCTAATTTAGCCATAGGCAATTCTAAACAGGTGGGTTTTAAGTTGAGATTTAAAGGCACCCAGTGTTTCAGCTGTTCCAGTAGGACGACAACTCTAAACACACTGCTGAAGCAACACTCCAGGGCTTTAAGAACAACCAATTAAATGTCCAGTCAAATTCATTCAATTCAACTGAGGATCTCTGGTTTGATTTAAAGACTGTTTGACACAAGCAGCACCCATCCAGCCTGGAGGAGGTTTAGCAGTTTGGTCATGATCAATGGGGAAAAAGTCCTGTTGCTGCTGTAACTACTGCAAAAGGTATTTCTACCAAGTACTGACATTTAGGCTGTGAATACTTATGCATTTTTGGATTTTTCCCTCTTGTTTGTTTCACAATAAAAGATTTTGAATCTTTAAAGTGTTAGTTATGCTGTGTGAACTTAAAGGTACAACACCCGTAAATTCCTTTGAAATTCTGGATTGTGAGGCAACAAAACAGAGTACATCCCAAGGGGCCGAATACTTTTGCAACCCGTTGTCTTTCTAAGCTCTGTTGAAACAGTTTCAGTTTAATGTGAAACAAATTATGTTCCATAATTCATCAGGCATATTTTACCCCTCTGAACAGAATGCTGAAAAAGGTCTGTGAAAGGAACGGACACCTTGGATTCATGATCAGAGAGGCTCTTCAGGCCTACCTCCAGGGTTCTTGGTAGCCACGTAATTCAATAACATTTCGATTTTCATTTAATCCTTTTTCTCTGATCTGTGCTGTTTGTCTCCACTCCTTTCACGTTTCACGTGTGTGTTGCCAACAGGCAGGAAGCACTTGTGAAGTACGTTTTGGCCGCTGAAACTGGTTTTGGTTTAGCTCAGATCAATTCTGCGCACCTGTGTGAGGTAAACATCTCGGGTTTAAAAACCCTTTTGTAGACATCATTAGCACCGCCTGATCTTTTAATCTGATCTGTTTTATAATTCTGCAACCAATGTCTCTTAATTGGAGTTGTGATTGAAGCTAATGAACAAAATGCATATGATTCCAGTCACACACTAACTGTGCCGGAAGGAAATTATTAGTGGCTGATAACATAACCCTCGTTATTGCTCTGCTCTTTCCCACCATGCACCAAGGAACTGAATCTCAGTTATGACTGTCAGTGGAGATATGACAACTTCTCTATATTAAACTCTGATCCTCATCCATCCGGTGAGTTCATCTCATTTCATTTTGATTTAACCTCTCTTTTTCTCCCTGTCAGTCTGGTCACTGAGCAGCAAATATGTGTCTTCCTTATAGCTTTGCTGAAAGGGGGAGACTTCTACTACTATTCCCTCAGCACACGAGAGGACTCATTATCCGTGGTTGAGCAGGCCGTATCAATGTATAGCAGAGCAGCTGCAGCGGGCAGCCCTCAGGTGACAGATTTACTCGGCCCATAATCTCATCGCCCTATGATAAACTTAATTAAACTTCCACAGGCTGAGGCCCACTGCAATAAAAACAACAAACGGCATCACGCTCTGTTATTATTTGGAGACTTTCTGAGTGAATAACCCGACTGTTCTAACTCTGTTTTCACACTGACTCACAGGGAATGTACAATTTGGCTGTTTTAGCACAAGAAGGCTACGTTCTTCCACCGAGCGCTCTCGACTTGTTCAATGCATCACGTCAAGATGAAACGGACTCCCTGGTGGAGAAGATCCTAAAAATGTGCGTTTAAACCATCAGCTGTCACAGCCATCAGTAAAGATGACGAATGTTGAGAGGCCAGTGTTTAAACATGTTCAGAGACACTTTTTAGCATGCTGTTGACATTATATTAAAGGGATAGTTTGGCCGTTTAGAAGCAGGTTTCTGCATAAAAGTTCTACTTGATATTTTACCTGTTGTAGGTGGCTCTTTGAACAATCTCAGTTTGGGTGAATAAATTTTAAATCTGTCAGGATTGACGAGCTAACAGCTAGTCTGAGTGCAGATAGGACCAAAATGGATCAGTGCTATCTTAAATCAAATGATAGCTGTTCATACAAATACCTTTCGATCTCCATCAGTTTGACTTACACTGTTATTTATGTGGAAATCTAGGGTTAATTACAAGAGTAATCACAGTAACAAGATGTAGCACTTTGGGGGCATCTAGGGGTCACAAATGGCAGGAATTGTATAATATTTCTCACAAATCGCCAATCTACTTTGGTCTTAGCTGTTAGCTTGTCAATCTGCGGTCATATGAAAAGCTATCCACAACAGGTAAGACATTAACTATTTATAATCTTTACACAGAAACCCACTTCAAAACAGCCCAGCTATGTATTTACCTTCAGTATTTGCCACTGTTCTGGTTTCAGCAGAAGTATACGAGAGCTCTTACCGTGTGTAACACAGTTTCCACTGTTGTGTCTCCTAAGATGTGTAGAGAGGGAGGATGAGGAGGCAGTTACACCCTGTTCTTTAGCTCTGCTCAGACTCCAGATGGGAAAAGCCTTGAGCAGCATGACTCAGAGCCGTGCACAGCTTCTCTTGGTAGGCATGAGACAACTCTTACTGTACGCAGAAAGAGGGAAAACATGATCACACCTCAAGATGCCCTGCTTTTTATCACCAGCCATCTTTTAATTACTGAGATAAAGAAAATAATTCAAATAGTATTTGATCAAAAGACTTAAATCTATTATACACTACTGCACATCAAGAGAAAAAAAAGTCATTTGTGTAAATCATTTTTGTTTTTTTTCATAGGCATATGCATCCATTTTCTCCGTCATTGTCTTTGTTGTCGTCGTGCCTTTGCAGAGCTGCCTTGGTAAGTTAAAATGTTCCTGATTACTGCACCCACTTACAAGCATTAGCCACAAGATGGCCCACTTTCCCCACATGTTGCTTTGCATTGCCTCCTTCTCTAATTTATGTTATGATTGTCTTTAAAAGCATCTTTACCTTTCCTCACCGTCTCCATACTCCTACAGAACACAGATGCAGAACATCCGCACAGAGAAGAAGAACACTTCCTGTTGGTGATGTTCATGGAGGACAAGGCGGTCCCACGGGAAGAACCCATGATGAAGTGGAGAACTCCTGGCTTTCTGTAAACGCCGTGTGGCGGCTCCAGCAGAGCACCGATTTGGCCGTGACTCTATCTGGTGTGTGTCTTTGTGCTTTCTGGACCACACTCCTTTATCACCTCCTATGACAAACAACGCTCAACTCAGTGATCCAGCAGCCACAGCCTAATCCCCACACTCTATACACTGAAAGAGCATACATTTAGAGGATAACTTACAGAATTAATCATGTGACGAAGTTCGTGACTCAGAATCTAAGTGCTGTCTAGATCTCCTTACAATTGTCTACTTCTTTTGGTTTATAAAAAACAAAATACCTTCATTTGGGTTATTCTAAGTCCAGTTACTCCTTTTTTAGGTCAAACAGTTTTGCTTTTAAAATAAATACAGCTTCATTGATGGTTGGGAATAGAGATGTTGTACCAGCTAATGAGTCAACCATTAAGGCTTGTCCCTGGTCCTATCATTGACATAATGATAATAAACATGGAACAGGAGACAGGGCATCCAACAAAACCATGCAAGGCACCTTAATGTTGCGTTTGATTCAAAGGCAGAGTGCTGGAATTTCAAATATTATTGATTTAGTTTCTGTGCCGGTGCCTTTGGTCAATACCCAAGATAAGAAGATATCTGCTTCCCACATCGATAAGGAGGAATTGGGCTGAGGGGAAGTAACCATAGCAACAAGTGACACTTTCTACAACCCTGTTAACCATTTCTTTGAGAGTTGGATAATTTATCTGCGGTGCCAAACCCTCTGTGTCAGTTAAAAAAAAAAGTTTGTGGAAATATCCTTGGACTAACTTTGTTTCGACACCTGCTAATACGAGGACTTAAGCCGTGTCAGTTTGTTTGTTGCTCTCGGTTATTTCCAGGTCTGACGGGCTGAGATGTGATAATGTGCAGTTTACAGCCTGCTTTCATGAGGCTGTCATTAGTTAAATTGAAACTTTGAACGTTCAAACAGCTCCATGTGGCGCTGCATCACTTTAAAGTATAATTTGGAGCCTGACTAATGTTGTGCCTCTTTCTGCTTATAACTCTTTCCCAGTTGTCATCTCTCTGTTTTTTTCTGGGTTTCTCAAAACAAAAACAGCACACGTGTGAGACAGTATTCTTTTAATGTTTATTGTGCAGTTTTTGTGGTGATGTGTTTTCCAGTCGTGTGGAAATAAAGGAGAAAAGATCATCTTCTACATCAAATAGAAGTAAAGAATACTGTTTTTTCAAATTGTCTCTTTTTTTTCACGCTAAATAATAGGTTCATTTAAGAGTGTTTCCCTCAATTTTGCTCATTTGTTAGACTGCCAAAGCAGTGATTATCATTGTTACTTCATACTGAGTTGGTTTCTGCAGTTTGCATGTTCTCTCCGCTCCATCATAGCTGGAACTGGTTCCAGGAGCTACAGACTTTGGTTTACTTTCAACATTTGGTCCTCCAAATAATCCATCCATCCAGTTTCCTCCCACTTATCCAGCTCATGTGGGGTGATTCCGAAACTTCAGAGGAAAGCAACCACAATACGTCCTAATCAGATTGCCGAACTGCCTCATCGGACCACTTTGAGCGCAGAGGAGCAGCGGCTGTGCTTCAAACTCCCCACTAGAGTTCCTCACCCTGTCTCTGAGATGGACTGGGCACAATACGAAGACCTCAATGACGGAAGACCAGAAGAAACAGGTTAACTCACCCAGAATAAGGAAACTCATTCCAGGTGCAACAGCAGGTGTATTCAGGTAAACATACATCTGGTTAAAATCTACTACAATGTGTTTCTTATGCTTTGGGGTTGGATGTGTTTGGAAAAGTCCTACACAAATCCCGATAAGTTTATTCATGCAAGTGTTTCATTTTTTTTTACAGCTACCAATTTAACTGGCTGATGACGATGACATCTTTGGCATTTTGTCACAAACACAAAATCCCAAATCTGGATCAGATCAGTCCTAAAATCATTTGTTGGGGTACATCAGGAAATTGAAAATGTAATCTTTAAATTGCCATTTCATATCTGTTAATACTTTTGAGATGCTTTTGATTTGGCAGTTTATGTTGAGAATCAGTCTTGAAACTCTTTTTGTCTGACATTGGAGGGGTTGATTTGTTTCATAAGATGAGGGGAGGGGGAGGGGGGCATTTACGCGATCTAGTTTTGTTTCAGTCTTAGATTATGAGCCTTACTGCACACTGACAGTTTAATTAGGAGCTTTTATCACCACTTCCATCAGAATTAAACTCTCACTGAACCGTAATGTTTGACAATTATGAAAGAATGAAAAACATTTAATGGAGGGCATTCTTATTTGGGGGAAAAGAAAAGCTAATATTTGACTTGTACTGAAAAGATTTCAAAATCCTGAGGTGAACCTAGCTCTGACAAAACAATCTGTACTGGAAGGTTAAAGCAAAGCAACGAATTCCTGCTTCAACACATATTTCACTTCAGCTCTACAAGAACTACATCATTACATCATTCTTGCTAACTCACCTGAGCCAGCACAAAAATGGCTATAACTCAGTCAGTGTTACAGATGTGGTGTTATGTAGCAATAGCCAGGAGTCAGTCACAACACACACTCTGAGCACAAGATCACACCTAACTTTAATTTGAAGGTTTGACCAAAACGCCTACAACTCCCTTATTTCTTAAAATAAGACGATCTTAGTATAAAACTCTGATTATAAACTCTCTTTCATTAAGAACGCATTGACCTTTATCTGTGAAATTGAATATTTTCAAACCCGTTGAACCTCATCACCAACACTTGTGAGCTTGATGGTATTTTCTGGTTCTAGCAGCAGCTTGAACACAGATCTGCATAGGCAGACTGGCTGGATCTCAATTTGGTCCAAAGCCTTGGCTGACCTAAGGTTGAGGTCCCCATTAGTTGTGCATCTGCTGAACACCAGGAATATTTTAACAGTTTCTATAAAACGTACTGCCCCCCTTGCATGTTTGACTCTTTTGTTGCTGTTTTAAAACAGTCACGATCAACATAAATTGGCCTTTTTGCTAAAAACAAAAAATCCTTCTTCAAGGATAAAGTGAGGCTGTGACAATCACCTGCTGAAGCTTGTACCTTCTTCAGAGTCACAGGTGTCTTGGTGGTCTCTCTCACTATTCTCCTTCTTCACAGTCACTCAGTTTGTGAGGACAGCCTGCTCTTGATAGATTAACATGTCCCATAATGCTTCCATTTATTGATGATGGATTTAACAGAACTCATGGGGATATTTAAGGCCTTAGAATTTTTTGTATCCATCCCCTGACTTGTACCTTTCAGTAATCCTTTCTCTGAGTTGAATTAGGACAGTCACTGTAAAGGAGGTGAATATTTATGCAGACACTTACTTTCCATCACATTGTATTTAACTGGTGTAGGAATTTGATTTCACTTTGACACTGAAGGTTTTTTTTCACAAATAGTCCAATTTAGATTGACAATGACAGATTTATAATACCAAAAAAGCAAAAAGGGTGAATGCATTTTATAGGCTCTGTAAGTGAACAAATGTAGCACATGAGCGAGTGGGTAGGAGCAAAAATGTGAAATAAGTCAGAAATCCTATCAGCGTTTCTGCAGAACAAGACACCTTGTTCACTGTATCAACAATTTCCAATGATAAAAACGTAACTCCTATGACTGACTCAAGGTCAGAGCAGCACTGTGCCTAAAAATGTCAACTCGTAAAAAGTACTAAATGTTCAGGAACAAATCTCTGCGCCCACACTGAGTGCAGATGGATAACCTCTGTGGGCCAGGTGGTGGGATCACCCACTCTGCTGTGCTTTATGAAGAGTATCTTTGTCTAAATTGGACTTTAGAGCAGAGTTTGTTTGATAGTTCTTCACTCTGAGCTGCCAGTAAGTGGAGGAGGGCAAAGAGCAGGGAAGAGTTGTTCTGAAAGTTGCCAAGAGGTTGTTTACGGTTTGTTGGTCTGCGGTTGCTCAACTTTCCACCCTGGGAAAGTGATGCATGTTGTACCCGTGCTCTGTGCCTTGCCACCGCTGTTGGGTGTGGTAATGACGCCTCTTTTTCTGCTCAGCCGTAGGTGCAATAACCTTGATACTTTGAACCGCAAACAAGTGCTTAAACTTCTGCTTCTTACATGAGAATTTATAAGCTCATTAATGCAACTAGTCTGGACTGTTTCTAATACCACAAGTTAAAATACATAGTTTTAAAAAACAGGAAAATAAAATAAATGTACTGTTATTATTATTATTATTATTATTATTATTATTATTATTATTATTATTATTATGTTTAACTATTGAGCTTAAAATAACATTCCAGCAATGTTTTGAAATTCTGTGAAATGGTTATGAACAATTAATATCTTACCTGTTGTAGACCTCAAATGGCCTGAGTTTGGTGAAATGGAGGTTAAATCTGACAGGACAGACAAGCTAAAGGCTAGTCAGATTGCAACCAAAGTGGATTGTTGCTATCTGGTCCAGTCTCAAAGATTTCAAAATTTGATGCAAGTATTTGTCCAATACGGTGATGGAAACGTTTACAAAATAGCTGAAATTTGAAATTTCAGAGGTTGGAGTTGTGTTACGATGGCACTTCAGACTAGCTATTAGCTCATCAGTCCAGTAATACTTAAACTCTGTTGCTCCAAACTGAGGTCGTTCATAGAGCTATCCACAGCAGGTAAGATATTAATATTTTATCAGCCATCACATACTTTCTCTATTGGATGATGTTGCAACAGCTGTTTTAAATTATCTCTTAAAAACACAGCAGTTTGACTACAACTACAGACTTTACATTCCAGTGGAAAGAACTTGGACAATGAAGAACTGATTGTGTTAAACCAGTCCCTGTGTGGGTTTCATTCTCTGTGCACCTGTGGGCCTTCAGCTCTTTGCAGCACTAAGACCAAAACAGCCTGATTATTGCTTTCAAATAAAAAAAAAACAATAAAAAAAATCTACAGAGCACATTTTTAACAGTAACAGTGTATCACAAAGTGCTTCACAGCAGATAAGAATAAATAATAAAACTTCTATGAAGAACAACTATATAGCATGAAGATATGATTTTATAACTGCACATTAACAGCAATCCTGACCATTAATTCACTGTTTTGAGACGTAGCCTTGTCCTCACGGAATTGCAGTTTTTCCAAAATGATCTTTTTATTTTAAAAAATAGCCTCGTAAACAAAGCCTTGTTTCTACAAATGTCTTCACCCACACAAAAAAAACAACAAAAACAGCCCAAAAGGCTGTAGTAACTATGCCAGACCTGTATGTGACTCTGTAACACTGCCATAAGATTACACCAAAAACAGGAACTGGAGGCATGGAGCATGCACATAAAGCTTATACATACGTATAAAACCCAACAAGAAGAAGACAAAACTCTTGGATTGTAGCTTAGATTTGATTTTCAAAAGGTTTTGGCTGTTCACGCCAAAAACACACAGGTGGCTTTCAAGGTTTTTCCACCTGCTTTCCAAAAATATCACTTACATATCAAACATCAGATCAACAATGAGAAAGGACAGCAAATTAGATCAAAATGTTTTTGGAGTTGGTTGGATTTTTTTTATTTAAATGTATACAACAAAATATCCCCAATTTCTACATTTTTATTTGTAAGGCCTTCTTCACGCTGAATGATGACCCCCACTACACTCTTTCACTGACACAACCAGTTAGAAAGTGACTGGATCACAAAAAAAGTGGAAAACCTTCAGTGTGAAAGCAGTCACGATGCCACACTCTTTAGGTTCAGCGTACTTTACATAACAGCAGCATGCACCCCCGATGACACTACAACATTCACCCACGACTGCACCATGCCTCATCTTGGCATGACTCTCTGGGATAGAGTGAAAAGATCATGGCAGGCTAGAACAAAGCTACCCCCACAGGTATCGTGTGGTCTCAGTCTGCAGAAACATCCTGTATATGAGAGCTTTCTGGGTCTCCAGCATCAGTTTCTGCCTTGCTGTGAAGGAGGAAACCCTCTCAGCAACATGAAGAGTTTTTTTCTGTTCAGAACCTCCACCACATACACCTTTCTTCCTTCCTCAACCAGCAGGCCTTCTCTTGACGAGAAGAAGCATTCTTACTTTCCATTGTAAAGGTACAGAAAAGGACAGCCTAGCATCGCACTGTATTTATTGGGGCATGGAGAGCACCAATTGGTCATTGCAGCTGTGTGGTGAGAGCGTGAGCATTCCTATTGGTTGTGGAAGAAGTAGAGGTAGGACGTGTTGCTTGCAGCAGCTGCACTGAAAGAGTGTTGCAAGTGTGCTTAGTGTGATGGGGATGTGATGGAGTCGTAGCTAGGGTCGCTTCAAACTCAACAACCCAGTAACGCTGGTGTGCGTCATTCCCATGTCATAGAAACACCACCACCACGCTTCACCCAGGACCTCCATAGTCTGGCCTAAAATTTTTTAGTTTTTCATAAATGTAGAAAAAGCTGCACTGCTTAAAATGAATTACCGTAAATGTTAGACTAGCTGTGCCACCTAAAATGAATGACATTACTAAAATTAATGTTAATTGTCGAAAAGCTATATATGCAGTCTCACCTTTGGTTTATTACACCTGTAATAATAAAATAAACATTCATTTGTTTGTCCTGCTTAGACAGCAGTTTACAGGAGCTCATTTATCTGTTTTATTGTCCATCTGCATGCACTAACATGCGCTGTTAATTACTGATAAATTGGAGGTCATGTCAGTGCTAATTTCCTTGAATTACTGTCAAGTGTTTCTAGACTTTAATAATTTCATGAAAGAACGGTGGGCACAGCATCCCAGAGCTTCAATGAAAAGAAAGTCTGACTTTTTACCTGTTGAAAAGCATCACCTATTAATGTTTTTGTTATATTGAAGTCTTACATAAAGTGGATATTGACTGGAGCCTATCTGATTGATAATAAATGCTTTCAAATAGACATGTTTAATATTTCAACAGGTATCTAAGTTGTATATTGTTAAATAATGTGCGTTATAACAATTTTGCTTTACTCTTTTTGCACTCGTCCACTATTTTTCCAAATTTTGCCTCTATAAACCTTTTATCGAGGAGGCTAAACACTGACTGAGTTAAAGTAGCAGTCTTTTAAGGAATGCATCTTGCCCACTGCCATGCATGCCGACGTCTTAAACAAAAATAATGAATGATCTGTTAGCTCTCAAAGTATGTTTTTAAAGGAATGACTCTCAACTACTACCACACCAAAGTTTCTCAATATCTGTAAAACTGACTTTTAGCCTTGATACCTTTGGCATAGTAGTAATTACCAGCAAGTTATAGGTATGCTTATAAGGAACAGGTGAGCTTTTGTGTGCAACTTTAGTAGCTTGATGGGCGGAGCTTTTGCCTACTCTTGTGTGGCACTGCAGCCACTTTGTGTCACTAGCCATCAGCTGGTTGAAGGTTTCATAAAGAAACAACTTCTTCAGCTAGCATCTTGCTATCAGATTGAGTTTTCTACTGAGGATAAAAAGGAAAGTTCCATCATCTGAGGATGGTTATGAAGTACCAGCCTTAAAGGAGAGAGAGAGAGAGAGAGAGAGAGAGAGAGAGAGAGAGAGAGAGAGAGAGAGAGAGAGAGAGAGAGAGAGAGAGAGAGAGAAATTAGAGCAATCCTCAGACCTACAGACCAGACAAAGTTCACGCAACTTTAAATGCTGAACTCAAGGCCCACAGCAAACCAAGGATACAGTTTACTGCAGTAACCAAAGAGTGCCCCTACTTAGGATAGCCCCAACAACAAAAAAGGAAAAACAGCAAGAGAATGACCATTGGAAGAACTAAAGCCCAGCTGAATCACTCACTCTAAATAACCAGGGTGCTCATAAAGTAATTTAAACAAAGCACCACAAATAACCACCAGTTGTCAAAAAAAAAAAAAAGGAAACCACAAAACTCTTCATCAACCAAGAAAACTGAACAAAACAAAGTGTAGGGAAAAACTAATAAAAACAGCACTTCTAGCCCAGGGCCTATCCCGGACAAGCCCCCATTATGCTATGACCCACTGGCTCAAATGGATGCATCCTAGTAAGAAGCACACAGCAAACTGGTGGAGTGAACAGAATACGCTTTTTTAACCTAAAAGTAAGGAGTAAAGGGAAACAAACATCTAAGCTGCAGCCAAGGGAGGGAACAGGGAACAGAGAAGAGAGAGAGAATCCCCTCTTCCAAAGGGGAAGGGTGTGGCCCACTTAAGTAGGCTGTGCACACCTGCAGATGGTTGCAGTAATTGCAGGCAAAGCTAAAAAAACAAAAAAACAAATACACACTCCCGTAACATGATTTTCCAAGACTGCTCGTGACAATCAGTGCAGAGTTTGTTCTGCATGTTTGTCTGTGCATTAATAGTTTTTCCTCACCAACACTCTAAAAAGTATTCCATAGTAAATGTTTTAGTTCACATTAAAGATTAAAAATCAAAGCAAATGAGAAGTCCGACTTTTGCTTTTGTCCCTTCCAACAGTAGCCAACCAGTTCCTTTATGAAACAGTTGTTAAATTATAAAGACATGAACTTATGGAATTTTGATAAGTCTGCCATAAAATGTCCTTTTCATTTTGATCAAGGATAAGAAAGTGCAGTGATTTTAGAGAATGTCACATAAAAGTAATCTTAAATGATCCTGGAGCTTAAAGCACTTTACGATCCTCAGCTGAACTGCTGCCAAGCTGTAATGAGTTGATAACACAACTGACCTTCAGCGTTCAGTTAATTACACGTTGTAGTATACTTAAAAGCAACGTTGAGCAACTGTATTTGTATTTACGTTGATTTTTCCATCCTGAAAGCTTCAACGAGTGTCACAATTATATTGCATATGTAATTGGAATGTCTTCTGAGGTTTAAAAGCTGAACAGGTTGCTGTAACATAATGTTTATTACAAGTATGGCCATGTTACCTGAGCTGACCTGACACTTTGTGAACATTTCATGCTAAAACCCACACCAAACCTGCTGAACTCGCTTATTTCTCCTAAAAGTAAAAACCTTTCAAAGCCAAACACAAAAGAGAACCTAAAATATGGCCAAAGTAGTGCCTTGTGTGAGTGTTATCTTTTCCAAAGTACAGTTCAATATTTACTACTGTTATACGGAGCTCAATTTTTTTATTACATGGAGTTCTCTTTTGCTTTATTCCCTGATATGTCTTTTTGAGTTTTGCAACTATTATTTACATGGTCCATTCAGTTTTATGGGGTTTTGAAGATAAGAAAAAAAGCTTTATGCTCTACCTGAACTGAAAAATATACCACTGTTACCACATATTATTGCCAACTACCATGAAAGTTGGATATTATGCAGTTGTTTTTTTTATTATTACATTGTATTGCTGTTTTAATTGTTTTTATTGTTGTCTATCATATTATCTGTCTAAACCAGATCTTTCTTGAAAATGAGTCCTTTTATAAAGGTTAAATTAAAATAAATAAAGGACCTTTTCTGGTAGAATCAACTACCTTGTCGGGACCAGGAGTCCTTATGGGTACCAATGCATGGTCCTAATACAGTGGAACATATTTTTGGGTTAAGTTTAGGGCTAAGGTGTGAACTGTATTTAGTTTAGGGTTAAGGTTAAGCATGTGATGACTAGGTTTAGTGTAGTGGTCAGAGTTAGGCTATGGGAATGAATGGAAGTCAACGCAGTGTCCTACTAAGGATAGAAATACAAACTTTTGTGTGTGTGTGTATCTCTATACACACTTTGTCTGCGATATTTTATGAACCACTGGACAAACTTTATTGAAACAAGAAAATAATCATCGGGTGTATGGTACTTCTGCAATTTGTTACCTTTGAACGCCAGTCTAATTCAAGATAGCTGCCACAGCTGAACAACCTTAGCAAACAAAAAAAGGACTGTCACTAAGTCAATTTTATTGACATTAAGGGAAAATTTGGTGTGGTAGTAGCTAGGAGTCATTCCCAACATGTACACTGATTGCTAACTGATCGCGCAACATTATAAAATAAAATACTGGCCTGCAAGGCTGAGGAATGTTCCTTTTTATTTTTGACATAAATTGAATTCATATTTGAGCTTAATTATATATATATATATATATTTTTTTTTACTAAATGAGCATATTGTTTTCATCTAACAAGACCAAAAAAACAGGAAAAAAAGCAAAACTGTGTACTTGCCGAAGAAATCTTGGCTCTACGAATGACCGAACTTAATTTAATCTAATGTGAGTCTGGAAAAGTACAACCACTAATACTTATAATTTACCTCACCAGCATTATCCAATGCACTATAAGTGACCGCTGGTGATTATTAGTAATGATTCATTAACAAACAGGACTATAAAACACAGTTCGAGTGTGATTTCACAGTACTTTCTGTCCAGCGGTTTACCTTGACCTGTAAATACACGAGGGACAGGAGTGGCAGCGTAGGTGGCGAAGGAGGGGCTTTATTGGGGTTTCGAGGACTCCGGTACACAAACAGGACCACTTCTTGTTATTGTCAGTTCTAAGCTCATTAAACTAAATTCACAGGACCTTCCTTTTTTAAAATATATTTATTTTTTGCAGGGCTTTTGTTTAAAAAGAGTGCAGCATGAAAATGTGTCACACAGCTGGTATTTATTTACTCTCTGTATATTGCTGCTGTCCAAAGGCAAATCAGATATGAAAACAGGAATGTGTTTTTACACAGACTTGTTCTCTGAACATACTTGAAGAGATAGTTCCGATCTTTTGAAGTGGATTGTTGCTGTCTTAAAAAATCTCCAGTCTCATAGGTTTTATAGCAGCTCATGCAAATGCTGTTTCATCAGCCTATTTACCACATTCAGAAGAAAGAAAGATCCACTGATTGTCACACACCTGAGTGTGTGAAATTTGTTCTCCGCATTTGACCCATCCCCTGAGGGAGCGGTGAGCAGCAGCGGCGCCACACTCGGGAATCATTTGGTGATCTAACCCCCCAATTCCAACCCTTAATGCTGAGTGTCAAGCAGGGTGTCAATGGGTCCCATTTTTACAGTCTTTGTATTTGGTATTCCTGCCAGACCTGCCCCTCTCTCTGCAGTGTTACAGCTAGTTGCTTAGCGACAAATAACCCTGGGATTCCTGTACATGTAAAAAAATATAATGTGACATTGAGTGGGTTGTAAAAGTTTACAAACTAATCTTCATGTAAACAGCTATGAACTGTTTGCAATCGGAGGGGTTTTAAGACAGCAGCAGTCAGCTTTAGTCTTGGACCTGCTCAAGATATCCATTAACTTGTCACGATAAAACTGTTTCTTCAAATTGAGGTCCTACCTACAGAAGAACCCTAGAACCTCTAAGGAATAGTTCAGCTTTTCTGAAGTAATGTACTGTTAAATCGTTTTCAGTAGTTAGTACATTTTCAGCCGTGACATCGTCCATAGAGCGCGGAGTATGGAGGAAGCCCTCCTACAGGAGTCAGGTCAGTAACTAGCCAGACTGTTTTTTTATTTAAAGTATTTTTGAAGACTTCTAAAACAATGTTTGCTCGAAAATATCATACTGTGATGTGAAAGAATGCTACATTAGCAAAAATCAAAGCTTTATGTTTTAATGATCTTTTAATTTGTTTATTTTGTCACTGCTTTGTCAACCGAATGATGTCTGTGTGCGTTCTGAGGCTGCCGACCCGGTAGTTGGTAAACTTTACGCCTGATGAGAAACGCTGATCAGGCGGACCGGTACATTCGGCCGCCTCAGCACGCACACATTCGCCTAGCAACAAGGGCAATGTTGTGTTGAGAAAATGGGAACAAACTAAACAAATGGACTCATTTAAAAGATTAAAGCTTTTATTTTTGCTAATGTAGCATTCTTTCACACCAGGAGATGATTTGTTTTTGAGCAAAAGTTGTTTTATTTGCCGAAAAACTGCTAACGGCTAGCCATTGGATGTGCAGGACGTGCAGGAGGACTTCTTCCTCTTTTTGCAGAATCCATTCTTTATGACTGATCCCACAGCCGATAAGATACAAACTACTGAAAACTATTTGACAAAACATCACTTCAAAATGGCCAAACTAACCATTTAATACTCTCATGAATCAAATGAACATTAAATGAAACACATCTTTGAGCTGTCTGCTAAAAAAATAACCATACAAGAAATACTGAACTTGTCTGTCATCAAAACAAAAATTGGAACTAAATAAAAAAAGGTGACAATGAGGCCCTTTTAAAATAGCATATATATTTTTTTAATTTAAAAATATTACATAGTTTTAAATACTCCGTGATAACATATGCAAACAACTTTACATTTGAAGTGCTACATCAGTCATTCAAAGTTGAAATGTTCGGGGATGCAAACAAAACCAGAAACTACTTTCACACATCACACAAAATAAAAATAAAATAACCAACGTATTCGCAGCCACTCATTCAGTAGATGAAGACATAGCAGGAAGTGAGTCTGTACAATAAAACAGCATAAAATACATACAATATGTGCGACAGTTGGGTTCATACTCTCCAGCAAGGCAACAGATTGTACACTACAGTACTTTTTGTATCATTGAATTATTAACCCCACAACCTGAGAAGTGATGGACGATTACAAGAGTTATTGCATTACATAATGCATGTGCATAAATTAAACTTCATGATATTAAAGCTGTGTTGCTCTCACAACATTCAAGTCCTCGTCCCTCGACAGGGCCAGGTTATCGTACATCTCCAGACTCTTCTTGCTTCTTCTCGAGGGCTTTTCCTCCTCGTCGCCTTTCCTGCAACAGCTGCTGCATTTGCAGCAGCAGCAGCAGTGTTTGCCGCAGAACGCCATGGAGGACGTCACCACCCTGTCCCAAGGCGCCATGGAGTGCAGGGGCCGGGGCAGGAACTCCCAGCTGCGCAGGACCTTGGGAAGGTAGCGCGGCCATCGCGACTGCATCACGTTGATGATGACCACCGCGATGAACAGAACGACGATGGGCACGCCAACACCGACCAGAACTTCCCAGCCGGCCAGAGACAGGCCAAATACAGACAGGGGGAAGACCAGGAAGCACAGGAACAGGTAGAGTGCAGCAAACCAGCGGTATTTGGCAGTTTTGTTCCCCAGACCTCTGGCTAGTCTGATTGGCACCCTCATGAAGGGGATTGGATACCAAAGAAGGATGCCCATGATGTTGAAGAAGAAATGGCACAGTGCAATCTAAACAAAGCAAAAATAGATTTCAAATCCAAAAAAGAAAATTACAAGGGAAAAGAAGCCCATAAGTTTAGTCTATCTCTGAGTCTTATCATTCAGGCTAAATGCTAGTATGATGCCGTAGTCCACCATATGAACTGCTGCAATTGAACTTTTTATTTATTTATTTTACAAACGTTTTAAACAAACTAATAGATTGGACATTTAATTAATTGAACTGAGGTTTTGGTTTAAAAATTTTCCTATAAAAGCATGGGCACTTTGAGATGAAATGATGAAAACGATGGCTGCAAACGGGGACAACTGGTGCAAGCTTTCAGGCCCTTTTACCTGCAGGGAGTTGGCTAGTGTATCTCCAGGGCTAGCCATAGCAGCAAGTATGGCTGTGGTTGTTGTTCCGATGTTTGACCCCAGTGTCAGAGGATAGGCCCTCTCAAGACTAATCACACCAATACCTGGTGGTAAAAAAAAACAACGCAAAGGATGTAAATTTGAATGTAAATGCAAGTGGACCCAAATGATGAGAAACCAGTATGCTCATGATAACTTACCAACGAGAGGCGTTATAGCTGAGGTGAAGACGGAGCTACTTTGGACAATAAACGTCATCCCTGCTCCTACTAAAATTGCAATGTAGCCAGTAACCCAACCGAAGGGGAAGGGGAAGTCTGCAATCATATGAATACACAAGAAGTAAGCAACAAACATGACACGAAGAGCAGAGGCAAACAAACAAAAAAAGATCTTGCAAAGCTATGTTTGTGCCTGAGCTTTTCTGCTTTTCTCCAGGACTGCTGCACCTGGAGACGAGCCAGAAGCTACAGGAGGGGCTGTGCCTGTGCTGCTCATCAAGCATCACCACGGAAAAAAAACAGATGTGCTGACTATCAAACAGGCTCCACACAACATATGGACAAGGATACTTTTTTTTAAAATTTTGTTTTAGCTCTGTACCTGTGTTGAGCACCTTCTTGATGACCAAAGCCACCTGTCCCTTCAGCATGGAGTTGAGCAGCTTGACGATGAGGATGAGGCAGGTGCAGAGGACGAGCAGAGACAGAGCCAGGAGGATGAGGCCTATGGCTAGGTCTGGCAGTTTGACGTCCACGAAGATGTGTTTGCCTGCAGAGCATGGTTAAAAACATAAAACATCAGCTTTATGTGACATTTAAAAAGAGATTCACGTGCATGGCTCCTTTTTAGAGCAGCTGAAAGCCAAACGAGAACGATAATGATTTTGCCCATATCTCATGAACCGCTGGCTGAATTTTAATAATACTTGCAGAAAATAATCACTGGATGTCTAGCTACGACTGATTAATTCCAGACTAACTTTAACATGGCTGCCGCAGTCAGCCGACCTTGGAAAGCTCCAAAAATGGCTATTATACCTCAGTCATTTTCACAGATATTGAGCTGAATTTTCATGTAGTAGCTAAGAAACAATTACAACACATACTCTGAGCAGGATGTCTTGCCATATCTGAGCAAATTAACAGTATTTTCAAGGTTTAACCAAACCTCCAACTCTGCCATTTCTCAACATAAGAAGGTTTTGGTATAAAACATGCTGTATACATTTTTTGCTGAATATTGAGAACAGCATGAAGCTTCATTTGTTTGGGACAAAATGTTCACAGAAGCTGTACAATAAGTTTTCTTAGTGTGTCAAAATTTAAAAAAATGAACAGTATTTCTGTTTACAAAACAAAGCAGTGAATAAGGTTCTTTATTGGAGGCAGATAACACTGAGGAAGTGGTCTGTCTCACAGTCATGAGGTACTCAGGTGCTTTGACGAGGAGGCATGAAAAGACCTATTGAGGGTAATACCTGAAGCACAGCAACATCTCAAAGGCTTGCATTGTCCTGCTATCAGAGGACGTTCTTGTGGCGACCTGGCTCGCTCATGTTTCACTGAGCTTTAGTGGATCAGGTAATCCCAACTGCTCTCTGAATGTCCCCTGCCTCCATTATCTCCCTCTTCCCCCCACAGACAAGCACTAAGGCACACTTACATTTTTCTAGCTCCTCAATTGAAGTGGAGTTCAGCTCAGCCCAGGTCT
The DNA here is from genome assembly GCF_001649575.2 of Kryptolebias marmoratus. Classification (NCBI taxonomy): domain Eukaryota; kingdom Metazoa; phylum Chordata; class Actinopteri; order Cyprinodontiformes; family Rivulidae; genus Kryptolebias; species Kryptolebias marmoratus. The sequence goes on along the minus strand of NC_051453.1, from coordinate 18,493,781 downwards.
GGTTTCCTTCCTCCCAACATATGACGCCAGCGGGGCAGCTTTCCACAGTCTCATTCCAGAAAGTCTAACAGAGAGGGAGGCGACAGAAACAGGAGACAACACAACGATTACTGCAGCTGCAGATAAGCATCCTTCTATCACTGCAATACAAGACTTTTTCCCCTTCATAAATAAAAGTATAATATATATCAGAACAGTCATTAGGTTAAAGGTGATTCTTTGATGGGATGCATATCACCTGCCACCTTTTATGAGTTTTAAACTACGATCATCTCATGTTGAGAAATGATCAATTTTTGGCCATTTTTGACAAACCTTGAAAATGACATTATGAATAATCTTATGTGAGATGTCACGCTTAGACTATATGTTGTGAACAAGTCTCAGTTATCGACACGTCAGATTTTATCTCCATATCTGTAAAACTGACTGACTTATAGGCATTTTTGTGTTTCATGAGTTCAGTTGACTGTAGAGGCCATCTTAAATCAGGTTGACTCCAAAACCTGATCAATTGGAGAGGCATGTTCAATGATTATTTTACAAAAGTTTAATCAAATTCTGGTGGATGGTTCATGAGATATTTTGCTAACAGACAGGCAGAGGTGACTCCAGGTAAAGTTAATGTTGCTGCATAATCTGTTAGTGCTCAGAATATGTGTTGGGGATCAGTCCCAGCTACAACCACAGCAGATTTTAGCTCAGTATTTGTAAAGTGGATTGAGTCATAGCCATTTTTTTGTGTTTTTGAAGGTCACCATCAAACAGCCAACGATTACTCTCTGCACAATTTATGAAAATTGCCCACTGGTTCATGAGATATTTATTTTGATAACAGTCACCCGCCCATTGGATTCATTTATGATAACAGAGATTTTCTTACGATGTTTGTCTTGGTTTTGCACCACTTCTTGATCAGACTCCTGTTTCGTGCGTCGGGGTCACCAGTTGCGATGCCGGTGATAACAGACTTGTCCAGCTAAGAGAAAACACTTGATTCAGAACAACGCATCCTTTTGAGTCAGAATTGTGCATCAGTTTTTAACATTGCTTGAGTGTTACCTGGATGATAGAGCTGGTGAGGGGGTCAGTGATGACGTTCAGCAGGTCGGGAGCGTCCTCTCCGGTTTCGATGTTAAAAGACTCCACCAGGAGAAGGGTAAGTTTGTACAGAACGCCCGTGGCTGCCTCCAAGGGCAGAAGGACCATCACCGACAGCCAGTTGAAGAAATCGTGAACCGTAGCGCCGGCGAACGCTCTGAAAGTACAGCAGTACACGTGTGAACAGGTTGCACGTATTCTCCCTGTGGGTCTGTTTTCTCACCCGTTGCTCTGGTTTACCTGCGGAACTCATTTCGTTCCCCCGCCTGCATCACGGCCACGATGGTGTTAGTGACCGATGTTCCGATGTTGGCGCCCATGATGATCGGTACAGCAGACCTAACATCCAGCACTAAAGAACAGGAAATAGTAGCAAAACCAACATTATTAAAGGAATAGTCCGTGACGTCAGCCATAGAGCACTAGATATGGAAAAAAGGGCAAAAGTCTTTGTCCAGGCTAGGTTAATAGCTAGTCAAATGAAGGGCTGCTTTTATCATTCTTCAAGTTTTGATCTAAAAGCCTGAAAATATGTTGCAAGAAAATGCAGCATATTGTATGCATAAAGTGTAAATGACATCTTCTAAACTCTGTTATCTTAATTTATTGGTAAGGTGGATTTTGTGGCTTTTTACAAATTTGCTTTAGTAAATAAAATGGTAAAAATGGTGTTTTAATTGTAAAGGCATAATTATTAGCATAGCCTGGATGAAGACTCTTGTCTCTTTACAACCTAAAGACGCATTTTTTCCTTTTTTCCTCCACTCTAAAAATGTGTCCAAAGCCACAAAACTCACTCTTAAGTTTAAACATACTCAGCCCACTGTGATATGAACACGACATATAAATAAAACCATAGTTAGTTGCATTCTGACATTAAAGAACACGTTGTTGACATTTATTAGTATTTTTTCATGATAAAACAAATGAAAAGAACAACTTCAGAAGAAAAAAAATTGTTTAAACCCACTTTGATAAACAATGTGCACATATTTGAGTCATTTCTAAATTAATATAAATATACACTTAAAAAAAACTATAGCATTAGAGTGAATATAGGTCATGTTTGGTGGATGTTTGTGACTTGCTTATTTTCTCTTAATAAAAGCAGAGCCCTTCATTTACTTCAACCTTTAGTAAGATTTTATCAAAAGCAAACCTTGACTTTTAATTCTGTGTTAGCAGAGAGACTTGCGATAATTTTCCTCCACATCTTGTTTCTATGACTCATAAAGTAGCAGTTTTAAATATAAACGTGATTTATTTCAGTGTTTTTTTTTTAGGGGTGGGGGGTGTCAAAGGTAAAGAAAGCCACTGCTAAAGGACATGTGAGAGCCGCAGTTTGTAGACGCCTGCTCCAGACTGTCCCTTTAACTGATAATCCAAGCTACACAAAAGCCCAGATTTGCTGCATCATGCATGTGCTTTAGTTGCTGCTGCTTGCTCTGAGTGTCTGAATAGGTGAGTTGGTGAAGTCTACTTACGTCCAGCGGACACCATGCTGACCACAATAGAAGAGGAGGTGCTGGAGCTCTGCACCAGCACTGTGACTAACACCCCGATCACCAGCCCGGCCACAGGGTTGGACAACACAGCACTGTCCTGGAAGATGTCCCCAGCAGCTTTACCTGTATGCACACACAGCCTCAATTCAGCAACGCATCACTCCAACACAAAAGCACCTCGTTGGAGCCGCTTTAGTTGCTGGCGAGTACAGTAAATGTGCAAGGTTGGCTCATGAGCCTACGGCTTTAGACGGAATATGATGTTTTCACCTCCCACTAGCTGGAAAGCCGAGCTGAGGATATCCAGAGAGCAAATAAACAGGTAGAGTAATCCAATCAGCAGAACCAGCTTCACCAATGCAGTAAGAACTCTCATTATCTTTCCTTTTGTGTCCAGATCTGTACGGGAAGAAAAACAAACAAGAAAAACCAAAACACAGAGTCAGGGATGATTGTTAATCACCTACTGCCGAACGGTGAAGGTGATGTTTGTGATTTTAATGATACTGTCAGAAAATAATCATTGGATGGACGTCAACAACTGATTAACTTTTGGAGTCAACCCAATTCAAAATGGACACTACAGCAAATCAACCCAAAAAAAAAAAAGAGTCATTCACAACACATACTGCATAATAAGCTCAGACTCTGCACATAAAGCTACTTTCAAGGTTTGACCAAAATGGCTATAACTTCAATGTTTCTCAGCAAAAAAAGACAGATTTTAGTCTACAACTCTGGCATGAAAGGGGATGTGCGATAGACATTCCTTTAAGGAACGCTGGACCTTTAAGTCTTTCGAATGACCGGCTACCTTACCCACCTGACCACTTGACTCCCGTGTCTTTGAGTTCGGGCAGATCCCAGGGATCATCCTCAGCAGGGTCCACGTTCACCAGGTCCAAAGTGGAGTAGGCCGGTGGGATGACCTCGTCTTTATCCCGAGCCTTGTCATCTGTCATTGGACAGACAGATGACACTTATAATATAAATATGTGACTTATATATAAATATGTATTTTAGGATAAGAGTTTCATGAGGTTCCCAGAGAAAATCACATACTTATAGCGGTGGTGGACTGAGTCCCCTCTTCTGGTCTTGGAGCCATGATTGTCTGAGAAGCAAAGGAAAACAGAACAAAGAGTTAAAACTGTAGATAACCAAAAAAAAAAAAAAAAAGCTGGGATAAAAAGAACAAAAGCACCTGATACACTGTAATAACCCGGATACTCACAGGCTAAAAACAAAACACCACCTGATAATAATGAGCTTTAAAGCGCTTTGAAAACCCCCCACTTTCACGACATTCAACCCGCGCAGCCCATCTTGTGAAGGAAGGAAAAACAAGACGAGGCAGAGTCCTCACCTGCAGCTGTGCGCCAGCGTGTCCGCAGCTGGAGCTGGAGTCTCACCTGTCGGTCCCACCTGACGCTGCTCTTATAGCGCGGCTGCGGAGCGCGCGCCCGCCGCCCGCAGTTCGAAGGTCGTGCGCCTCTGGGCAGAGTGCACGGAGGATTACCTGTGTGCTGCAGCTCTCAGCTGATAACAGCCCCAATAACCTGAGGAGTAATCAGAGTCACAGACCAGGACGCCTGACTACATCACAGGTCAGAGCCAGAAAACGACTAGATTTCGTTCTTTAGGTCATCTTTTCCCTCCCCGGCTTTGCATCCATTTTTTATGATTTAAATCTACAAAACAAAACCATCCAACAGTTATAAATTGCTAATTGCCAGTAGCTTAACACAGTCATCATCAACTGCTGGCTCATGGGCCTTCTCTGGTCTGAGGGGGGCTTTTTCCTGGCCTGGAAAAGTGCCAACCTTGCATATAAGACTTGCTTTTATCCCTGACCGTGAACAAAAGCAGTAGCTTCCTGTTTTCTACAAAGATTTTCTCTCTATTCAGAATTAAAATAAAATAAAATAAAATAAAATAAAATAAAATAAAATAAAATAAAATAAAATAACTCAGATTTCAATCAAGATGAAATTGTGCAACCATGTCCCTGGACTTAGAGCAACTGTGGTACAAGTACCATTGGTGGTACTCATGGTCCCTTAAGTTCAAAATTTGCTAATTAAACATCATAATAAGCCTAATAGTGATGCACAGAGCAAAACTAATGAGGGGGTTCAAGCAAACACAATGTTGTCTCCTAATGGAAACTACTTAAAACAAAGCTGCAATATTTTGAGAACTCCCACAGAAACTGTAGCTGTATAGTGTAATGGTTAACTAATGTGCGACTGGATACTGCAGCACTGAGTGAAGGTTCTGTAGGGTTCCCTAAAACACAGAGGAGGTTTGAATCATGTTGCATTTCTTTGTTGTTAAGCAGAAGAAGAGCCGAGGCTGTGGTGTCTGATCTCAGCGGGGAACCATCACATCCCGGGCCCTCTCCACACTGCTCTGGATAGTTTTAAAAAACAGATCTTTTATGCTGTGGTTGTGACTCTTGTCCACACAAACAGAGTTATTGATGAGAAAAACTGATCTGTCACCTCTAAATTTTGATTGTATGCTGAATTACGTAAAATGCATTCTGAGAGAATCTTAATCAAGTTCTTTCTCTGGATTCTGGGATGTTGTTGATGTGGACGATCTCACCACCTAGTGGCATATCGTGGCTATTTTAACCTGTTTTTTTTTAGAACGTGTCGACAGAAAAAAGAAAGAGGAATATATATCTGACCCATGATGGAAGAATGAGTCTCAATGATGAATTAGTCAATACTGAGTTGATCTGTAGTGACGTCATCTTGAGTTCCAGCCTTAAATTTAAAAGGGGGAATCCCCAACCTTCACAATGAAGCCAAACATTATACGAAGGGATTTCCTGTCGACAGCCAACAGAGAAAGTGGTTAAATAGGTGTTTTAAGACAACGGATTATGTCAGAAGACGTGCCTCTTAAAAACATTTGATTTAAAAGTTAGATTAGGAAAATTATTACATATTTTAGTTACTGGGATTGCCAGATGGGGTCCTTATGTACTCATTTTAGGTAAATCTTAATTATGGCAAAAATTTAGATTTTCACTTTTTTTGTACTTCTGCTTTTGTGTGTGTGTATATATATATATATATATATATATATATATATATCATATATGATATATATGATATATATATATGATAATCATGTGTTGGTACTTAAATGTTTAGTATCTTATGAAGTGACACTTGCTTTTAAGGTAAGTATGCAAATATAATAAAAATGGTAAAACAATTTTAAATGTTTACTGCACATAAATAGATTATAGTTTGATGTAATACAGATATTATATATTATAATTATTTACATCAAAGCAGAAAAAAATTNGGAGGGGGGGGTACACCTGCTCTGAAGTTTTATTTTAAAGGTTTGTTTTTGTTGTTATTTTGATTTATTATTTTTTTCTAAAACAAAATAAAAAAAAATTATAGTCTTAAACTGAATGTCCCTTTTTGAAATAGTAATGTCGAGCAAAAGGGAAAAAAAGTCACAAGCTCAGGACAGGTAATGATAATACAGGGTCATCAAAGGTTATCTGACATTTCTCCATACGGTGCAACTTTTCACCATTTTTTGTTGCATATTTGTCTCCAGTTAACAAGTAATCAAAATTGAACATAAATCTGTTATCTTCACTTAGGCACATTGCACATGTATACACTCACTGTCCCATACATACAGTTCATAGCATACAAACATGCAGTGGTTTACAGCTCTGTAGATAACGCACACTCCTGCCCATGTTTATTGCTCACTGTATTTATCTGTATTTATAGTGAGAGAGATAGGACTGTAACAACATCTAAAATAAATGGTGTGAATATAAGTAAATGATTAAACTTTGATTGGGTTTCAGCTGCTCCCCATCTGCAGTAAAATAATCATGATAGATTTAATACAGCATCTGTAATAAAAAAAAAAGTTCACTGAGTTGATGGAAAATAAAATCAAGTTTATAGACTTTTCTAAGTTAAGATAAAGAAATGACAACACAATAATTGCAGGAGTTTGTTAAATGGCAAATTAGGATTTTTTTTTTGATATAATAAGAAATACGGGGCTTACATGATGTGTCTTAACCTGTTGTAGCTGTGTTTTATTTGTAGATTTAATCTCTTTAGACCTTAAATAGCAAAAGCCTGAAAAACCTGTGAACTCCTCTGAATCTTTATAGATCCAGAATATAAAAATAAAAATCATGTTGGCATGTAAAAACTAACAAAATATCGTTGTTGGCTAAATTAGTGACCTAGCTCACATCTAGGGACAATTTAGCTACCAGTTTAGTTACCAGTGAACCTAATATGCATTTTCTTTTGCTCTGTGAGAGGAAACTGGAGTTCCTGGAGAAAATCCAAACGTGCACGGGGAAAACATGTAAACCACACAGAAAAGGCAAACCTGCAACGTTCTCACTCTGAGGCGACAGCTCTAACTGTGCTGCTGTGCCACATGGAAGCAGTGATGATATTCCGAACTAGAAGCACTCAGAGAGCGCAAACCTCCACCAAGGCCACAGCGGGATTAAAAAAACAGTGCGAACTGGATCATAATGTGGATCAGCACCAAACTTTATTCCATTTTTTTTGGTAACAACTCCAACATCTCCTGAAGATTTGCTCCAAATCTATTCATCAGTTTTTACCTGATCTTTGCTAACAGACAGACAAGCAAACACATCCAGAAACATAACTGGGGTTACCTGTGCCCTTGACCTTTGACCCCATCACCCTGTACACAACGATGATCACCCTTGACCCATGAAGTTTCTAGCTGTGCAGTTTAATTTTCCTGTTTTATAGCTGCAGAGTTAACCACATTTTCAGTTGCAGTTTAGGTGCTGATGTTAGTAACTGAGCGACACAGCGAGATAAGCACATTTGGACCATTGTTTTTTTTAACAGTTATTAATTACTACTGGTGTGGTTTTTACACTTGGACATTTGGGGCTGTAGCTGCTGTGCAGACATTTAAATACGGCACTAAAATGACAAAGACTAAACTGAAAAAGGTAACAACCACATTGTGCGCAGCCAATTTTCGAAAGCCTCGGCTTACTTTGTGAGTGTAGCTTGCAAAACTGTATTCCAGCTCACGCACATTATTTCGTTCCGCCCACATCATACCCACCTCGCCCTGCTTTGCACCAACCTTGGCAGCAGGCTTTAAATATTATGACTTAATTGACCGGAGTACACTGCCAAAATGATGATAGGCAGATTTGAACTAGTTTATTAATCATTATTTATCAACGGTGTGGTTTTGAGACCTGAACACAAACGCAACCCAGTTAGATGCTGGCATAAGACAGCTTTCGTTATATTAGCCTGCTAGCATTTCTTTACTAGGCACAAGTTATTATTTTATATTAACACAAAATATGAAATATCCAAATCTAAGCAACATTTGGGACTCTGGACTGTATTTAGTCCTTACAATAGAGGCGTCTAGACAGGCTAATCTTGCTAAGTCCCGTTAACAACCAAGTCCACAGCTGAATTGTTTTCATTGATATCTCTTTACCATTCAGCCAAGTGGACTTGGACAAAATCTTTCTTTTTTGTGCATGTGATTTGTTTCTAATTGTGTTGAGAAACGTTAACTTCTTTGCATTAACAAAACTAGCTAAAATTGGCTAGTTTTGTTAATACCATCCTACGAGTCTTTCAGACAAGAAGTGATCCACACAGGCAACAAAAAACATTAAAGAACGCTAAAAATTTTTTGCTAGTATTTCCTTTTTTGTACTGCCTGTTTACATATATTGCAATATTATATAAGTTAACTTTATATATACGGTATTTTTCAATTTTCAATTTTCCGAACAAGCAATATTTTCATAACATCATTACAAAACCTTATTTAAAAAAAAAATATATATATATATTCTAAAAATATATATATATATATATTCCGTTTTTTGAGTATTATTTTCAATACACTATGAATTTGATGTAACATAACTGAATGTTAAGGCATCTTTTTTAATAAAGGACAAACATTTTGCTGATGGTTGTAAACACAGTGTCTTCATTATTTCAGCAAACAGCGTATTGCTGCATTTTATGAGGCGTAAATGTAAGCTAATTTAATTATTGTGCAGATAGAAGACAAAAGGTGGAGCAGGCTATCTTTAGCTGATTAAATATCTTACTGATAATTGTTAATATGTGCTGTTGCCCAGAGGAGCAGCTTCTGTGCAGTTTTGAACAGGGTGATATCTCTAATAGGTATCTGATTTTCTTCAAACCATTTGTCCCCGGCCTTGACCTCCTCGCAGAGTTTACAATAACAAGACATGATCAGAGCGTGAGATGACTGAAGGCCCAACGCGTGGTGTAGCAATTAAACATGAAGAGGCATCTCAAAGAGGCAGCATTTTACAATCCCCCCCAGGTTATTTATTGACTAAACCATTAGGTTTGATGTAACACTCTTCTGCATGTGACTTCAGAAGACCCACATATGATGGAAGGATCATTTGAGGCTTACCTTTGACCTTTGAAACACTGCTTTCACTGTCCTCCACCCACATGCAAATCACATCTTGCTTTCATCCCTGCAATTATGTGTTGCATTCTCCCCTTTTTATAAGTGATTTTCCTGTTTTCTATTTGTTTATAAATCCCTATAGTTCTCTATGTTTAAAGCAGCTGGCAGGTTAAATAAATGTTTTGTGTTCCTCACGAGTTTTATATTTATGTTGTTATTATATCAGGGTAAATGATTGTCTGAAGGGGTCACTGCCTGTCTGCCAGGTTGGCACAGTCCATGGAGGGTCACGCAGTTTGCCCTCATGTTACACAGAGAGAGGCCGCCCTGTAGTACTACGCAGTGCGTAGGCGGCGCTGTAAAACCATAAAACTCAGCTGGTAAAACTTGTCCAAACTGGCTGAATCCCTGCGAGTGACTATCATGTAAGATATTACAATCAGACTGACACAGAAAATACAGCAATGGAAGGTCAATGTGTTTCTGCAGGTTTTATCTTCGGTTTCCAAAGAGACCGTTTGAGGAAACAAACTGAACACTAGTAGCAGTTTTTCATTGGCTATAAAGAAGATTGGCATCAATAATAACACCATCCATGACACTTAACAGCATGTAAACCTCTTTTTTTGCTTAGATTTATGATCAATTTTGGCAACTGAAACAACAGAAAGTCTACCAAAATGCATTCTATAAATTGAGCTGCTGCCCTCAGATAGTCACAGTAAAAAGTCAGACACTCCAACAGCCTCTAAAGATTATTTATAAACCAAAAATGGTGTTCAAATGTACCGTATATCACATGTTATAGGCAGCAGAGATGTGGCTCTGCAGAAATATTCTCCCATGTTGTCATGAAGTATGGTGGTGCATGCAGATAATATGTGAAACACAAAGGCGGAGTTGTGTAAAAGCTTGGTTCTCATGATATTTGCTGATCAGGAAGCTTTAGAGGGATACTTCGGCCACTTGTTCATTGTAAACGTCATAAACAGTCTCATCTCTTGTAGATAGCAACTCTGCATCTGGTTCTGCCATGATAAGTTATTTTGAAAGTATTCAAAATGGAAACTTATGTCACCTTTACTGCCAGAATACATGCATACTCCTGCACATTGAACCACTGGACCAGTGAATATGAAGGAATATTAGGATCCTCAGCCAGCAGGATTAGCCGCTGCACCTGAAAACTCCATCAAAGGTAGCAGCAAAGTGAACAGACCTTGCTGGGGTTAGTCGTCACTAGGAGAGCTTAATTTAGCTGTGCTGAATTTCTGTGTCCAGAATTTTTGCCTTTTTTTTAGTTAGTTGTTAATCCTACTTGTGAGATTTCAGTTCACCTTGTATGAGAAAAGGACAAAGTAAGCATGCTCTGTGAAAAGCCTGATTAGCTGCGAATTGGTCTTTTTCATATTAGGAATAACAGAATACTTGCAGATAAACCTGAAAACTATTTTTGAAATGCCCATCCATTGTACAGGGTTGCTGTTCAGCTTGAGAGTTTAGTTCAGTTTATTTCAGATTAAAAACTGTAACTAAGTCAGTATTTCTAGTTACTTTGGGATTTGAATAGTCAGTTGAAATGACAAATTTTAATCAGCTTAAATTATTGCGCAGATATGCTGTAAACTCTGCTTTGCAAACATTCATTAATCATACACAATCTTTTACTGTCCTGCTTTAAATCCACCTTTTAGGAGAATATTAACCTTTAAACACTACACCCCAGCCTTACCCCTCCCTCCAGTGGTAAAATAAATTGGGTGAAGCGTTAGAGGAGAACATAGAAAGCTCCTTTTTGTTCTTTGGATGGAGCTGCTGTGAAGTTCCCACATGCACCAGCAGATGGGGGCAGATATTTGTGCAAAGGTCCACTTATTGTACCACCAGTGTTATTTGTTTAAGGAGGAAGTCTGTATTCAATGTTAGTCAGTGCTCCACAGAAATTATATTCTAGAGGACAATAGGCAAACTAGCCTTATTATTATCTAGATATCACCCCAGAATTTACCGGACAAGAACCATTTCTGTCATCATAATGTAATGTTAAAAAATGAGTTTAAAGAGGTTGAGTGGCCTGATCAGCGCTTTTGTTTCTAGTTGTTGCGTGGCAGCTGCTTCTGCTTATACGTTCCTTATAAAGCACTGAAATAAAAGTCTGTGCTGTCCCTAGCTGTATGTGTAGGAAACACATTCTGTTCACAAAAGTGGCTGCAAGTTCACACACATGCATTAGTCTAAGCAACAAAAATCTGAAGAATATAAATCAGCCAAAGACAAAACGCTGCCCGAAAACGTATGGAGTAAAGCTTTGTTTTAGACAGATTAGATTAAAATGGACATTTTCCAAAGTAATGGAAAACGACAGGAAATGCCTGTTGTTTAAAACCATTCCAGCTCATCAGAAGAACAGATGAAGGAAGGTCATGGCCAAGGTATGCTCGCTGTTCCAGAAACCTTCAGAGAGGTGATTTCAGATATGTGATGACATGCTTTTTCTGGAAATCAGCAAAATAACTCCTTAAATACAATTAACAATTAGTTCAAAAAGTTTAAATTAAGGAGGATTGCTGCCATCTTAAAACAGTTTCAGGCTAAAAAATTTTATTAAGGGCAAACGTCATTTCACAGACCTTTACACCAGAGTCAGTTACACATTTCACAGTATTTACGTATAATTCTGTTCTTATTTGCAGCAAAAAACTGTAGAGCCTATCAGTTAAATAAATGTGAACTGATGTGAGGTTTATGAAACAGTGTTTAAATGAACCTCTATGAAAACTTTGAGATCGGAAATGTTTAAGATGGCAACAATCTATTTTGGTCTTTTCTGAGATCAGACTAGTTGTTAGCTCATCAGTTCTGTTGGACATAAAAGTTTATTTCTCCCACCTGAGGCTGTTCAACCAGCTATCTGTATTATGCACCATGTCTAAATATAATTCTCCCTCTGAATGAAACTAACACAATTTTTGGCTATGTATTGTATATTTGTCAGAAGTTACTGAGCCTGAGCATCATGACTGCAGGTGTTTATCTGATCTCCAGATATCCCACCTGTGTGCATCAGACAGTACATTCACCTGCGCTGGCACTTGGCTGACCTTGGAGGTGATCGATAGGAAGACTGATTCACGAGTCCTCCACACGCTCCGGTGGGCAGTCATTCATCTTTTGTCTCATCGCACAGCAGGGTGGTGGAATGTGAAGAGGTGAAAACAGATTAAGAAAGCTTTCTACACTGATTGTAGGTGTTTTGTGATTTCGTTCGAGAGGTCTTGTTTGATTATCATAAATGATTGTTCAGTTGCTTTAAACACACAAAAACCTCTTGTTCTGTATAAAATCAGTGTCCTAATATCACATTAAAACACCAGCATTTTGAAGGTTTTCATGTCTACTTTTTATTTTTGAAGTACAGCTAACATTTCTTGATCTGTAACTGTTCCCGAACCAGATGTGAAACCAGGTAATGAACAAATACAGAAAAAATTGACCAGGGATCTCATTATTATTGGCATCATTCAGGAGCTCCTCAGTAATGCAGCATGATCTGCAGAAACAACATAAATCTTTGAGAAATAACATGAGATTGGTTGTGATACACTTTCGCTTCCCGCAGACAGACCCATGCCCAGGTGAAAGGTCACCACAGCTAAAACGGAGCAGGAAACAAAGTGACTGTACCTCACTGATCCATTCGGTGAAAGCAGACGTGCGAGTGAAGACGGTGGGTTTCTTTACTTCATTGCAGATGTTTGATGAAACAAAGCTGGTAACACCCTGGATGTACCACCTACCGTCCTGACCCAAACAGTTCAGAGGACTCCCAGAGTCTCCCTGTGAGAGAAGCAGAAAGAGAATGAAGGCTCCCATAATGCTCGCGTGCAGCAGATAAGCTCTGCCAGGGAAAAAGCTAGTTTCTTTTGATCCAGCTGCTCACGTTGCATCCTGATACGACGTCTCCTCCTGCACACACCATGGTGCTCTTCACAACAGTGCCCCACCAGTCGCTGCTGCTGCACACGCTGTGCTCCACCACAGGCAGCAGGGCCTGCTGCAGTTTATCAGGCATGGGGCCGTGGGCTGGCACACAGAGACGACACAGATGCTGTTTAAATGTGCAAATACATCAGAGTGTCGACTGAAATTATTTGGAACCATTTACCCAGTAATGTCCCTTTTAAATATTATCTGCAGAAGCTGTTAGTAAAACATGGGTCAGGTAGTTAGAATGACTCAGGTATCGATGTTTTTAAACCTGTAAGGATATTCTGGTCATTTTGAAGTGGGGTTCTATGAAAAAGTTATGAACAATTGATATTTTACTTGTTTTGGATAGCTCTTTGAATGACCTCAATTTGGAGAAATAGTTTAATTCTGACAGAACTGGTAGCTGGCCAAAGTGAATTACTGCCATCTTAAAACAGCTCCAGTCTCCAAAATGTCATAAAGATTCATGCAAACTGTATTTCACAAACCTTAACACCAATGTTATTTTTGCAATACATAATAATTTACATACAATTTTGTGGTTATTTGCAAGCACAAATGGCACTAACAGCGCAGTGTAATCAACTCTGCATGGAATTTTAAGATATTTCTGCCAAAATAGGCATGTAAGGCAAAAGTAAAGGTTGAAAGCTTCAACGGATGCAATGATTTAAAGCTTTTAATACAGAAGTTGTTTTAAGAAATCTGCTTTGAAAGGGGATCCACTTGGACTAGTTTTTATTAGCTCCTCAATGTTATCCTAGCAACAAATTCATACTGATTTATGCAAACACTATTATTTAAACAATCACATCACATCAGCTTTGCACAACATAGTTGTTTCAGAAAAAATATAATGAAATTCCTGCCAGAATTGACCCCAGGTTTCACTGGAAGTGCTACACCACATATTTGTTTTTGCAAAATAAATAAATAAATAAATACCCAATTAACCATGCAATGTGAAATGGATAGCGTGTAAATGCCTATAAAATAGCATTTGCATGAAGCACTTTGAAATCTTTGAGACTGGAGTTGTTTTAAAATGGCAGCAATCCACTTTGACTAACCATTAGCCCATAAATTATTTCAGAAATAAACTCTATTTATTTCCTCAAACAAAATTGCCAAAAATAAATTTTCAGTGGGGTTGATGTATTCTGACTTTAAAAGTCTGATGAGAATTTTTGAAATTGTCTAGAAAGCTGCAGTCTCTTGGCTAAAACTATGAACATTAAACTCAAGAAAGGTTTCTAGTTATCTGAGGAAAAACGTTCTGACCAAAGGCATGAGGAAAAACGTTCTGCTAAAAAAATGGCTTAGGAACTAATCCATTTGCTTAATGTTCTTTATGGCAGGCTGCTTCTTTTGTTTGTGCATAAATAGTGCAAAAAAAACATCCTAACAAAGTTTTTTTTCTGTTGTCAAATGACAGATTAAGGTTAAAGTTATGCCTTGACTCTGTACATTAACACACTAAATTGAGGTCACTTCAAAACAAGTTCCACATTTTCTAAAATTCTGATTTTATGACTACATTAAGATAATAAAATTCCTTAAGTAAAAGGTTGGTTTTTTCCCCCTAGCTCTTTAGGTTACTGAACAGAGTGGACTTTAAGGAAAAGGGGAGGTCCATGTATTTTTTAAGCTTGTACAAAAAAAAAAAATTCACTAAATTTGTTACAAAGACCATCTGAAAAGTTGCCAAATCTAGAGAAAAGGTTGCTAAAATGGCAACAATGAATTCCATATGTGCATTTCCCAACGGGTCTCTGCTTGGGCTACAGCTCTGTGTTGACACAAAGAAAGTAAAACTAAGGAAGGCTGCGCAAATACATAGTCTCTATGGATAAAAATGTATACCAGGAAGAGCAAAAAGGCCAAAGAGCTCCTGTTGACATGAAATTTGAGCACTAATTTTGTCAGTTTAAAACCTGGATGTGAGGTCAAAAAAAGCCAGTATTAAAGAAGTTCATTCATTTCTACAACAGGCCAATAGAAACCCTGATTTTATGGTCTAATGTGGCCACGTTCTTATGTTCGTCTTCTGTCTGAGCCTTAATACTGCAGAGCTTCCCAACAATTCACAGTGAAAACAGAAACTGCATGACAGAGATAGGAAAGCAGTGGTATTACTGTAAAGGTTGCCCCAGCCAGTGATGTAACAGGGGGCTCCATGGGCGAGGATCTCTCCGGCCTGTGGAAGGCAAGCCACGCTGACGCTGTCGTTCAGGATGGGGCTCTTATCCAGTTTTAGCAGGGTGAGATCATTGCTGAGAGGAAAACATTATTAGAGTTAGATTTTTACTCATCGGCAAGGTGAAAAAAAAAGGTAATGCCGTCACCCATCAGCCACGTGGTCGATGTCCCAGTCAGGATGGACAATGATGCGCAGGATGTCTCGGATCTGTTCTGTGCCCTCCTGTGTGCTCATGTCGTGCTCACCTAAAACCACACGATACACATCGCCAGGCCTATAGGATGTAAGAGGTTTGCTTTATTTCTAGCATTATATTCCTTTACGGATCATTGCACTGATTGCATTATAGTCACCAGATGCAGTGTCCAGCAGTCAACACCCAACGAGGTGCAATTAGAGTTCCTCCACATGTATGATGATAACGACTGCCATGCTTTACTTGCAAAGAGATCTGTGAAAAACATGTTAGGATGTAATAATCCTAATTAAATGAATACTTATTGTATAATAATATGTTGACGTTACCTGCCAAGGCCAACTATGAGCACGAGCATCTTCTCCATTTACAATCCTATTCGTGTCAGGTTTGACAGCAGGTGTACCACATCCAAAAACTACTAACCCACAATAAGATTTTATACATTTACATGCTTGTATTGTGTTACATCAGCATTTGGTAGGAAAAAGTCACCTTTTAAATTCTGATTTAACCAAGTAACTCACCAAATACTGCCTGAAGCAGCAGGAAGGCGAGTGTCCGCAGCATGATTTCAGTGTGACGAAGCGAGCTGCAGTCTTTCTGTTCAGCTCTTATACCTGCTCAGAATGTCTGACTCTTACCTGAGCGACTCTGTTATCAGACTTTGCTGCTGATTGTGGCTGAGAAAAAACACAGATGCATCTGTTGGTCTGCCAGAAAGCTGACTAAATGTGAGCAATGTTAGGAACACAAAGGTATTAATAAATAACCTGAGCAGTTTCTGTGTCCGTGATGCTGGACTGAATTTTATATGACTATTGCAATAAAAAGCCCTGTTCTTCATGCTATTTGACCTAAAGTCACCTTTCCAGACTGTCCTGTCTTATTTATCATTCTGCCCCGGGCACATGTTTACTCCAAGGTCACCCTCAGAGGCCTAATCAGTAGAAATACATAATGTTTACATTTCTTTAAGGCTTATAAAACATGATTTTGGCAGGAATTATAATTGGCCATTTGATTGTGAAATCTTTTGAATGTTAAAAATGAATGTAGATGATTGTTATATGCACATTTTTGATAAGAAAATAGTCTAGTGTTTTCAACAAACCGTTATTGTTTGTGTTTTATAGGGGATTGTCCTGAAACATCAACAGAACTTCTTTAGAACAGGATGAGATAACCCATCTATACAGACTTTAACATCGCCGTAGTTCCAGCAATATGGCCGTCTGTTTTAAGGCTTTCGTTTTATAACAGTGAGGGGAGAGAGACCTTGGCGGGCGATTGCAGCTCAGTTTGTTGTTGTCTTCAGCAGTGAAGTAAAGAGAGAGTAAAACATACTTAACAAAGTCGAAGATTACCCTTTTCACTTTAAGAGATACGTTTTTGTTTATCAGCCTCTGAATTCTTTCCCTATTACCTAAAAACTTTAGACCTACCTCAACGCCATCACCTTAACCCTCCTGGGTGACCTTTAGGACAAACTGTTGACCTCATGCCCAACCCAAGGGTTACCACAGTCAGGTGTCCTCCTTTTCCTACCTGGTGATGAGGAAAACTGTGCTGGTCTGGTTATTTTAAGCTGATGCAAACTGATATTTCCTAAATAATTTACTAATCTGTCAGAATTATTAATATTCTTTTGAACTATGTTCCAAAGTAAAACCCTTGTCAAACAGGCTAAACTGTTCAAAATGTTCGCATATAGAAACTTAAATATAAATTTTAATTAAACATCTTGTTTAAAAGATTTTTGTGTTTCAGATAAACTTATAATCAAATACTTCCTTCATATAGTAATGGGTTAATTCTTGCTTCAGAGTGGTCTCTTCATTTAATCATTGGTAAATTAATATTATATTAGCTTCAGATAATTCAGAAATTTGATGCCAAAACTCCAAGTATTCTTCCCAAATTTTAGTGTTAGTTTATTTTTGTTGTTTTGTTTTTTTATTTTTGAAAAAATAAATAAATTTTGAAACAGGTAAATTTGTCGTTTTTTTTTTTGATAGTTTGTTAGGATTGGAACCCATGAACCTATGGTATCATCTGAATTATAATCTTACAACATCTAGCCGTGGTCTCCCCCATCATCTCCTTGTTCTTCTTCTTGCTGGTGCTCTCTGTTGCTCCACTTTGGCATTTATCATTTCTTGGTCTCATACATATGCATCATGTGACTGGACAAAGGTGCTTCCAGTACTATATTATAGTTCAGCCAAACCCTATTGACTCCACCCTTCTGTTAGACTTGTTTTACGTGTTAGCGAGGGTTAACAGGTTATAGCATTGATCCATCATACCTGACTACAAGTCAACACAAAAACAAAATCAAAAGGACTGTGTGTGGAAAGCCTTGGATTTGGAAAAGGAATTACAGCTTTGAGATGACTGGAGAGTAGTGGAGCTACAGGTCTGTGATTCGAAAGTCAGTTGGAACTATTCTGTGAGGAATTTGCATGTTTTCTCCATGGTTCTCCATTTTTTTCTGTCATAGTCTAATAATATTCAAGTCAAGTTACAATGGGGATTTAAAGTGACAAAGAAAAAAGACCTACAGATCTATAAAAAATACCTGTGTTATTTATGATAACAGTGCCACAAAAGACTTTTAATGTTGATTTTTTCAGCTACTTGAAAATCTCCTTTTTCCAGTGAGAACGTCATAATGTCAGAGTTATTGTATTAAATTTATGGTGTCTGAATGTGTAACATCCTGACTTGTGTTGCGCGTGTTGGACAGCTTCTTAGAAAGAACTATAAATCTAATCCACTTTTCTGAAACAGTTATCAGTTTGAGACATAACACATGTTAGATTTCCCACAGCAGAACTGGTAAGTCAGCTTTAGTGAAGCATTTCAATCTGTTTATAATAATACTGCAAGACAACAGTTTGAGCAGCATTGCTGCAAGCAAACATGGATTTATCCATGTAGGAGCCATCCTTTTTGGACTAGTTGTTACCATAATGGAACTGTAAAGCTACAGTATATGAAAAAAAAGACTGGAAAAAGCACCTGTGGGTGAGTAGAGAAGAAAAGCAGACAGAAACTAAGACATGGGGTTTAAGTCATCAGCTGCCTTTGTGCTTAGTGTGCTGCAAAAAATAAAATTTCTTACTGCGACCACAGAACTGGATAGGTTTGGGTTACCTTCAAAAGAAACAACTTTCTCTCGCTTAATAACATGTTATAGATTCGTAGAGGGGCCCAAGCTCCAGCTGAGTCTGGACCTAATTCTTCACACCTCGCTCAGACAGTTTTCTTTCCTCCTGAGGGAAACTAATATCACTCTCTGGAGAGGCCGCACCACATCTATAAATTTCCCCTTTTAGGGGGCAAATCAAATCAATAGCGCCTCAACAGCTAAAAAGCTTCAATAGTTTTTTTTTTCCTGTTTTTGCTACGTCAATATAATTTCCAGCCCCAAATACGGCATGAAGATTTATGAAGCAGACATGTGCTGTATGTTTGCATAACACGGTAGTGACAGAACTGTGAATAATTCTGATTACAGCCTCAAAACCTACAGCTGACAATGAATTAGTCACCGATGCTGTTTACAGGAGGTCACTCAGGAGGGAGTTTCCATAGGGCAATAAATTCTATAAAGTTAAACAATGTGGAAAACAATTAGTGGCACTTTGAAATCATTATAGGGTTGGTGATATACCGGTATTTTAAATACAAATATTGCATTTCATAGAGGACCTCTCATTAAGTCAGTTTGTCATAACCCTAAACATACTTCCAGAGTTCAAAAACTGTGCAACAAAGTATTATTTTTAGCTGAGATTAAACAGTGACTGGTGTTAGAGAAACACCAGTTATTTTTAAAGACTGAAAGCCCACAATAGAGCTATGACTGTCAGACTGTGACAGCAGTGCATTGAGATAGTGTTAAGGTTTTGGAGGTGAAACATACATCTGATTTCTTAGTAAACAAACCATCCATCCATCCATCCATCCATCCATCCATCCATCCATCCATCCATCCATCCATCCATCCATCCATCCATCCATCCATCCATCCATCCATCCATCCATCCATCCATTTTCTTTACTTACTTTTCTTTTTCGGGTCGTGGAGAGCTGGTGTCTCAAGCAGTCACTGTGCAAGAGGCAGGGGACACCCTGGACAGGTTGCAAGTCCATCGTAGGGACACATAACAGAAATTCACGCTCTCACTCATACCTAGAGACAATTTGAAGTCACAAATGAACCTAAAATGCATGTTTTTGGTCTGGGTTTTTTCTTTGATACCATTTAGAATTTTCTCTCAGTTATTAACAATTCCAGCCCTCAAAGTTTAATGGCAACATGATCAGGATAAAGCGAGACAGACCCAGAAAACTCAGTCTAAACGTCTCCGCTGTTGTTGTTTTTAGGGCTCAAAGTGATATCGGGCATGCATGACGTAGGCTGCTACATCATCGGATTTGAAAAGCTTTGTATTGCTAGTCTACTCTGATCCGTCAGAAACTGAGGTTATAAAAATCTTGATTTTTTTTCCTCCCAAAAGCTGTTTGCATGTGGAAGAGAGGTGCAGACGCAGCAGAAAAGTATTAAAATATTTGAAGTAGTGTAGGGCCTAAATAAAGATGAAAACAAAAACCTTTGCCAGTCACTTTTTGGTTATTATATCATTTAGTACAAGTCAGATTTATGGCAGTTTATCATTATTGGTTTATATTAATACTTTACTACACTTAAGTTGCTGAGATGCTAAGGATGGAGAAGCGTTGCCATCTGTGGAGTTAATCTGCTCACAAAAGAAGCCCAGATTTATCAGGAAATGACATTACATGACATTTCATAGCAGAATAGATTCAGGTAATATTTAAATGTCTGGGGAATAATACAATTTGTTGTAAAAGTATATGGGCTGTTCCGAAACTGCCCGTGGCTGTAACCTTTTACAGTTTTTTTCCTGGTAAGATCATTTTTGTCAGGACATTGTTCTGCTGAACTATGAAAATTGATATTTCCAAAGAGAAATATGGTTGCCCACAAAAGCAGGTCTGCTCTTTATTCAGTGGTGTCTAAAGGCAGAGATAAATGATCTGAAACCAGCAAGCATGGTTTGAAGCCAAGTATATCCAAGGTTTTTTAGATCAGTCAGAAATCTATTGGGAGCAGACCAAAGACAGAGGAAATGCTGCCATTTTAACCTTCAAAACATAAATCCCACTTTAGTGCTCTGTTACATTGAATGACCAATATTCAGTCTCCAGTTACCGACAGTCATTAGGTGAAAACATAACTGGTTGAATTGATCCACAGCACATAGTAAGATATTGTAGAAAAAAATTAACCCACTTTTTTACAAAACAGTTTCCATTTTCTCGCTTCAAAATGATCTCATATTCTAGATACAACTTATGCTATATCAGAGTAATGGTATTACATTTTATTTTCCAGTTATCTATCAGTGTGTTCACTGTGATCTTTGTGTCTTTCTGGTAAATACTGGTAGCTACTAGCTAGCTTACGTTCATAAGTGGAAATTTGTTCTGTTTATGCATGAATGTTAGAAATATGACATATTTTAAAATGTGAATATCTAAGTTACTACATGAAGGGTTACTAAAGGTGCCTCAGGCAAACAATGAACTAGGCTTCATGTTGAACAGTAAAAGATTTGTTCATCAAAATTCGAATCAGAAATTTGGAGAGATGTAGATTTTATAAACCAATGTCACGAAGCTTCACAAGCGTTCAATATGCACACAGCCAATGACCCACGTCAACTTAATAATCCAGGTACCGTCAAACACACTGTAGCTTGAATTTGTCTTACATTTCTTTGCCACATCCAAATCCACTTTCCAGTTGGTGTATTTTTCTTGAATTTTCTCAAAAATGCATGCTGTATGCTCTTGTCTGAATGTATTCAAGCATATTATAAACGCAAAATGCTTTTACATTTCTAGTCAATATCATTCTTCACCCTGAAAAAAAAGTCCCATTTATTCAAATAACACATAAAAACTGCTGTTATTGCCCAAAATGTTAATTAACCATTAAACTTAGGTATTTTTTTGCACATTTTGTTAAAATTTGAGATCATCTGAGCGAGAATTAGCTATGTTAGGCTATAAAATCTTTTGGGACACCCTGTATATTTAAGGAACTACTGGTAATCTGTGCTAATTAGTAAGTTTTGGAAGTGGTAATAGATGTTTTATTAACTTGAGACAGACCAGACAAGTTTGTCTCCTAACTTTGTGCTAAGCTAACTAGCTTCCTAGCTAACAGGAACTGAAGAAAGACTTCCCAAAAGTCAAATAGTTTCAGTTTTTAAATTATCGTGCTACTTTTTGTGTAAAAAGAAGAAATGTCATAATGTAAACATTGACTCACTGAAGAGTCAAATTTAATGTTACTCAAACATGTCATAATCACATAATTATTGTTTTAACAATGAACAGACTCAATATGAGTCATTCAAACTATAAATACAAAGAGCAACATAAAAAATAGACACATTGTCGAAACCGTTATGTTAAAAGAATAGCGCAAAGATAATTATTGTTGGTGCTGTGGGCATTTTACTTCATAAGTAAAGAGTATGGTTTTTAGTTATCTCTATGACAAAACATTACACTTTCAAACAGACATCGGCTTTACAGATGAGTAAGTTTTTATTACATTAGTGAATGTTTTGACTCTACACAATTTCTCTGAGACAGTGTGGCATTGGCTAACCAAAGACAACTAAATAAAACTTTAGTATCAATTACAGTTTTCCAGACTTCACATTGGCTGGTTTATAGTTAGGTTACCGCAAAACTCAACAAATATCAAGCCATTTCTTCACTTTGACGATTTTAAAATGCAAAGATCTTAATTTTATGATCAATCAAATCCCCACCCTCAGCTATTTGGTCACCATTTTTGTTCCCTGACTCTTGCATTTTCTGTGGATGTTGCTGGTAATTGAGAAGCGAAGTAAAGTTTGCCTGGAGGTTCCAGACAGAGATGATCTGTCTACCAGTGCTTCTGCACAAATTGTAGCCTTCAGCTTGGTATTTTGGACATACAATCCTGTTTTCTAAGTGAGCCCTCTTTGCTCCGCTCTTACTGCCGATCCTCCTTTCAGTCGGGACGGATTGGACGAGATTAATCTAATTATTGCAGCAGATGTTGCGTCTGAGTACTTTTTAAAACATTTACTCAGCCATGAAACGCTGAGCTGGATGAGTCATTTCTCCTATCAGCCGAGCCTCATTTTACACTTAGCTGCACAGTCGGTGACTTCAGAGGAGGTTAAATGCATTGTTCTGTACCTACATGGTAATTTCAGGTCTTACAGAATTCCCAGAGAGACAGAAGAATGTTAAACATCTCTGCTGTTTTCTACACATTTAGAAGTTAAAGGGTATATTTGGACCAACTTAGTCTCTGGTTTGGGGTATTTTAAGCCCATGCCAGGATGTTAACAAAGTGAAATTTAAGCTTGTTATCATAAGGTTTAGGTCAGCATAATAAAATCAAAGACAAATTTGGGCCCTGCCCTCAACTGTCTTGTTTTGATTTGGAGGTCACTGTCTCAGGCAAGAACAGCCATGTTTTTGTTATCGACTGTGAACCCTCCAGCCAAAAGGAATAAAAACAGAGGAAAAGAGGAGAGACATTCATAACAAGAACCCCCATTCTGATAATGTGCGCTGATAGATGAAGGAAACCTAAATCCAGCTAAACGCAGCCACCCTCTGAGAGCGGGCGGCAGGGGCTCCACTGATCCATTAAAGGGGAATCTTCTCCAACCATCATCATCTTCTATTTCACACTATGTACGACCTTAACACCTTGGACCCCCAGCCAGCCGGTTTAGAAACAGCTTTTACCGGTAATTGACTCCATTTGGGCTCCCATGGCAACACCATTCATCCTGACTCGACGACGGCCCGTTTTTACCTCCTCTTCCTTCTGTTTAATCGCCCGCCGTCTAACGAAAAAGACTCCCTGGTCAAATTAAAAACAGTTAGGCCCCCCTGCGCTGGCTTGCATCTCAAGCACATAAACACAAATTGGTTTGGTCATGTAAAACAGAGGCTCTGTGATTATCTGTGCTCCTTTAACTCACAAATCAAATGTAGGTTCAGCTACAGGCCCTTGATGTTTTAGAAACATTTTATTGGGGAGAGTGAAAATGAGAAGCTGGCTGATTTACTCTGGGGCTCAGTTCGATCACAGCCAAGGAGCATACTGGCACATCTGGCTCGCTGAGAGAGAAGGAGTTTGATTCTGGCAATGAAACCAAACTTTAACCCGTGACAACAAAGCAGCAGTGACAGATGGAAACGAGTTCTGCTCAAACGCAAGATTTCGGAGTAACACGTTTTGGCACTAACCTTTCAGTGGTGCCGCCTGGTGATTGTGAGATTTAATTCAACTGAACAGATCCATAATTCAGGGTTCAGAACATCAGAAGGATATTGACATAATAAGGCTTAATCTGCAACTTTCTGGTGGCTAATGACCCCAAAATTAACTGTCGGTTTGGATTAGGCAGCTTCGTGCTTAACACAAACCTACCCGAGCTGAAATGAAATATGCCACTGAGCGGAACTTTGAGGTTTCAGAGAAACGCTAAGTTTCCAGAAGGACAGTGACAAAGAAACCAGGGGTGGAAATTAAAAATTTTGTCCACCAGCCATAGTGGCTGGGGG
>NC_051453.1:18429899-18468486 GCF_001649575.2 Kryptolebias marmoratus | reverse complement strand
GAACGCGGCTCGACGTAACAGCAGCAACTCGAGCACATTGCTGCCCCCTATATGTCAGGAGGACAAATAACACCTTTTCTGTTCAAATTGCCAACCCGCCACAGTGGCGTGTGTGTTGATCAAATTCACCCGCCACTTCAAATATTTACCCGCATTTGGCGGGTGGCGGGTGCTAATTTCCACCCCTGAAAGAAACACCAGACAGAGAAAACTGAGAGACGGTCCTCTTCTTTAGTCTCTTATCCCACAAAGGCTTAGGTTTCCTGGCTGAGACTGTGGGTCAACCTACATATTTCAGTTTTACGTTGTCATGATAGTATTTTTTTTTTCTTCCTTCTTTTTTGTTCTAATAAAATGAGGAATTTTGTTGTTCATCTCCAAATGAAATGGAGAAACCACATGTAGCTTCTCACGTTTCAGCCTTTATTTCAAAACATTGATACTCCAGCTTCTCCAAAGGCTGACTGTGTCGTTCCGAATGTCACACTTCTCTCACTTTTTCTTTTTTTAACAGCAGAAAAATAAAGATATCTACATGACCCTGTGTGAGAATCTGTGAGAATGTTAAAGTTTGGGACTAAAATTTGAGACTGAAGGAACAAAAAAAAGAAGCATTCGTCCTCATTCAAGTCATCACAGGCACTTGCATTATGACAAATGATTAACTTTGGAGATATGTGTTATTTATTTAATTACCCCTATCTGTTGTGGTTCTCAGTATGTTTCCAAGTTGGGAAATGGTCCTAATTTATATATAGTGCATAGTACAGACAGAGATTTGTCTTCAGTATTTTACTCTCTATAAGTAAAGTATTTTATATTCCCTCTCGAACATATTGCAACAGAGAGGTCTTCACCTCTCTGGCACACTTGCAGGGGCTGCGAATCAAACACCCGATTCTCCAACTGGAGAGTTTGGAGAAACAGAGTTAGAGAAATGGAGTTCTTACCAGATTAATAAGCTAACAGCTAATCTGAACACGCCAAGACCAAACTGGATTGCTGCCATTTTAGCAGCTCATGTGAACGCAATTTCAAAGATCTTTCTTTACACCTCTTTCAGTTTCTCATTACGTGGTTTAGATAGAATTCTGTGGTTATTCACAAGAGTAAACAGCAGCAGTTAGCTGTTCAGTGTAGCCTGGGGTCAAATCCAGTCAAATATTTCTGCTGGAATAAGCGTTTAAATTGTAAATATTTAAATAAAAGCGTTTGCCTAAAAATTTGAAGCACAAAGTTGTTAAGACTGCAGTTTGACATTTTGATCTGTTCCGACAGCTGACCTCCAAATCCAAGCGAACCCACTTCCAACGTGGATTTTGTAATCTTAAAACAACTCCAAAACTCATAACTTTAAACTTGTTTTATGTGCTATTATTGAAAACTTTACGCTGCATTACATGTAGCATTGTACAGTAATTTCAGCAGAAATAATATAATTGGCCCCTGGTGTTACAGCTAGCTACTGCACTTGCAAATAACCACAGAAAGCTGTGTAAATAACTGTTTTCTATACTGATTGCTGTGTGAAGGTCTACATAAAAGCTGTTTTGACTAGCCATTAACTCATCAGTCCTGTTTCAGGCAAACTCTTCCTCCAAACTGAGGTCATTCAAAAATCTAAGGTATCTGCAGCAGGTAATAAATGCATTTAATTGCAATGTAGTTATTGAAAAGCAGCATATTTTACCTCCTTTTTTGTTTGTTTCTCACATATCCAGGTGCAGACACAAAAGATGGTATTTAAATGGTGACAGTGTGAGCTTTTAAAATGTTATTATGATGGAGGATGACATGTTTTATGTCAAGCAGCGTTGAGAAGAAGGAACAAAATTATTTGACAATTGAACCTGGAATGCAGAATGGGGGGGGGAAAGATACCTTGGAGCTTATCTTATACTGTGTGAGAAACATTGATGTTGGGCTGCTAACCTTTGCTTTAGCAAAAAGACATAAAAACAATCAGTTATGTCTTGTTTTATGGATTATTGTGCCCTGAAAAACACAATAAATGCACTGGGTGTAACCTCGTTTGTTGTCATTTTAAATGTGTGTTAAATAAAAGAAATGGTCAAATTTTACATACAGATGTGTTTCAATGATTGCAACAGTGAGTGGGCTTAGTTCCAATATATCTGGTGTAGTCTAACAACAGTAGCACATTCCTTTGGGGATGCTTTTTTAATGTTGGATTCATAATCAGGCCATAAAGTAGCTTCAACATCCCTGCAAACCGGCAGGTGGAGGTGGTTTAATATACCAAGCTGTGAGGCGTTCATAAATCTCCTGCGCGCTGGACAACTCAGCTCTGAGGCCACTGAGGAGGAAAGGCCATTTTAGATGCACCATTACAAAACTGCATTTTTTATTCTGTGTCCTGTATCCGAAATAAAAATAAATCCATGGAGCCTCGCAAAGAGGAAAGAAAAATAAAGCAAAGCAAAAACTGGTGACAGACATTAAATATTAGTGCAAGAGAGTAAATTCAGTTTTTAACTTATTGAAATTGAAAAAAAAAGACAAATAAATCATCCACCCATTTTATCCAGAGATGTTCCAAATAGATCTGTTGGGTTTCTCCTCCCTGAAATGAATTGAACGGCAGATGGTGACCAAAAAATAAAACTCTAGATGACCTTGCAGACCTGTGCTCCAGACTGGAGCACCAACATGCTAATGAAAATGACACATCCTAAAGTCGGCATGAAACCCGAGGCTTAAACAAACACATACAAATCACTGAGCTGGTGTGTAAAACACCACCTCCACAGTGCCTGGAGCTCAAAGGCGAAAGAGCCGTTCAGCTCCCTCCTCGCTGCAGGTAAATACACCTGTATATTTAGAATATCGTCCAAACATTGTGTAAATATTGTCACAAAGTCGTTGACATGAAGTTTGGTGCCCGTGGGCTGCCGGGGCCTCCTGAAGTTTGGCGCCGAACACAAAGAGTTCTCTGTGTGATGTGGAAGTGTTCTGCAGTGTTGGAACCTTGCTGCTGTTAACATTTGTAGCCACGTTAGAAACCTGCACCGGGCTCAACGTTTCTATGTTTTGATATCGCCAAAAATCTTCTCGTGTTTCCCATGTGGGTTTGTTTTTATTATTTAAAAAGAATAGTCGGGGTCAGGATTTTGGAGCCGTTTGCATGCCATTTTTCCAAGCACAAGCACTATGTGTGTGTGTGTGTTAGGGCCCATGTGCTAGTGATTTCACCCCTCTCCACTGTGTATGTTGGGATGACAGGGGTTGAGGTCTAGGCGGCCGAGTGCCGGCACCACCACTGTCAACAGGGACCCAAAGCAGCTAATACAAAGAAGGTGAAGAGGCTGCTGAGGTTCCAACTCTGAACAATGTTGATGTCTTCTTTTTTCAGAAAGTATTATGCCTGGGGACGACAATGCAGCTTTCACACAATGCAACTACATTTCACTGGAGAGGTTAGTTATTTTCCCCAAACCTCACCAAGTCATTTTCTTGCATAAACCTAAGCTAAACAGTGATGGAAAAGAAGCTTAGTAAGTGCATGGTTCAGGCCTGAAACACCTGAAAAAGCAGCATTAAAGATTTCTTTATACTTCATTCTATTCTCCAAATCTGTAGTGTAACATCACAAAATGAAAACGATTGTTACACTTAGTTTATGGTTGGACATAAAGTGATAGTTAAGCTCTCTTGAAATAAGGCTTTGTGGAAAGGCTATAATCAATAAACAAATTAGCTGTTTTTGTTATGGTGCGATGAAGTTTTGTTAAATACTTGAAACATGACTATCTTACCTGCTGTAGATTGTTCTTTGAACTGCCTCAGTTTGGGGAAATAAAAATTGCTTTTCAATTGCCCAGTATCAGCGTGGCTCGCTTTGCCTTAATTTGACCCGACTCGGTTCTACGCGATCTGGGTAGCTTTTCATTTTAGTGTCATCTCGATGTGGGCGGGTCGTGGTACCCTAGCTGCCCGAAACTCACCACAAATGGGTAAATAAGTGAAATAAAGTCATAAAATGCCCACAATTCTCTGCTACTGTTCCAAAAAATGCTGTGGCCGAGTCGAGGCCACTTTCCCTCCGCTGGTCGGAGCCATTATAGTGAGTCCATTTGGTCTAACTCTCCCTGTGCTTTGTCAGCCAACAAGCACTGAAACGTCTGCACCTCCTCATATTACCACAATGTTGGTTTACATTTCTACAGCTATAGTATATATACTTTTATAAAGTGAACAACAAAAGAATGATGCAGCTGCAAGGTTTTTAAAACAGGGGGGTTTCTGGTAAAGGAAACACTCTCATGATTGACGTCGCTCTCTGGCTAATCAATGCCCAGCATTCTGCTGACGTCACATCTTCAGCTCGACTCGTTTCTCTTAGAACCTCAGCTGAGGAGGATTGAAGAAGCAAGCTGAAAGTGGACGGGATCAGACAATGGAAAGAGACTGAACCTGCGCTGGGTCGACTCGAGTAGGACTGAGTCGAGCCCATGAGAAAAAGGGCCAAAAGTTTAATTTTGACCAGACTGATGAGCTAATGACTAGTCTGAGTGAGGCCAACAGTGGATTGCTGCCAATTAAGAAATAATCTCATTTAAAAATTTCAAAGCGGTTTATCTTTTTTGTAAACTTTCACATTGCTGTCAGATTTGCAGTCCACAGTTTTTAAAACAACATTCTGTTTCTTACAAGTGAAAATAACAGCAGCAGCGGTTAGCCATAGCACTTCCTGCAGAAATATCACAATAATACTGCAGGAATAACTGTGTAATGCAAAACTGATGGTAGTGTTAAGGTTTATGAAACATGTTTACATTAACAGATTGGAGTTGTGTTAGATGATAAAAGGAGCTTTGGGAGTAATTGAAGGCTAGTCTAAGCATCAGAGTTTTACTATTTTTCTCTCAACTTCTCAACTCCGTTCTGTAAAAATGTTATTCATTTCATTTATATGGGATTTTTTAAAAGATTTCCAACACTATCAAGTTTGCTCTACGTAGTTATTTTGCCAGAAATATTATGCTATTTCTGCAGAATTGACCTCAAACTTCATCTAAGGTTTTTACAGCTTGCTGTGCGTGTGAATAATCATGGAATTCTGTATAAATAAGCATGTAATGCAAAACGGATGATGGTGTGAAGGTTTATTAAATAGTGTGTGCATGAACCGCTGTGAAAGTTTGGAGACTGGAGTTGTTTTAAGATGGCAGAAATCCACTTTAAACTTTATTTCTCCACACTGAGGGCACTGAAAGAGCTATCTATTACAGGTAGGATATTAACTGTTCATGCCATTTTCACAAAAACCCATTTCAAATGAGCTGAAGTAACAGGACGGTCTATAGAATTTAAATTTTTTGTTTTTTTTGAGGAGATAAACTGAATGTTTGAAATTTATATTTGGCAAAGAGGTTTTTTGACCTCATGACCACCAGACAAATCAGAGTACCTTCAAAACAGTTGAATGATTGCTTCAACATTTTAAAAACTCTAAAGGCATTAGGTAATCTCCCACAGTACAAACAAAGTACACATGTCACTAAAACCAAGACTATACCCTCACCCTAAAGTGTGTTAAAATAATTCTTTTTGCTGCATTTAACCATATGAGTCGGTTTTTCTGAATTTTCTGAAAGCAGGTGCAGACTCCCATTTGGATCTCTGGGCTGCAGGATGTTCCTGTCTGTCTGCTTCAAGTCAGACAAAAATCACATAAGACCTGCTGTGACCCATTTGTCTCCATACGGAACCTCTTCAGCCAGATTCTTCTCGGGTCATGCAAGTCCTCTTGGATTCTGGAAACGTCTCCAAAGCCCAGTGGATGTTCATAGAGTCTTGTGATCAGGGAATGACATGCCGTCCGTCTGAGAAATGTTGTGACAGCCTCTTTAGTGCTGAGCAGATGTTCCAAATTAGACTCTGAGCGGTGTTAATCTCCTCTGTAAGCAGGGAGGGGAAAGGTGTGAACAGCAACTTCCACAAAAACACAGGATTTATTATGATAGCTCAAACTATTTATTTTCTGAAAGCTTGGAGATTGATTACAGACAGATGTGCACCTGGTAAAGTGATCTGGCATTTAAGAATGAGTGAAATTAAGCACACATATTCATGCAAGTAGGCATACTCTGAGCGTTTGTGTGATCGGTAGGGAAAACTTGCACAACTTTTTCTGAAGCAATCCAGAAGGGGGCACTCTTTCAAAAGCCATGAGAACCTCCAGCATTACCATTTTTCAGCATAGGCTGAGGTTCTGTAACATTTGTTAAATATTGTACAAAATATTTAAAAAACAAAAGGTACTTCAGGTAGAAACAGACCTAAAGTCTGTACCTTGGGCAGCTGTGGTTCAGTGGTTAAAGCAGTCGACCTCCAGTAAGAGAGTTGGAGGTTTAATTCCACCAGTATGCCACATGTCAAAGTGTTCCTGAGCAAGACACCGAACCCCTCACTGCCTCCAATATGTGTCCCCAATGGAGTTTAAAGCACTGATTAGACTCTATAGAATGATTTATTCACATTAGTTTTGTAGAGATGTATGAATGTGTGTGTGGAAGGGTAAATGAGGGCACAGATTGTGTTGTAAAGTGCTTTGAGTAGCCTGGTCAGCTAGAAAGGTGCTGTAAAAGTACAGTCCGTTTACCATTCATGTGATTTTTCCCCCAATCAACTAATTAAATAAAAGCCATTCCTTTCTCGAAACCTTTCTATTTAACTGTTACCTATTCAGCAGGAGCAAACAGGTTCAGATCCTACAATAAGACTGATTCAAAAAGTTCCTATTTCTGTGACCTGAGGAACAACTCTTTCTCTCTTTACTCTTTCAGTCTAATGAGGTAACAGGACAAAGAGTGAAGAAGCCTGACCTCATCCGGGTTTTGCTGCTCCTGTGTTCCTGTGGCCAGAACTCGCTGCTTTCGCCTTGCTTCTTGGCTGCGGCCGCCCTCCACTCACACCAGTGCTGTGAGATCATCTTTGGATGCGGTGGTAACTGTCCTCTGGAGCTCCACGTTCAGGCCTTAATTGGGAGTTTAGCTTTGGCGTAAGCTGAATTCCATCAGCTTCTGATGTGTTTTTAGGGTGTCTATTTCTTGTTTGGAGCTCATTACGTTTCCAACACGTGAAACCCAAGAAAGAAATGCTTCTTTTAATGCAAGTCATCAGGGGCAGGTGTTGTTACTGTGTGACCACAATAGTTGCCAGTAGATGGTGGTAGTGACTCTCAGTGTGGTTTCTGGACAACAATTGATGTTTGAGATTGTTTATTCATTAGTGCAATTAACATAACATTCCCATGTAGCTTTTTAAGGGACAAACTCATCTTGTGATTGGTTATTATTAAAGATATTTGGATCAACTAGTTTTTTTCTTACAGTCTTCAGAAAGTATATGCAGATAAGAAAGGAGGGCAGAAAAGCTAAAGGTACCAAACTAAAAAGGCTGAAGTTGTTTTGGTTACATTTGTGCATTCATTATTTTAGCTGTTATTGCAAGACCATAACAAAAAAAAAACATAATTTGAAGAAGTAGAAGTCCTGTGCAGTGTGAATATGGAAATAGAATGACGTGAAATAAGTCATGCTTACAGATGAAGCAATGAGTTAAAGTTATATTATTGCACTTAGTGACATGAATGTATGTTATATAAAGTTTTATTCCAATGAAATAATGTTAGTTATGTCATTAATTAACCAGACAGATGTCTGTAAACAAAGCAGCTAGACTATTTTTGTATATCTGTACTGAACTACATTTAATGAGAACATGAAGCCATTTAGATGTAAATAAACTAGATTGTGAGTATTTTTTTCTTGCTTTTCATGCATGGCATTATTTGTGGCTCTTTTGAAAAAAACTCCTTTTCATAGCTGTATCCCTTCCAGTTACCCACTACAGACATTTTATAAGTTTCATATACCGCTTGGCCAAACTGGCCTCTTTAAAAGTTTGTTTTAAAGTGTCAAATTTAATAATGAACATAGACGGCTGTAAATGGCAGCTAAAGGCAGGATCCCATTGGGCTGTGATTGTTGGTGACTCAAAATTGTGAGAAAAATGTGTGAAAATAAGTGGATTTTCAGTTGAAGTGGCTGAATTCTGAGTGTTTGCGACCAAGCGACCAGCAAGCCGTGTGGCCACGTTTTGACCAATTTTTGAAAATCACAGCTGATTTTTTGTGTGTACAGTTTGCAAAACTGTATTCTTGACTGTGCACATTATTTTGTTGCCCACCTCTGCTCACATTGGGCCTACCTTGACTAGTTTTGTACCCACTTTGGCAGCCTCCTCCACGTCTAGGAATTAATCTAATGTAATACACTTTTAAAATGAAAAGATCAAGACCAGTATTTAAATAATTATTATTTCTCATCAGTGTGGGGTTTACACCTGGACATAGGGCTATCGTCTCAGATGTAGTATTTAAGGACAGAAAATCTAATTGATGCTGTTTCTAATTAAGATTACAGGGCCAGTTGTTCTGGTGACTAATGAAATTGTCTCAGTACGGGGATCACTGGTGAAAGTTTAACACAAATAAAATTTGACAGTGTAGCACTGGTTTTTAAACATTTATTGCACAGATGGCCACTGACAAAAACATCCTTTAATATGTAAGATATTGAAATCGTTTTTTTATGATAAATGACTTATTTTAACCACCATTTCCTAAATTTAACAAAGCTAATCAGAAGAACCTGAATGACAAATAATTTAGAGTAAAATATACACATTTCTCTTTAGTTTCTATTCATTAGATTACCGTCAAACTGTGTGTGTGCATGGGTTGTCAAAAAGATTGCTTTCCAGCAGGCATAGTGAAACATATCATTTTGTCAGACCAAAAACTAATAAAGAAGGACAAACAACAGCTCACAAACATAATCAAACCTGACGACAAGTGACATAAGAGCATTTACTGCATCTTACAAAATTAACATTTAACTCTGTGACGTGGGTAAAAGTCACATTTGAAAGGGCTTTGGAAGTGATTATGGTGCTGCCCTGTGGTCCTGTGAAGACCCCAACAGAAACATGAGGTCAGAGGTCACACAGACCATTAGCAGCCTCATTATGGGGAGGGAGTTCACTTCACATTTACAGCCAGGATAAAAAAAAAGACACAATTAGAGCCGTCAAAGCTGTCAAGAACACTCTGCGCTCATATGCCCAGATGTGTGTTCTTTAGGAGCTTTAGCTGTTTGTCGCTGCTTCCCCCTCCACTTTATTCGAGCTCAGTTCTGCAGTGAACAAGCTTTATGTGGCAGCTGAATACACCCGGGCCCAAAATTCATCATAATCCAGTTGATCTCCGAGATGTTTGCCAAGCTTTAGTGAGCTTGATTTCGCTGATAACCCAGTTTCTGGAGGCTTAGGCATGCAGCAGAATGTGTTGGAAAGTAATCTTGGGGAGAAAGTGTTATGAAATGGTTGGTTTAAAGAGTTCGGGGTTGAGTTACTTTTATTGTCTAACAATCGCTTAATGTAATAATATGATCCTCTTGATCTCATGGTATTTCAACCAAAATGAGTTCATGGTTTTTGTTGTCTCTGGTGGGACTGATGTAGATAAGGAGGCGTGAGACATCGGGATGAAGGATTTGTCCACTCTTGCATGTGTGCAGTCACACTTTGGACCACGCACTAACCCGGACAACAGTTTGTGACTCTAATGACCCTTCCGCTGGGGGCACTTTTAATTGTGCGGTCATCGTCTCCATGCTCCAAGTGTCACAGTCAATAAAGGCACACCGAAGGAGACAGAAGGTGAGGGGTGAGGGGGCCGACTCAGGGGGTTAAGACCTCGGCATGGGGAGAATATAAAGCTCCTAAACCCTCCTAGAGTGGCATTCTCCTGGTATCAGCGCTCTGCAGAGGACAGGCTGTCACTGTGGTCCATTGTGAAGCCAATGACTCATTCTTACTCGGGAAGCAGCCGTAAAAAGTCCCAGGGATTTAAAAAAGTGGGGAAAAATCTCTCGGATCTGCTTCAGCTGATATGTATGTGGGCATTTGCATGTGTGTACACTGATTTCAATTTAAAATAGCCTAAACTCCTACACTTATACAAACATTCTTCATCAGAAACTGTTTACTTTATCTAAAGCAATTCATTACAAATGTGTTCAGAGCTCATGGAGAGCCTCTCAGCTGGAAAAGCAGATTTGATGTGGCTCATATGTTGCACTAAAAGGGTTTTTACATGCATGACTGCAGCTCTCTATTTTACATAACTCGGTGCTTTTAAGCTGCTGTCAGTGATAGCCATAACATGTCCTCAGAACCTGCAAGGTGTGCGATGGCCACAGCGATAACCTCAGAGATCCTGGGTTTAAACCGTCACTCTCCTCATCTGCAGACCACCAAGCTTGTCCCACTGACCTCTCTGTGACCTGCACAATACGGCTCAAACTCAGCTCACCACACATCCATCTATCAGTCATACTGATCCAGGCCTGACAACTTTACCTGCAGCACCTCACACCGTTTGTTCTACATGTGCAACAGAAGGTCGATGTTGGTAAATCCACACTAATGTTCACTTTTGATCGCTTTAAATGGATTTCATGTAACGATTAATGGAAACTGACATGACTTTTGGATGTTTGAATGTGAAACTTGAGCATCTGAGTTTCTCTGCAACTGGTGCACACTGTTGAATTTGCATTTTTGTCTATATGAGATTTATCTCTTTGCAGGAATTAATAAAAAAATTAATATTAATGTGTAACGTCAAGAATTTCTGAAGAATTTTTGATGAACGCCTGAAGTTTTGATGTATAAGAAGTGTAAAGGAAACCAAGATAAAAATAAATGTTAAAGCTGCTGCCAGTGGCTGTGAAGGGTCATCATGGTTACCACACACCTGTGTCCTTCTCTCCCCTGACAGACAGAAACGCAAAGTAGAAAGTGAGTCTCAAAACAGTCAAATTGAGTCATATTGAAGAACATTCAGAATTGTAACAAAGCTGTGATTGTTGGTCATCACATGTGTACATTTTTATGTATTTATTATGTTTTATGTAGGAGACATGACAGGTTTAAAAAAATCCATTCTCTTCTGGATTTGAGGAAAAAAATTCTGTGCTGAGATACAATGAAAGTCAATGAGAGTTTGGATGTGTGCACACTGAACTGTGGGGGGTTTGTGAAAAATCTCATTCCTAAAGCAGTGAGACATACTGGGTGAAAGAAGACAAAAGTGCCTTGATGTATAAACTGTATAAGAAGTGTAAAGATGGTGGAAATAAGAGGAGTTTACAAACATTTTGAAAAGTTTAAAAAGGTTGTGAAATCATCACAATTTACTACTGTATGGTAAAATCTTTAAAAAATCATATTACTTTAACTGTGATTGTGTGTAAACTGTATATTTTACAATGTGCCTCTATTGAAAGCATAGCATCTATTCCTCATCAAGCTGCATGTTTTGATGTATTTTTGTATGGTTCTTATTAAAGCTGCAGGAGGAGCAGCGAATCAAAATGTGAGATGGAAATGGAAGAATAAAGGCCAAGCAGTAAAAGGGGTGCTTCAGTGCTTAATAAATAGAGTTTAAAGATGATAATCCCAAAGTTTTAGCATGACTTATGGTGCTTCAGCAGATATGGATGAGTGATTCACACAACGTTCTTAACTGTCCTAAATAACCTGCCTGTTTTGCCTGCAGGCTCAAATGTCAACACACTGCAGTCACTGCACAAACATGTCATCTGTTGCTTTTCAAATAAATGCATTCCAAATAAATCTGAGCAATAAACCAAGAATGTATGCAACTGTAGCCAGCTATGAAGTCACTTTGGTCTGGGCCTCAGTAATTTTTTAAAGCTGAAAATATAATTATAATTGGCTAAGACCAAACTGCATTTTCAAAAAGGCCAGACTGTGCAAAGCCTCTGCATCATCACTGACAGCTTTTTACCTCGAGACAGCTGAGCGTAGCAGCAGGTGGGCTCTGTGTATGAACTGTGAAGCAGTGTACAGTACCACTTTGTAAGACAAAGCAAGGATCAGGTTTGCTGTTAATTTCTAAAAGCAATCACAACAGGGTTATCTGGAACTTCTTGCTGAAGTAAAAGCAAGTTTAAGGAAATGTTAGACATGCACGCTCTGTGACTGTGATATGGGCAACAAGGACAGTCAGCTCACATGTCACAGCTATTAAATGTTATTTATTCAAAAACCATTTATAAAGAAAACCTTGTTAATAATAATTGTTATCACAAATCATTGAAACTTTATTTTTTTTCCAGATTGTCACTGGTTCTGTATAATGATGGTGGCTAATAATGATGCTTAAAAACAGTCCTAAGTCCTTTTCTTTGAATTTTATATAATGTCAAGATTAAAATACATTTACCCCTATCACCCTTATTTAGTTATTGGTCTAACAATTCATTCATCAAATCATATCAAAAGGAACACTGCATTTAAGTCATCAGGACACTGATAACTAACTGCACCTTAACAATGCCAACCTTAATCATAAAAACATATAAGACAATATTAAACAGGTTCAAACAGAATACCCTAGGCTGATGCTTGAAACAAAAGTCATATTATTTTACATCCACTTCAAATAAAACTTTGTTTTCAAAGTTCAGTTTGAAAGGTTGCACAGTTGAACACAAACCAGATTACAGATTTTATTGGTGTCCCTCCCTGCTCTGCGTCTCAGGACAAAGTCTCCATTGAACACATAACTCACAAGTGGTTCTTGGACATACTGTGCACTCCATATAAATCCTGTTCATTTTATGAGCCCCTGGTTTACAAAAATGGTCCCATTCTCCCACACTCAGACACACACACACAAACACACACACACACACACACACACTTGAAAACACAAAGACATGTCCTTGGGGTCCATGATTGACATAATATATTCTGTAGCACGTTACGTTTCTTAGCCTGGTGCTTTTGTGTTTGTCTGTGTCTCTTTCCTGTCCTCTCAGGCCATAACTGGTAGAGGCAGAACCACCCATCCCAGTTCTGGTACTACTGGAGGTTTCTTCCTGGTAAAAAGAAGTTTTTCCTCTCCACTGTCACCCACTGCCCCATGCTTGTAAAGGATGAGAACTGAATCAAAGTGAAGGCAACTTAGACAGACAACTTTCTTGTCTTTTTATAAGTCACCAAATATGACTGCTAAGGTCAACTACAATTGTTCTGAACTGAGTAGTATTCACCCAGCCATCCATTTTCTTCCCCTTGTTTTTTTTGCAGGGGAACTGGTGCCTATGTTCAACAGACATTGGGCAATAGGCGAGGTACAACCTGGACAGGTCACCAGTCCATCA
Source organism: Kryptolebias marmoratus (assembly GCF_001649575.2). Lineage (NCBI taxonomy): Eukaryota > Metazoa > Chordata > Actinopteri > Cyprinodontiformes > Rivulidae > Kryptolebias > Kryptolebias marmoratus. The sequence continues at coordinate 18,455,203 of NC_051453.1, read as the reverse complement.
CAGTGGGCAGTACATAATTAGACTTAAATCTAAGGTGACTGTATTGGATTGGATTTAATTGAAATGGATTGATCATATATAGAAATCAAATTTATTGACTTTAACCATCACAACTTAAGAACCAAACATGGTTCTCACGTTTTTCTTTGCCTTTATGACAGCAGTAATGGGACACATGCTGTATACTATCATGTTAAAGTCCCAGCCAGACTGCACACAGATACATGCAAGCTTGCAATGCTATCCAGATTTTGCCATTTTTTGTATGTATTATGGACAGAGTGATCTAAGACACTACCCTTGATGAAATCTGAGTTCGCACTTTAATGTTGACCCTAAACAGGACACAAGAAAATATGTTTTTTCCATGTTACAACTAGGCTTTGGTCTGCATGAGAACAACTAGTTCAAACTATGACGATATATGTAGCAGAAAAGATTCCAGTAAGGTAACAAAAATGAGCACATAGACACATGTTTCTATTCTGAGATATAAAAGTTACTCTGTTTAATCATTTTAAATTGGTAAGGTTATTCTTTTCTTTCTGTTTCTTTCCTCTGTTTGAAGTAATCTTTTTTCAACATGCAATATCAACCTCATAAGGATCAATTTTTGTTATGTAAAACTGCTCCTGCGCTACTTGAAGCTCTTTGTTTGTAGTCCAGACTTTTTTGTCTTTGACTAACAAACCACCGTCTTAAAGCACAATCATAAAACATGCTGGTGAAGATTCTCAGTCATCCAGGACATGGTAAATCCAAAAACAATCATAAAACTTGCTCAGTGGCTAGTTTGGCAAAGACACTTTAACATATCAGCTCAGACTTAGATTTTATGGTATGATGGCCCAGAACAGAAGAGAAAATTATGTACTTAAGACAGAAGTGATGCTACATGAATGCAGTGTGACAAAAATATACTTTTTAAATATTCACTCACTTACAAGTCCTTTTTACAAAATGATTCTGCTATATGGCCTCAAATATGAGCTCGTCTTGAAGCTACCTCTGGCCATTAAAAATCCATAACCAAGTCAACCACATCCCACAACAATGTGAGCTTACATAAATTAAGCATCACCAAATCATAGGAGGCTTGGAGTGTAACTCAGAGGGTGCTAAGAGCACTTCACAAAAAGCTTTAGGTTACATCTGTCCTTCTAAGTTCCACAGCCAGTCCTTGTACATCATTACATCTCACCCTTGAGCTGTGATGATGACTGAACTTTACACATACTAGCTATTTCAGCTTCATGACTACCTTCCTTGGTGGCCCAGAGGCATAACAGTGACAGGCTGACTTCAACTCTCCATGCCAACCTTGGTCTTTTTATAAATTACACTAAAATGGGAAGAAAGGGTCTCTGACCTGCCTTGGAAGTATTTTTGTCAAAGGAGCTCTTCCATTAACCCAACTTGTATGTTTTTGGACTGTGGAAAGAAACCGGAGTACTCATAGAAAACCCATGTATGTATAAGGAGAACATGCAAACTCCACACACAAAAAAAGCAGCTGAGATTTGAACTTGTAGTGTTTTTACTGTGAGGACACTGCCAACCATCTGCACCACTGGAGCCCTCTCTACAACATTAAAATATGTAAACCTATCCTAGTAACCCCCCAAATAAAGTCATAATCATGCTAATTTTCATAAAATGTTTTTCTAAAGAGTAACCACAGGCTTCCCACAATGATGGGCCCCTTAACACATGAAGCATACCAACAACCCTGGAAAGTTATGAGCGTGTGTTTATAGGTATGGAGGCCAAACCTCAGTTTGGGTCTTTGTCTTGTGTGGCCCTTAACTTAGAGCCCACCTGCCAAAGTAATTTACAGCACTGTGATGAGAAACACTGCCCAGGCTCTTGAAGGCTAAGTTTCTGGCCTCAGCGCTGCTACAGTATTTCACAACTATCAGGCCATCCCTGGTGGTATCATAAAACACCTCATATTACCACACTTCCATGTCTGTCTCGGCTTTGGCCTTTTTTAACACCCTCTCTGTGGTGGCTCACAACTTTGGCCATATTTTTTTCTGAAAGTCAAAAATGGAAAAAGGCTTGGTCATTAAAATGTGCAGTTGGCCTCTTTTGCCATTGTTTGTACATTTTAAAACAATATTTGTTGTTCTACAATAGATGTTGCCTTTGCTGACAATAGTGCTAATTCAGAAGACGGTACAAAGAAATTTGTACACTGAAACACTGAAAAGTGTTTTGCTGGCTGGGTTTACCCTTAAGTGTAATATACTGGTGTTGATTTTAGCTGGCTGCAGAGGAACTGCTGTTAGACCAGTCAGTGGTGCTGTTCAAGGCCTCTCCATCACTCTGGGAAAGCAGAGCTACAACTGCCTCATAAAGCTGCTTATTTACTGACACCAGCAGAGTCAGCTCAGACAATAAAACACAGGAAAATTAAACTATATGCTATAGAGTTAACATCAATCATAAAGTGCTATCAGTTCTTTTCAAATGAATAGGACCATCAAAAAGCACATGGTTAAGGAGGCTTTGAACTGATACTCCACCTTTCTAAAGTTTTAAATCATGCTAATCATATTTCAAAAGATAAACTATCAATCATCTGAAAATGATCTGATTCAGAGCTGAAAATCAATGAGGTGGAGTCCTGATACAGTCATATAAATCATCTTATTTTGGTGAAATGTGCAGGGATAATAAGAACGGTACACACAGGCAGACCTCCTCCCTCTAAACTGGACAAGTGGCTCCATCAGATCTCTGTCCAGAAGAGGGCAACCCTACGAACAGCTAAGATATTGATCAGAACCCGAGGCCTCTGGAAGAGGACCTGAGCTTGAGGTAATGTGAAACTGCTCATGTGAAAGAATAGGGCAAGCTAGGTATATATATATATATATATATATATACACACATATATATACTGTATATATATATCCAGCAATCCGTCTTTCATCGCTTGTCCATGGTCGGGGATTATGGAGGCAACAGGTTCAGTAGAGAAACCCAGACATGCCTTTCCCCATCGACACTCTCCAGCTTCACCTGAGGGATCCCAAGATGTTCCCAGCCAGAGAGGATATATATATATATATATATATATATATATATCCTTCAGCGAGTTCTGGGTCTGCCTTTGGGTCTCTTCCTAGTGGGATATGCCTGGAAAACCTCCAAAGAAGACATTTAGGAGGAATCCTAAGCCTCTTGTATCCAGGATTTTGTTTTTTAGTCATAGGTCAGGTCGTAGGTCAGGTCATGGCCTGAAGTCACCAAAAGAACCACGTCATCTGCTAAAAGCAAAGACGAAACCCTGAGGTTCTCAGACCAGACACCCTCTTCTCCATGACTGCGGCTTCAGCTCCTGTTTATGAACACCACAAATCATATCAAAGACAAGGGACAACCCTTGCAATGTCTAATCTGCACGAGTTTGACTTTGTATCAAGAATGCAAACACAACTCCTGCTTTGGTTGTACAGGAACCGGACTGCTCTTAAAAGAAACCCTGGCACCATATACTCCTGCAGCACCCTCTACAGAATGCCTCGGAGAACACTGTCATAAGCCTTCTCCAGATTTACAAAACACATGTAGATTGGAGAGTCAAACTCCCATGACCCCCTTGGTAACCCTGTAAGAGTGAAGTACTGATCCACTGTTCCATGGCCAGGATTAAATCCGCACTGCTTCTCTTGGATCCAAAGTTTCAACAGTCAGTCAGAGCCTCCCTTCTAACACACTGGAGTAAACCTTCCTGGAGAGGCTGATAAGTATGATCTCTTGATATTTGGAACACACTCTCCAGTCCACCTTTTGTGGGAAGTGGGAACCACCACCCTGTCTGCCACTCCACAGGTGTTCTCCCTGTCCTCCATACAACATTGAAGAGATGTGTCAACCATGACAGCCCCACAACATCTGGGAATTTGAAACTGGGTCTTCTACTTGAAAGACTGGGGCTTTCACCACTACGCCCACAATGCAATGTCATAAAAAAATAATGTCTACTGAAGCCATGCTATATCCACCACTCCAGTCCTCAGGCAGATTTTCAATTTCTTATGAGTTATGTAAGAAACACATCCTATCTTTTTTCCACAGAAAATGTAAGTTTTGGTACTTAGCTACTGTTTAAGCAGCATAGCTGGGCATTCACACACAAAATTCAATTGTAAGGAGATGAAAACACAGTCTTGTTCCAAATGTTTAATTTTATTGAGAAGTGGAAATATAAATAATAAAATGTGTGACGTTTCATTTATTGATGGTAAACTTTTGCAAAATAGCTACTTACTGGAAGCAAATCATTTAAGCTAGCAGCAGAAAAATAAAACATTAAATATTCAAAGGAATTGAATTCAGATGGCCCACATGAAAAGCAGAAGCTCTAACCATTGTACTAATGCAGTACCCTTACAGGAAGGTATTTATTCATGCTATATCAAACACTCCCATGTGATAATTGTGATGGACTGTACCACTGTTAGAATGATGGAAAGGGGGCATAATTTTTGAAAGGCATAAATGTATTGTTTTGCCTAAATAAATGGTGTGTTTGCTTTCTGTTTTATTATTTTGCTTAAGAGTATAGTTTCATTAAATGATTTATTGTAAAGACAATCTATGGCAATCCCCCCTATGGTGATCATAGGAAGAACTAACAAGGACTACTTGGCTGAGAATCTATTTTGTGTCTGTGCTTACAGTTTTAATTGTACAAAGCTATGCGGAGAAAACAGAATGATTGAAATCTTTTATGCCAGTGTCAATTAGGTAAGCATTCCCATTTAGGCATCACAGGAAAAAAAAAGATCTTTGGGTGCATATTCCCACCAGAATGGCACACAAACCCAGCCCGGAAAGAAAAAGGCAGGTCCAATAGAGAAACAACCTCATTCTACTGGAAAATTGTTATTTTGAGAAATCTATAAAGCACAAAGATCGCAGTCGAATGGAGCAACAAATGAGGCACACAAATGGGTCAAAGGTTTTTGTATTTTGCTGTGAATGGAGGCATGGTGGCTGAGGAATGAAGACAGAGCAGCATTTAAGGGCCCACAAAGCTGTCCATTTAAATAAACAGGGTTACGTCCTTCTCCTTTGGGCCCAATGAAGTCCATCAAAGAAGATGGTAATGCTCCACTGGATGGACGCAAGGACTCCCAAACTCCTGCCTTTTCACTTCGTGTGAAAGAATGTGACATAATAAACACCCCCCACCCCCCAATGCACACACACATGCACCCGCACACCCACACACACACATGCACACAGACATCCCCAATGACAAACAGACATAAACTGAGCTTTAAATATTTTCTGCCCTGGTTACAGCTTTAAATCGTTATTGGGGTTGCCATGTGGCCCAGTTTGCACTATGCATATGTCATCACCAGCAGGAAGTTAATATGTAATGTAAAAACCTGACAAAGGAATCAATTATTACTCCCATGGGACAAATGCACTTTTAGTGCATTTGTCAGATGTGTTTTAGCCAATAAAAGCTGTGTCTACTACTTTTCTGGTATTGTCAACATACCCATCTGCTCATCTATGACAAAATCTTTATATTGTACATATTTTAAGTGAAACCAGTTATACTAAAGTGAAAACCAAACTTACTGTAAATGAGTTGTACAGATACAAAGAGGCAATTTCAAAATGGTGACACATGAGTGACATGCTGAAATATGAGATTTTTATTTTTTTTTTTAGGTTTTGAATCATTCTTGTTAGCTAAAGTGAGCACAAACCTCCCTTTTATATCTGTTTTAACTCCAAACTAAATTATTTTTGCTACAAATTGCATTATTTGGATTATCAACAGCTACTTGTTAGCAATAAAATGACAACTTAAACTGAACCAAAATAAAAGATCCTGAAACACAGAGAAAACACTACATAGTGATACAATAACTTACAATAGTAATGTGACAATGAGCAAGATATATTTTATAGTATGTACTGAAGATATTTGGTTCACTTCTAATGTAGCCATGTCAGTTAGCAAAGGTTTAAGATTTGTCAACAGGTGTCAAAAATAAGGGTTTCAGTGGACTTAAATGTGCTGACTACTGATACTGTGAACTTTAGGTAAAAATGTTTGGTGGCAATAATTGGGAGCAAGCTTACTTTTGCATCCAGGGTTAGGGACTAGGGGATTTGAAGTTTCTACAGAAAAGGAGATGGGAATAAAGCCTGTATCTCACAGGGCTGTGACTGTTGGTGACAAATTGCTAAATGTTTACGAGGTTTCTCACTTTCCTTGCATGAGTCGCTGGGCTTCGGTGTAGTGTAGCTGGATTTTTGGATAGGTTCAAAAATTTGCTCAATGAATTTACTCCTAAAATAGTCATAGAGACATCAAGCGTATCTGGAACTCAGACCCTCTTAATTTAATTTCTCAGCTTAGTTTCTGTGAGTCAGAATGTGAGAAGAATCTGAGACAACTTTGGGAGGGTTTGTCAAACAATGACACTAAATGGTAACTATTTTGAGACCCAAACGAGAAAAATTGCAGTCAAACTGAGACATAGTTGAGACACTTTGTTACCAAAAAACTTTCACGTTATTTACAGAAAGTTTGTGCAAGCTTTTTCCCTCTTGGTGGTGCTCCTTGTTCACTAGGAAGCAGATTGAGGCCAATAGTCTAAGCTTGTGGTGGTTGTAATGAAAATAGGAGACAACAGTTAAACTCACTATTTTTATTACAGTTACTCTGCCATTACACCAGATGCCGTTATACAATACAGTCCTTGCCGCATCCTTCTTCTGTGTTTTTCTTTAACACAACCTTTTCTGCGGCACCCTCTAGAGACAAGAAGCAACAACAGCAACAGAACAGAACATAAATGCATTTACTGTGTAAAACTAAGAATACCACAAGTAGGTCTTAAAAACCAGCTCAAACTGTGTGACACTGTGCAAGTCTGATCATATAAAAGCTTGATAGCAACCTCTTACATCCACTGACTAAGGGGCTCTCTTACAACAAGAGACACAAACATCCAACAGAGATATGAGTAATATAAATTAAAATTAGGTGCTGGTGTTAACTTTCTCATTATTTCATTCAGACTCTACAAAAAATGGAGGAAGATAAGAACAAAGAAACTGTTGTGATCATGCTTGGAAAAAGACACTGGTTGCAACAGCAGTCATGCTGTGTGATTTTTTCAGAAATTTCTGAAAGTCTTTGGTTGGCACTTATCTTACGTCATCTTTAACCGTGAGCCAACAACTACAGAGCACCAATTCAAACTAATGACTAGAGATTTTCTGATTCTTTCACTACAAAAGATTTTGTCTACGATGGCCAAATATAACACAGAGTGAACCGGGCTAAGTCTTCTTGGTGAGTAGATGTAGAACAAGTGGGCCAACCTGCAGCCAAGGAAATGGATGCACCACCAGGAGTTGGAGCTGAAGGACAAACAGTCATCTGCAGCTTGACTTGGGAATGCAGAAAAAGAAAAGGAGAAGGAAAACAAAAGGAAAGTAGAGGGGGTAAAATCCAAACAACAACAAAAAGATAGCTATAAGCTAAATTAAGAAGCTAGTTACTAAAATAACATGTTCACAGATAGCATTAGGTAGGTTAAGAAGTTCTAACAATGATTAACATGCAAAAGGATGTAAACTTGTCAACTAAAGAACTGAAACTTCTCCATCATCGATGAAAACTCAGTGGACTGAAAATGAAACATCCTTCTCACAGAAAAAACATTTGACTAACTTAATCCTTCACACCAGAATGAGCCAAAAGCTAAGAACAAGGGGAGTTTTTATGATTATGTGCAGATGTTATTCTTTTCCTGCTTCTCCTTTCTTTGGGTTTAACAGAGCACATACTGACACACTCACAACTGCACACAGAACATTTTGTTTATGATCTGGGCCCAGAGATTGTGGGCCCGTCCTGTCCAGAGACAGGTGTTCCCCTCGAGCTCAGTCCCAGCTGAGATGCATCTCTTTCACTCTGCATCCACATTCCAACTGCTTTGAATTTTACTAGAGCCCAGGGGCCACTAGACCCACTCTGGCTCTGGATCTATGGGGTCCAGGCCTCGATTCTCTACTTGGACCCCAGCCTTACACACACATTATCCTGTGTAAATACTGCAGTCTGGGCCAGGCTAGAGTCAAACTGGGTGGCAGTGTGCTGTATGCTTCTACTTAGACATCTGTTCATTTAAATCTTATCTTCTATCGCAGCCTAAGGTCGCCTGGTCTGGCTAACTACTTTAAGGCAGGAGGATGGATGGAATTTTATGTTTTGATCCAGTCTGAAGCTCAACTAAAAGTTGCATTTGGTCTGGAAACATGGAAAAGCACACAGCTTTTTCTCTCCTTTTAGGTGAAGTGTTGAGGCTGATCTGCTGTCATAAACAGAGTGTGCCAAAATAATTTCAGTTTCCTTGCACTGGACGTGTAACATGTCTTTTCCCGTGTCTTCTTCCTGCACACACTGGGTGCAATCAATTTTACTTGATGTGTAAATAACTAAAACCCTGATTAGTGTTTGATGTTATAGCCACCATGGAAAAAGTCCAGGAGAGAAACAGCCGAGAAACGAACTGTTTGAGAGAAGGGGCACAATAAGCCAGAGGAGAGGAAACCCATAGGGGTGAAAGAGGGGTGGAAAAAAGAATTGAGGCCTGGAAACAGGAGGGTGGGGCAATGAGGGCAAAAAACAGCAAAGGGGAAGAGATAATGGATGGATTTAACAGAAATGCTCCAAAGGAGAAGACATCTGGCTCTTATTCAGAAATATACCATGAGTTATCTGTAACATTTCTGTTGCATCTACTCATTAGACTTGTTTATGTATCAAGCGGAGAAAAGGAAGTTCTTATAATGGAAAACAGATCTCTGGGCTCTATATCTGTGGATGTGGGCGTTATTACAGAATCATCTTTAATCCTCTTGAAGTAACTCTTGATTATGTGTGCAACCGTTCCCTGAAGAGCTCCCATCTAAGAGCTGCCACTTTCTGAACAAATTTGTTAATCAGACAAAAGGATAAAATAATCCTCAAAATACTCATTTCTAAATAAAACCAAGTAAACTTTGTTTTCTAGGACTATTACTCGTGTGTGTGCATGTTTGAGCATGTAACCTCTCGTAAAAGCAGATGTTAGACAGCACAGTACAGCAATAAAAAATACAAGCACTATAGTTTATCTGTTTAATCAGTGATTTACAGCTTGTTACTTTCAGCTTGATGACATGGCTGAGTTGCGTTCAGAAGCTTGGCTTCTGCCATCACCTGTTATCTGTGTCTCTGATACTGCAAAGTTTTTATCTATTTCTGGCCATGAGTGCAAAACATGGTTCCAAGTCCCCAAACAGATAAGACTAATATCTAAATTACACTAAGTCTACATAAAATGCTTCTAAGAATGATAGGCTTGGACCTTTAGACACTCTTAACCTGCAAAATAGGGATGAACCAGTGTTTTGTCAGCGTATTACAGACAACTTGATAAAGTATCAATTTTATGTAGGGTCTTATTGACTTTATTACCAGCAGTATGTCACAAAAACACAGTTTGTTCCATTTTTTTGTTGCATCTATTAAAAAAACAGAACCAATACACTACAATTTGATGGGCAAAGAAAGCTATTTAGCACCAACAAGGTGCTAAATATTGAGGGCGTCTGGCTGCTTGGACATTACACAAAAAGATATTATAGATTGGTTTAAAACTTTTACTCAGAAGTCAGAATTCCAAATGTAATTCCTGATCAGCTCCGACTACAACATTTAATTTGGCCACATCAGAAGTTGTGATGGCTGCAGTAATAAATCTTTTATTTATGTCGCTGTCAGTTTGTAATTACACACAGTACTGTTAAGTCTTAGTTAGGAAATGTGTTACTACAGTGTTTGAATCCGTCAAATGCAGAGAAATCCACTGTTATTGGCTTGTATTTCTGATAGAAGTAAGCCTGGTTACTGAGCACAGCATTGGTTTTCCAAGTTGCACCTGGAACACGGTTAGGTTGAAGATTACATCACTGCCAGATGTGAAGTAAATGGAACGCAGCATCACTGTGGAGCTTGAACCAAAGGCTTAAAACCAAAGTGAAAGTTGGATTTTTTTAACTCCTACATGAGAGCCTAAATACCACTCTACTCTGCCTTGATGTGTTGACAGGTCTGCTCCCACGAATAATAAGATCTGTATCAGATTTGACTTTGTTGTGACACTATTATTACCACAGCTCTCATTACATAAAATTGAAGACGCACTTTCACATTCAGCAAGATAAAAGTCCCACCCAAACCCTATCTCTGTGTTTGCCACAACTAGTGCTGATAAATGTGTTCACTTTCCTCACCGTAACCAACATCACAATATCACCTCCATATGCAGAATTTATACATTTTTTTACAGCCTGTTTATAGTTTCTCGGTGTCTCATGGTCACAGGCTGCTTCTAACAGGGTTTAACACATTTATGGTTTCAGAGAAACATTAAGTCTGTGGAACGTGGAGGCAATGCTATCAAAAATGTGCAAAGTTAGCAATTTCCTATCTCTTTATTTTTAACAAAGAAAAGTAATTAACAGGTAGTCAGGGTGCTAATGCTTCTCATTCCAGATATTTGACAGCCGTGGTGGGGCACCGCACAAAAGGAGAAATTACTCAAACAGTATTACTGTAAATGTGCCTCTCAACTATAGCATGGAGCTATTTTTGAGCTGTTTTGATTTACTGTGGAGTAAATTAACTTCTTGTTGGGGGTTGAGAGCATTTAGATTTCCAGGATTAGTAAACAGCCAGAGAGGAGAAATGCACTGTAAACTCAGCTTAGCTCCGTTTTTACTGTTTCAATGAAAATATGCTGTAAAGATGAACTTATATGCACCTTTTTTTGTATTTAATTTATCACATTTGCGAGGTTAAGCGTGATTATATTCTGAGAGGTTATCATAATAATTTATTAAAGACTAAATTTTATGCTGTCTTCTTATTGTACATTAGCTTGTTGCTCAGCCTCATGTCACCCCTTTCAGTTCCTCTGACCGGTGGCAGCATTATTTAATCTCATCCACAGGCACTTTGCTCCTTACCAATGAACATCTTTTTTATTTTACAAAAAGCATTCAATTCAAAAGATCCTGATGTAATGTCTGTGAAATGCTGTAGTCAAAATACAAGACCACATATAGTATCTTAACCTGTCTAAATGTTGTTTTTGGGATAGCCTATATATTTTTTCAGCTGATTTTAGGGGGTGCAGTTAATTAATTAAGAACTCTACTGAGTAGTCCATCGAATTATCTACATTATGTCATTTGTCCCCAACTTATAGCTACAGTATAATAAACCTCCACAAAACTATATGTGGTTTCATGCTTGAGCATATGCTGGCGCACCACAAACCAAACTACTCAGTTATTGTGGTGTTGAGTGGTGGTGAGGACAGTGCGGACAGTGAGGCAAAGAGTTGAATTAGAACAAAACTTTAATAATAAAAGAAACCAAAACAGGAGCATACAGAAAGCAAACAGCAGGAACAAACAAGCAGCAGGTAACAGAATCCAACAACTGGGTAGAGGAAAAAAAAAAAAGAGTAAATGTATGCTGGGCTGTGATGGACTTGTGACCTGTCCAGGGCGTACCCTGCCTCTCCTACAATGACCACTGTAGATGACCTGGAAAGGACAGCTTTAACCACTACACCACCGGGCCACCAAGACCTGACAAGTTTGTTATTATCTTATGATTGGAAATTCTCTCCAAAACATGTTTTTCATAGGATAAGTTGAGTCACTTGGATCTTGCATAGCTTTGTCCACAAATGTCAGGATATTTTTTTACAACTTTTGTTTTTACTGGTACGAGGTGATGAAGTCTCTGTCAAGTCCTTAGAGGTGAGGGAGAGAAATGCCTGAAACTCAGTTTGGCCTGACTAAAACAGACTAAAACCTGAGTTAAGCATGTTCTTGGCGATCCAAAACATTTTGTTTCTGTTCTTCTGGAAAAATGTATTTGACACTGAATCTGTTTGAAAGCAGGGGAGCTCCTATGTGACCACGTAAGTCCTCTGGAAATATAGAATCCCAACAACTCATGATTTCTTTTATAGAAACATGTCAGTGTTTGTAAAACTAGACTTAATTTCATCTCGAAGCATACTGCAAACACTTGTGTAAAGACACAAAACCACTGGAAGCACACAGATCCGTGTGCTATTTGGCATTTTTCTAACATTGTGTTTCAGGACGTAGCATCTGTTTGTTGGCATTGTACTAAAGACTGAGTGTGTCCACCATGAAAGCTGTTTCAATCAGAAAAGCAACACTTTACTCTTTGTACAAAGTTTGAGCTTGTTTGGCTTTACTGTAAAGCTTCTTTTATTTTGTTTGATAAATTTCCCCATATTTAGCATTTTTGGAGATGGTTGCTTATATGCAAACTTCCTCAATTCCCTTAAGAGCATCTTTAAGCCAATACAGTATCTCACTGGGCTGTGAAAGTTGGAAACCAGTTTACAAACAGAATTTGCTGTGGTTGTCAGTGTATCTGCTTGAATCGCAGAGGCTTGCAGTCTTGCTGCTTGAGTTTTGAACATGTTGAAAAAATTTGTGCAGCAATTTTCTCTGAATGCAATGCAATTGTGGACACCTTACACACAAAAATAGTCTGTGATTTTCCCCAAATTAGCCCCTCAAAACGTGGCTGCACGGCTCCCAAGTCGCTTGGTCACAAGCACTAAGAATTCATCAGAATTTTCTTGCAATTTTGAGTTGCCAACTTGTCTCCAACAGAAGCAGCTCAGGGCAATTCTGGCTTTAGTTTTTATGTGGACAGAACACAACAATACAGACAGCGAACAGGGTGTGGGTTAAAACTCAGCAAACTGCTTCAAACAAACAAAAACTTTACATGATTTTTTAGAGAGCCTGACGAAAAAGCTCAAAACTACATAAAAAACATCAAGAAAAAAAAAATGGCACTAGATTAATGTATGATCTTAATATGAGTTATGTTGAGCTTTAGTCACTCATTTTCACGACTGCTCCGAGTCTTAACAGGATCAGCTCAGTACATTTAACCCCCCCTAAAATATATCTTAAGAAGCAAGGAGTTACAATTATGCCAATGGTTGTAAAAAATCTGAAGTGTGAGTAAGACTAGAGAAATATAGCCTACCAACGTCATCAACAACAATTCTAAAAATCCATTTTACAGTCAGCAGCTCAACCACTGACCAAGTCTTAGCCACTGTCTTCTTGTTCTCAGGAACACACACACCTTTAGGTCTTGGGACAATAACTGTCTCACCATGGTAGTCCGATAGTAAAAAGAAAGCTTAGGAGTGTCCAAAAATAAAGTTCATGTTTAAAAACCCTTTCATTGCATTTAAATACTTCCTGCTGAGACACACCCGTTTGTTTGTTTTAGCTAAATGATGAGTGTAAGTGACAAGCAGCTTTTATTGTGGGGCAGCTTTCTGGACAGAAGGAACGTATAGCCCAACATTTTATCCCAAAAAAGGGAAAATGAACAGCTGTCTCTGTTCTGATTATAACCTTACAGGCTGATGTTTTCACCTTTCCTGCCTCTTTCCAAGACTTTTTGGACTCCTGTCAAACTTCATAAGCAGGATCCAAAGTTATTTCCAGAGGCCTCTCACAACTCATGCTCATCCATCACTGTGATCTCTATTATGGAGCAAGCTTCCTGCTGTGGTCAGAGAGCGTGATAACAAGACAGCGTGGAAACAGATGTGTGTGAAGGTGACCCCCAGTGTATGGTGAATATGGAGAGAAAAAAGAGCTTTAATAATTATTGAGGTTTTCATGAAGAAAATCACTTGTGAAGTTTAAGGTTCAAAGATGGGGATGGCTGGTTGCTGGTCACAAACAGATCAAGCTCAACACATCATGTCCAGCCTCTCCTGAATAACCACCCCCACCCGATGCCCCTCCAGGGTTGACATTTAGAGCTTACAGTGTTTAGTCACACTGTAATGACCCTTGAGTTGTCTGTCATCTTCGGTTTGGCACAGTCATGCTTTTAGAGCCAACTCCCAGCAGGATCTTCCTAGTTCAAATCTTTACCCTTAGCTTAATTTATCAATTTACTTGAAAAGATCGGGATATTTATGGATACCAAAAACATTAGGACCGAAGCACCCTTTTTTTTCCCTTTCCATTGATATTCTCCTGCTTCAGTTTGTAACTCCTGTGGCTTTGGAAAAACGCATCCAAAAAGTACATCAAAATTCCCCAAAAATTGAGAATAGTGTACTCTGAATTTTATTAGTAGTACATTGTAGAAAATAAACAGAATTTGCTAAAAACTGCTATACCTGTTGCACAGTGACCCTTTAAATACTTTTTAGAAATTTATGTGAACTCCTGTCTTGATTCAGCAATATTTTCGAAGGGTTTCTTTTCTGAAAGCCAAAAACATCCACAGGAAACAGGTTTCTTATTTTGAAAGGCACAGGAAGCTGATAATGGCTTGAATCTGTGGGAGAAAATGGAGCCAAGGTTAGATACTTCCAAGGTAAGTGGTTAGTTGATAATATATTGTGAAGATTTTTGAGTTGTTTACATGAGCTTTTTCTTTACAGGAATCCAAGGAGAGGATTCCAGTGAAAGTGAAAAGGTTAGTGGAGAAAACAGAGCAGGGCAAAAAAAATAAATGGAATTCTGACATCTTCTTGTAGTTGAGCAGTATGCTTTTTGTGGATATCCTGTAGGAATCCACAAGCTTTGTGATGAAGAGGATGTTCCTGTTCTTTCGTTCTATAACCTCATTGTCATCGTGGGTTTTCACTGCTGTCAGGAGGGAAATGTGGGAAACCTGCCTTTTCTATGAGCGTCTATGTTTGATTATCTCTGCAGTCAGTGGCTGGGCTGCTTCTGCTCAGCGAGGGGGTGGGGACTTTGGGCGCCCAGGCGATTGTTTTACATGAGGTTACAGGAAGGTCAGATCTAAAATCAATGAGGAAACAGCTCTGCTGCCCTAAACTCTATTTCTGCCAAGCAGGATCCTCTGAGAGGAGCCGGGATATCGGAAGCCCCAAATGGGAGGATCATTAACGTGAACGATGAAGGGAAAAACAGGGATGAGAGGAAGAGGAGAAGGAAATGAAATGAACAAGAGAAAAGACAGCTATTACTTGTGAAATGTGAAACGTGCCGGTGTAACGGAAGTCAAGTGTTTTCTTGATAAAATTCTTAGAGCTAAGCAGAATTTTATCCTCTAAAGTCATTTTAAAAGTCAAATTATGCAAATGTGAATGTGACAAACATCGATTCATGAAGGAGTAATTGTTTTAAGCATCAGATACATGAATAGAAATGGCATAAATTAATGAACCTATTAAGAACAAATAAAGGGACCATTTTGTTTGAGCTCAAAAGGGAATTTAAAACAGAGCTGCTGCAGCTTTTTTAATACAAAAAGTTTCAACTGAGAGCAGAACTCGATGTAATAATGTTCAGAGTGTCTCTGAGCCTCATAGGAAACCTCAGGGGGTAGCTTTAATGTTTCCTTCCCTCTCTGCTGTTTCTGAGCAGAACGAATATTACAGATTGGAAGCATATAGTGAATTTATAAAATCTCACACTGATTAGGAGCAGTGTGACTTTCACATTATATTTGCTCAGAAATGTTGAACCAAACCCTCTTTTTCTTTCTTGTTGAAACAAAACTCTGAAGTTTGGATTTCGTTCCACTGGCTGCAAAAAAAGAAAAACCCAGACTGGCCTCAGGGGACTGATTTCAGCTCATTTATACACCTTTGCAGCAATTATTTACCCTTTAGAAAATATGCTTGCTTCCTTTCTGGTAAAACTGTTCTAAAGACAGTAACCATGCTGTCCAGTTTCCAGATGTAAAAATGGTCATATCTGAACAGTAATTAGGCTTTGCACGACAAGATGCAAAAAAGTCCCATTAAACTAAGGTTACCAATTGCAAATTTGTGAATTTAAACAACACATTTTAATAGAAAATGGTACAAAACATAATTTTGCAGCAAAAAAACAAACATTTTATTTAGATTTTAAATTTGTTTTTGATGGTGTCAGGATGTTAGAATAACAAAAACTGAGATAAGCTGAGTTAGACATGTTTTATTTTGTAACTGCATATTAAATTGTGGGGCTCTTATTAAATTTAGGAGCTCATTTGAGAAAAAAAACTTCTTCTTGTCTTTTGTGCACTGCAAGAGAGACATCCTCCTGCTGTAAAAAAAAAAAAAAAAGGAACTGAGTAACTTTTACTCAAATAATTTTTTAATGACTTACTTTTTACTTTCACTTGAGTAACCTAACTTTGGTTGCATTTTAGTAAAATTTCAACTGTAACTGTAATTTTACTTGACTACATACATAGCCTATAGCTGGTGACACTGAGTACCTGCAGGTTTATTAGAAGTGGCAGTAGGCTACACTATAAAAAATGACGGAACTCTAAGGACGAAAATGTATAAGTGCCGATACTGAGTCCCGATGGGTACTGGGTACTGGGTACTAGGTCACAGAGTGCTTTAAGCATTCACAAAACTTGTATAGTGCAGTTGAGGTGAATTATCCAAAAAAATAAAAGCAACAGGACCTCTGTTCTGTAGCTGAATAAGTTTTGCTTTAAGCTTGCAGCTTAAAACTTTGAGTGCCCCACCTTCATACTGTGTATGATTGTATTGTGAGTGCTTTGATTAAGGGCACAAGACCATTCCTCACATGTGTAGGGGCTAAAAGAAAAAAAATTAGGCCAGGTTGGAACAAATATGTGTCAGCTTTTCATTCAGAAGCTAAACAGGCATTTAAGATGTGGGTGGAAGCAGGTAGACCCAGAGTTGGGGCTCTTTTGGATTATAAACAATTTACCAGCGCAAAGTGTTAATATGCCATTCGATACATTTCTAAATGTGAAGAGAACAAGAGAGCAGATTCCAAAACTGCTATCTAATAATGTCACTGGTTTTTGGAATGAGGTGAGATCTACAAACAGGTCTGCTGCATTACTCCCCAGTGCCATATTTAACTGTGTTAAAAGTGAACCCTATGAAGTGGGAAGTATTGATAAGAGGGACATTGTGAAAATTACCCCCATTGAAGTTCAGCAAGCTATAGCAGATTTGTGTGAGAACAAAGCAACAGGTTCAGATAACATCTCAGCGGAACATCTGAAGTATGCAAGTCAAAGAATTGCTGTATTGTTTGCCATGTGTTTCTCTGGGTTTTTGACCCATGGGGAATTGCCTGACACTTTATTGTATGTTACTCTAGTGCCTGTAATTAAGGACAAAACTGGCAAGGTCAATAATTACAGACCAATAGCTTTGGCTTGTGTGAAATCTAAAGTCCTTGAAAAAATTCTGCTTAATCATCTTAATCAGTTTATTTGTACAACAGATAATCAATTTGGTTTTAATGCTAAGTTGGGGACTGATTTTTGTATTTTCGGACTGAAAGAGGCAGCAAAAACATATATAAGGCAAAATTCATCTTTGTTAATTGTGTTTATTGATGCCCCTAAATCATTTGATTGGGTCAATCACTTCAAGTTGTTTGATAAATTAAAACAAAGAGGTGTTCAAGATAGCATAACAAGAATTTTAGTTTTCTGGTATTCTAACCAGAAAATGCAGGTTAAATGGGGCAGTACCATTTCTGCCTCTTTTTATGTGAGTAATGGTGTACGTCAGGGTGGTCTTCTTTCTTCAGTCCTGTTTAACCTGTACATGGATGATTTGTCGAAACAATTAAACCTATGTAAAACTGGATGTATGATCGGTGATACTCTGGTCAGTCACTTTATGTATGCTGATGATCTGGTTGTCCTCTCGCCCAGTAGTGCTGGTTTTCAGCAGTTACTGAGAGTCTGCTCTGATTATGGGTTGAGATATGATGTGCAGTATAATGCTAAGAAAACTGTTGTGGTAATATGCAGGACTAAGGCAGACAAAGACCTTTGTTTTCCAGACTTTTGGCTGTCGGGACAGAAGTTAAATGTTTGTTCAGAAACCAAATATCTGGGTCACTACATCACAGACCAGCTCTGTGATGATGACATATATTGGTAGTGTCGCCTATTGTATGCCCAGGCACATACTTTGGTGAGAAAATTTTATATGTTCTGATGATGTAAAGATAAGTTTATTCAAAGCTTACTGTACATCTCTATACATGGCTCCTCTGTGGTGTAAATTTTAAAAAGCTAGCATGCAGAAGCTTAAGGTTGCTTATAATGACTCTTTGAGAATTCTGCTTGGAAAACCCAGGTTCAGTAGCGCAAATGAGATGTTTTGTAATGCACATGTCAGCACATTTCAGGCACTTATGAGAAATTTGATATACAAGTTTATGTGTCGTCTTTGTAGCTCCCAGAATAGCCTTATTGTAATGATGTCACACCCTTCTGCTAGTGCACTACGCTACCAGTCATCTTTGTGGAAATACTGGTATGCAAGTCTTTTATAAGTTGTGTATAATTTGTCTGTGTGTCTGTAGTATGTATGTGTTTATGGACTATGAGTCTGTTTAATAAAATCAATCAATCAATCAATCAATCTAGTTTTGAACTGAGAAAGCTTCCTGGTCTTCAACTACGAAATGAAAGTCATGTTGCATTGTTTTGTTTTGTTTTTTTACTTTTTGGATTTGCTATGTCCAGAATGGCTGAGAATCTACACCGGCATGTTGTGATGGCAGTGTATCCATGAGGTGGGACCTACACAGCACCGGTGTGGTTTGGTCATAGAGAATTTGAAGCAGGAATTTGAATCGTGTCCAGACTATGACCCCATCAAAGTCATGCTGACATGAAGCTGCATTCTGATGCGGTCCGAGAGAGTTGTGCCAGGGCAAGGCCCAGGGCGTAGTGCGATTGTGGGCTTAAGTTGTTGTGGAAACATGCTGTTGAGGTATAGAGTGTGGTAAAAATGCAGGGGAGTTTCTCAGGGATGTCTTAATGATTGGGAGCGTAGCAGTGTCGTCCTCCTGTGTCGAAGGAGCGTGAAAGTCCAAAACCAAAAGAGTTTCAAATCTTGACGGCTCAGACTTTAAATCAGTGTTCTACACTAAGAAAGCTATATTTTAAAATTTAACTATATTTTAAAATTTAGCTGTTTTGGGCTTTCACCCTAAAATAGCTGCTGTCCCTTTAAGACCAACAGAAATGGCTATAAACAGGAAGTGATGTAACCGGAAGGGGTAGAAGCAAAGGAAAACTAGCAAGAAAGCTGCAGCTAAACATGTGTTCACCATCTCATGCAATCCTGTCGTTCTAGACCTTATAAAGGCATTCCCTGTGAGTATGATGTTCACTAGAAATATATCTTTGTGATTTTTGTAGTTTGATTTGTTTAAGTTTGTAGGAAATAAGATATTAGACAGCATGTTGCAGATTCGGTTAAACAGGTGATCTATGTAATAAATCAGACTATGTTCAGACATGTTTGTATTAGAAGTGCTGAATACATCATGTATTTATGATTTTGTGTATCTGTATTTCAGTTTCACACCGTTCATGTGATAAAGACTCTCAAATTCGACTGGGTGTCCTGGAGTTATTATGTGGAGGTGTTTAACTTGCTGGATAGCTGAAATGAGGTTTGAAGCGAGGCCAGTACAGTGAAAAGGGAGACCTTCAATTGTGAGCGTCCAGCCCGTACGACTTTCTGCAACAGAGCGGTGAGACAGCTGCAGCAGCACACCAAGAATCCAGGTAACACCTGCTTGCTCATTATGGATAAAAAAGTAAAAGATGTTGACGCCCAATCCACAACATCCCATTCAAGTAAAGCTTCAGTTACATCAAGCATCTCTATGGCAGCTGCTACAGCACGTGCAAAGGCAGAAGCTGCACAAGCCAGAGCTGCATTTTCGAAGAGGGAAATTGAAATAAAAATTGAAAAAGCACGTTTAGAAGCTACACTAGAAGCCTTGGAAACGGAGAGAGAGGCAGAGGCGGCACTTGCTGAAGCAGCAGTTATGGAGGCCGCAGTAGCAAGTCTAGAAACAGCAAGTGAATATAAAGCACAACTAATACCCGCACAGAGTTCCCGACAATGTAATGAACAGTATGTTAATGAACACAGTCATCTCAGTGGTAGCAGACTGTCACTGAGATTTGAATTGTCACCTCAGAGTAACCTCACTCACACACAAGCAGCCGAAAACCTACAAAAGGAACCAGCAGCTTTGGAGAGCTCCCAGCCTCCTAGTCACATTAATGATGACAACATGCACCCCAAACAAGACTCTTCAAGTCGGCAACATTACTCCTACTGCCCAAATAATCAATCAAACCATACACACAGGGTGCCAGTGCACGCATCCGATGGAGAGATGAGAAACTCCTGTCCACTTTCTACTCCACATTGCTCCAGTGGTGCAGCCCAAATTGATCTAGCCAGATATTTAGCCCGCAGTCAGTTAATGTCATCAGGACTAGTGAAATTTGACGACAAACCTGAAAAGTATCTGGCATGGAAATCATCATTCCTTGATGTTATTGAGGACTTAGCTCTGAAAGCAGGAGAGGAAGCTGATCTATTAATTAAATGGCTAGGAACAGAGTCCTCTGAACACGCTCGGCGCATCAAATCAGTCAATGTGAGAAACCCATCAGTCGGACTCGAACACATCTGGGAAAGATTAGACGAGCTGTATGGATCGCCAGAAGCCATTGAAGCAGCTCTATTTGCAAAGCTTGATAGATTCCCCAAAATTGGGCCTAAGGAGCACCATAAGCTCAGGGAACTGTATGACCTGCTGTCAGAAATTGAATCAGCAAAACAAGAAGGGTATTTGCCAGGGCTGTCATACCTTGACACCGCTAGAGGCATCCATCCTATTGTACAAAAACTGCCATATGGGCTTCAAGACAGATGGACAATGGAGGGTTCTCACTACAAACAAGTACACAAGGTGTTTTTTCCACCATTTTCCTTCTTTTTAGAGTTTGTGCACAAGCAAGCAAAGGCACTTAACGGCCTAAGTTTCACTCTTCAGTCATTTCCGCCTGCTCCTACTGCAATCAGAAGGGATAGGTTCTCGCAGAGTCACGTCACCGACCGAAGGCCGGTCTCAGTACACAAAACTGACATCTCCCTGTCCAATACAGCACTCTCTACTGAAGATCCAGCGAAGATATGTCCAGTACATAACAAACCTCACCCCTTACGTAAGTGTAGAGGACTGAGAGAAATGCCTTTAGATGAGAGGAAAAGGATCCTAAAGATACACAGAATTTGTTTCAAATGCTGTGACTCGAACAAGCATGTAGCTCGACATTGCAATGCAGAAGTTGAATGCTCTGATTGCCACAGTGACAAACATCCTACAGTCCTGCATCCAGACAAACTTCCATCTAACTTCACACCATCCCGTCCCCCAACAGAGAACGGCGGGGAGATGGGAACTCCAGAAGTTGCTGTGGTATCTAAATGTACTGAGGTGTGCGGAGAGGGATCCAGCGGTAAGTCATGCTCGAAGATTTGCCTCGTAGATGTCTACCATGCTGACAGTCACAAAGAACGCAAAAGGATGTACGCCATGTTGGATGACCAAAGCAATAGGTCATTGGCGCGCTCTGAGTTCTTTGAGATGTTTGACGTTAATGGTCCCCCAGCCACATACACTCTCAGGACATGCTCAGGTGTTGGAGAAACAGCTGGTCGTCGTGCGACTGGATTTGTTGTTGAGTCTGTAGATGGAGCTCTTAGCATCCCACTTCCCACTCTTATTGAGTTCAACATGATTCCTAATAACAGAGATGAAATTCCCACTCCTGCAGCTGCACTAAGTCATCCTCATCTTAAATCAATAGCTCATGAAATCCCAACATTAGATAGCAGTGCAGAGATCCTGCTGCTTCTTGGGAGGGATTTGCTAAGAGTCCATAAAGTAAGAGAACAGATAACTGGACCCTCTGATACAGCATATGCACAGAAATTGGATTTAGGATGGGTAATCATTGGTGAAGTGTGCCTGGGCAGCTCCCACAGACCTCCTGAAGTTAACAGCTTTAAGACCCATGTTCTGGATAATGGACGAACAAGTTACTTTCCTCCATGTGAAAATCACATCAACGTGAAAGAGAGACTCCACCCCTCCAGCCAGGTCCAATCGATCTGCCTTCCTTCAAAATCTAGATGCTGCAAACCAAACTGTGAAACCCTGGGTGAAGCAGTGTTCCAGAAAACCAAAGATGACAGCAAGTTTGCGCCATCAGTGGAGGAGCTTCAGTTTCTTCAAATAATGGAGCAGGAAGTTTTCCAGGATTCCTCCAACAGTTGGGTGGCTCCCTTGCCATTTCGCCAGCCACGAAAGCGCCTTCCTAACAATCGCCAATATGCCATGAGTCGCCTTAAGTCTCTGCAGCACACCTTGAATAGAAAACCTCAGATGAGGTCAAACTTTTTGGACTTCATGCAGAAAATATTGGACAATCAGCACGCAGAACTTGCACCTCCAGTACAAAGTGGAGAAGAGTACTGGTATCTGCCATTCTTTGGGGTCTACCATCCACAAAAACCTACTCAAATACGAGTGGTGTTCGACTCAAGTGCACAGTTTGAAGGTACATCTCTCAATGATGTACTATTACCTGGGCCAAACATGAATAACAGTCTGCTGGGTGTCTTAATCAGGTTCAGTAAAAACCCAGTTGCAGTTACAGCAGACATCCAACAGATGTTCCACTGCTTCTTGGTACGGGAAGACCACAGAGATGTTCTTCGTTTCATCTGGCACAAGGAAAACAACCTGGAGAATGAACTGGTTGACTTTAGGATGAGGGTGCATGTCTTTGGAAACAGCCCCTCCCCTGCAGTAGCAATCTATGGAATGCACAGGGCAGCACAGAACAGTAAAGAGCATTATGGAAATGATGTTTGTCAGTTTATAGAGCGCGACTTCTATATGGATGATGCTCTAAAGTCTCTCCCCTCAGTGGAGCAAGCTGTTGACCTCCTCCTGAGAACACAGGAAATGTTGAAAGCCTCAAACCTCCGACTCCACAAAATAGCCTCCAATAAGCCTGAAGTAATGGATGCCTTTCCAGTGGAGGACCGTGCCAAGGATCTCCAAGATCTCGACCTATTCACAGATGAACTCCCTGACCAACGGAGCCTTGGGTTGAAGTGGAACATCATGTCAGACCAATTTACATTTCACGCCCCCCGGACAGAAAGACCATATACACGTAGGGGGTTACTCTCCATGGTCAACAGCCTCTTCGACCCACTCGGGTTCTTGGCCCCAGTAACAATCAAGGGACGGTTATTATTAAGAGAACTGTCAGCAGAAGCTTCTGACTGGGACTCTCCACTTCCAGAAGCAATGCAAGAAAGGTGGATGGAGTGGCAAAATTCCCTGCAACAGCTCAGCAGCATTCATGTTGCCCGTCCATACCCCACGGTTCCGACCTGCAAGGCAAAGAACACTGAGCTATGTGTCTTTTCAGACGCTTCTGTGAAGGCCATATGTGCTGTTGCATATCTAAAGGTCACAAGCCTGGCTGGCAATGTGGAAGTGGGATTTGTCCTTGCCAAAGCACGACTTGCTCCTCAGCCGGAACTCACCATTCCCAGGTTGGAACTCTGTGCGGCGGTGCTTGCTGTCGAGTTAGCTGAAGTAATTGCTGAAGAGATTGACCACCCACTTGACAGGATCAGTTTCTATACGGATAGCAAGGTGGTCCTTGGTTATATTTGTAACCAATCAAGACGTTTTTACGTTTATGTGAACAATCGAGTTCAGCGTATCAGGGAGTCTACCATACCTGAACAGTGGCACTATGTTCCAACCGAACAGAACCCAGCTGATCATGGCTCACGTTCCGTTCCTGCCTTGAAGCTTCAGAACACAACTTGGTTCATAGGGCCACCTTTCCTTCAAAACCTGGGACCATCATCAGACCCACGAGAGAAATATGACCTCTTGGACCCTACAACAGATGTAGAAATCCGTCCTGAGGTAAAAACTCTATCTACCCACATCGCAGAGACCCACCTAGGCTCAAAACGATGGGAACGGTTTTCTACATGGAGATCTGTGACCAAAGCGGCTGCTAATCTAAAGCACATTGCTCACTGCTTTGGAAATTCAGCCAAAGGGAAAGGCTGTGTGGGATGGGATGTGTGCCACAAGGCTATCACTGCTGGTTTGATAAAGGAAACCGAAGATGTTGTTATCGGAAATGTACAAAATGAAGCTTACGCAGAGGAAATAAGATGCATCATCGCTAAACGCGGTCTTCCTCCAAACAGCCCACTCAGAAAACTGAACCCCACAATGGACAACAAAGGGCTTTTACGCGTTGGTGGGCGACTCAGTCAATCAGATCTGGAGCAGAAGGAGAAAAACCCTATTATCCTGCCAGGTAATCATCATATAACAACGCTTCTTGTACGTCACCATCATAGAAGGGTGAGTCATCAAGGCAGACATTTTACAGAGGGGGCGATCAGAGAAAATGGCCTGTGGATAGTAGGAGCCAAAAGATGCATTGCTAAAGTTATTAGCAGTTGCGTGACATGCAAAAAGCTCAGAGGAAGGGTTGGAGAGCAGCTGATGTGTGACTTACCTGCAGACAGGTTGAAAGCAGAGCCTCCTTTTTCATATGTAGGCGTGGACATGTTTGGCCCGTGGGAGGTGTCCGCAAGGCGTACGCGCGGAGGCCAAGCCAACAGTAAGCGTTGGGCAATAATGTTCACTTGCTTATGCACAAGAGCAGTCCACACTGAAGTTGTTGAAGATATGAGCTCTTCCAGCTTCATCAACGCATTAAGGCGTTTCTTTGCTCTCCGCGGCCCAGCAAAGCAGCTTCGGTCGGACTGTGGCACCAATTTTGTTGGTGCATTTAAAGAAATGCGGTTGAACACTGCAGAGGAGAAGAAGATACAAGGCTTCCTGCAGGATCAAGGATGTGACTGGATTTTCAACCCACCCCATTCATCCCATATGGGCGGAGTATGGGAACGCATGATAGGAATGGCAAGACGGATCCTTGACAGTATGTTGCTACAAGCCGGTCGCATCCAGCTCACTCATGAAATTCTGGTCACATTTCTAGCAGAAGTCACAGCCATTCTGAATGCTCATCCTCTAATTCCAGTCTCCTCGGATCCGGAGTACCCTCACATTTTATCACCTGCCATCCTTCTTACTCAGAAGAGTAGCGTTCCTCCACCCTTTTCTACCCGTGACAATCCAAGAGAAATGTTGAAGAGTCAGTGGAAACGTGTGCAGTTTTTACCCGTGACAATCCAAGAGAAATGTTGAAGAGTCAGTGGAAACGTGTGCAGTTTTTAGCTGATGATTTCTGGAATAGATGG
>NC_051453.1:18424950-18429512 GCF_001649575.2 Kryptolebias marmoratus | reverse complement strand
AAACAGGAAGTGATGTAACCGGAAGGGGGAGAAGCAAAGGAAAACTAGCAAGAAAGCTGCAGCTAAACATGTGTTCACCATCTCATGCAATCCTGTCGTTCTAGACCTTATAAAGGCATTCCCTGTGAGTATGATGTTCACTAGAAATATATCTTTGTGATTTTTGTAGTTTGATTTGTTTAAGTTTGTAGGAAATAAGATATTAGACAGCATGTTGCAGATTCGGTTAAACAGGTGATCTATGTAATAAATCAGACTATGTTCAGACATGTTTGTATTTGAAGTGCTGAATACATCATGTATTTATGATTTTGTGTATCTGTATTTCAGTTTCACACCGTTCATGTGATAAAGACTCAAATTCGACTGGGTGTCCTGGAGTTATTATGTGGAGGTGTTTAACTTGCTGGATAGCTGAAATGAGGTTTGAAGCGAGGCCAGTACATTAGCTATATTTTAAAATTTGTTAAAATTTTCCTTGTATAGCAAAATTTGTATTTATATTAGTAAAAAAATAATATTGAACTGTGTTCACTGAAAACAATGTACAGTAGTTTTCCAGCTGCCACCAGTCAATTTCTGAATTCATTGAACTTGTTCTTTGTGTACAAAATATTTTGTTCCTATATAATGAATCATCAAACCCTGAGAAATCGCAACTTTGTGTAACTTTGCCCAAAACACCGCAACTTTCCTGCAACTTTAACCAAAACCCCAAATAACTCACGAAGAAGAGATGTGACGTCACATCCTGTTAACATCAGAATGCTGGGAGCATGCAGGAACAGCGACCGAAGCGTAAATGTGCGCTAATGCTTCACATTTGCCCACAAAGATTTCAGCAAAGGACCGCAGTGAAGTTAGTTTTAAGTTGGATATTAGATATTCGCACTTCGCGGAGTTAGCGGCGTCTAGCTCACGGCTGACCGGAAACAGGAACACTAATGTCGGCCAGCGCGACATCCAATATCCAACTTAAAACTAACTTCACTGCGGTCGGAAACCAGTTTCCTACCCAGCTGCACGAGAGTGGGGCGAAGCTGTTTTGCACGTCCTGCAGTGTAATCATTAAACATAAACGCATCGACAAACACTTTGTCTGCAAAACATGTGAGGAGAGCTGCAGATGAGGGACGATCCAGAAATGGTCATGAATGTCAGTTTATAAGCTATCAAAGTTCTCAAATAAAGCACCTTTTGAGAATGTTTGTTGGTAATTATCTTACAAAACTAGGAAGTATTTTTGGTTTATATATTAAAAGTTATGGTTTTTTATTGATTTTAGTAAAAAAAAAAAAAAATCGCAACTTTTCATTGCAACTTTTAGGAAAATGCCCCGCGAAATCCTGGAGGGACTGATTTATTAGCATGAGTCAGGATAGGATCTGATCTCCTTGTATTTAGTTTCTGAGACACTTGGTGTGATCCTGCTATATGGATGGGGTGGATGTGATCTAGCAGGCAGAACATGAACAAGATATGAGCTGACCAGCATTTAATGACTGAACTCCACTCATATCAGCCAGTCACCATCGATTGTTGTAGTTTGGGACTTTTTCATGGTGTGCATTCAAATCGTCTGCATGCAGCATCAAAGAGCAGTAATACTCAGTAATAGTCACGAGTCAAAGCAAAACACAAACGATCACTCTTGCTTTTCTTAGACAACCCTTCTTTACTTTTCTTTGGCCTCAGGTCTGGATGTGAGCTGCTGCTGTCAGACTGATGATTTGAGTGTTTGACGTGTCTGCGTGGGAATCCAGACAGCCCGCAGATGATTCTCTGTATTTATCCGGTGATGTTGAGCCTGCACTCGAGAAAACATTTATTACTGCAGATTGTTCTGGTGGTGTTTGACTTTAGCGTGGCGGTTTTGGCACAACCAGGAAAACAAACTCTGAGTGATGCATTTTTATTGAGTTTGACACGTCCAGATCTCAACTGATCCAACCCTTTGGAATAATTCACGTGTCTTTGGATGCTGCTCCTAGTGAACTCTGGGATATCCCTGTCCTTAGCTAGGCAAGTTTCAGGGGTTTGTGGGTGAGGTGGGGGTAAACCATTTCCTCTGCTTGTTAAATAAGGCCATTCAAAAGCATTATGTGCTGGTTTCTGGAAAGGCTTACACATGTCATTGCTTGCATCTGTTAGAGGGCGTTTCGGGATTTCTTGGTTCTTTTGATTATTTTAAAATCAAGTATTTCTGCTCTCAAGCGTTAGAGAGGAAGCAGTGAGGCTAAAAGATGGACAAAGAAGAGAAAACCTGTGGCACAAAACGACACCTTAAAGCAGGGGTGGGCAATCCTGGTACTCAAGGACCACTATCCTGCATGTTTTACTTGTTTCTCTGCTCCAGCGCACTTGATTTGAATCAATGGGTGATTAACAGGCTTCTGCAGAACACAAAGAGGTAATTTAATTTAACCTCTGAATCAGGTGTGTTGGACAAAGGAAAGAAGTAAAACTTGCAGGATAGTGGCCCTCGAGGACCAGGATTGCCCACCCCTGCCTTAAAGTCTACAGCATATGAGGCAACAGTAGGAATCTTTTCATGACATGTTTTATATCTTTCTGTTGTTGTTGATGACAGTGGGTAGAAAAAATATTGCATGTAACTTTTTTTTAACAGAGAAATAAATTATTGCATAAACTGAGCAAAAGTTGTGAAATAATGATTAAAAGTGACATTTCACAGAGAGACTTCAAAGCTTCTCTCTCCCAACATCTCATGATCTGAGCCATCCAGAGCCATGTCATATGCTCAAACCCAAACATTAATCCTATATTTTCCATGTTACACTGCTCAGATTAGGTTGTGAAGAGGGATTTGGAAAGTGGCCTGATAAGATTATGGGTCAAAAGCTTCACAGATCGCTGTTTTTGTAAGTCCCTAATTTCACAGCATCAGTTACAGCAATTAGCATTTAGTTGAATTTGTATTTCGCTTGTTTAAATTTGTGAATGACCTAGTTACTTATATTAAAACATATTCAATAGTTTTATAATTTTTATGTTGGATGAATTCTTTTTTTTTTCTTTTTTTCTTGTTTTCAGCCATCATTTCTCGCAGCTTACTTTATTACTCAGGTCTTCACACCTGCAGTCCATATTCTTATCAGCAAGCCTGACTTTCATTCAATAATCAGTAAATCTGTTCCTCAGTCTCTTCAGTCCACAGTCAGATCCTATACTGTTAATCTGCACTGTTGTTCCACTGCACTTAGTTTTTTGCTTTTGTGTCTGCAACACTGGGTCATCACTACACATTATGATATCACATGTGAAGTTGACAGTGGTGTAAATGCTTATGAAAAAGCCTTCACAAGAACACTATTTTTAAAATTGGGGCTTTAAGGTGACATAATTCCACTTTGCTTATGGCTGTATTTGGATTATCGGTCTGCTCAGAGTTACACTTTATTTTTTCAAACTGAGGTCATTCAATGAGCTATCGACATTAGGTAAAATAATAATTGCTAATAACCTTTTAATAGAACCCCAAAAGAGTTGAACTAGCCCCTTGATAAAAACTGTAGTGCCTGCTTTTGTCTTCAAGATTCAGGGCCTCACTCTCACCTGCCACCTGACTTTAACATCACATAACCTTGATGCCTCTCCACACAGGTGATGGGTCCATGGGGAGGTGATTTCCTGTAGGTCTTTGGGGCTTGGCCTGGCCAACCATGCAGAGCCAATGTTCAACCACCAGGTTCTCATTGTGAATATTTTGCTTGTTTTTCTAAAGCTCACCTGTAACACATTGTGGCTGATAAACTTGGCAGTAGTCAATAACACAATATAACTGAGATTAGATTATAGCCAGTAGAACTGAGATTCCTGAACAATCTCTTCTTGGGCTCTTCCCAACACAACAGAACCCTGGAAGAAATGTTGAAGCTGCAGGTCTTGGCACAGAGTGGAAAAAGAGGGGTTAATGTGATTAAAGCTGTGCCTGAATGCAGACTTCCCTGTTAGAAGTTCACTGGAGAAGGATTAGATTTGTCATATGCACAGAGGAGCCCTTACTGTGGTTTTGCACACTTCACTGCTCAGGAGGAATCCGTGAAGTGAGTGTCCGTGCTGTTTGGGATGTTCATCGGACAAAGTAATATGAGGGCAGTGTCAGCTAGAGAGGCGCTGGGCTCATTTCCCAGAAATAACACCCTGCAAGCATAAATATTACCAAAAATACTTGTAAGAGTTACTGAATGGGCTGAACACAGAGGATGTGTTGTGCAGTTTGAACCCAGTGTTTGAGGGTCATGAAGTTTTTACGTTAACCCTGGAACAGCGTTGCTTTTTCTTTCTTTCCTTTTCTCCTCCAACATTATTCCAGATGCAGGAGATGGCTGTCTTATTAGGTCAGCTGAAAGTGGAAAATTAGCACAATTCCCCCAGGCTGGGATTTATCCCACATCTCTTCCAATTAGCTTCCTGAGATAATTGCAGTGTATAGTGAAGAGACAGTGGCTCCCATAACCTCACTGCTGCTGCTGCTGCTTCTATGTTCCTGTCTCCATTTCATTTTTGCTCTTCCTCTCTGAGAGGGGGGGGGGGGGGGG
>NC_051453.1:18324924-18424921 GCF_001649575.2 Kryptolebias marmoratus | reverse complement strand
GGGGAATTTAAGAAACTGAGAGACTAACATCTCTCTTGTTTAATCCAGCTTCGAGCCCCATCCCTCAAGCCCGGTTCCATTAAGTACTTACATACGCTACCAAGAGTTTGGAGTTCGGAGAAGTTTTGCATATGTTGTCATTTATAGCCCTATCATCTTTAATAACGAGGAGGGATTAGCACCACTGCCTTTTTGATCCTATAATCCAAGCTCCTGAAAATCCCAAACTTTATCGGCTTGCCTCCCCACTGGACCCGCTGATCTGCTGGGAAAGACAGAAATTGACCTCAAATGAGGTGCTGTCCTGTGAAATCTCCCGACAGGTGACAGCAGTAATTCATGGCAGAGAGGAGAAGGGTTGGTCTAATGCGGCCATGGGAGATGAGTCTGTTGGCCCATACAAGACTGTTGTCAGGGGAGATTAAAGGACCTCATAAATATGTCTTTCCATTTTGCAGAGCCATATATCACAGGGCTGCATTAATCATCACCATCCAGCCCTAGCATAGTAATTGCATCTGAAGATGAAAGCTGAGGAACTTTATCTTTCCACCTGTACCATCCATTGCACTGCAGATCTGTCACACATGGTTCCTGCCACATATGAAAACAACAGAGCATAAATCCTCTATTCAGCATCCATATATACCTACTAAAAAAGCTCCTTACTTACAGCAATGGAAAGCTATTCGTTGCATCCGTACACCCACAGTCAGGTGTATTGTTACAACAGGCCCTACTTGCTCTCTTCATTAACGTGACACAGACTTATAATCGTTGTGTCCTCAGGATTGATGTTCTACTTTCATTTATGGCCCTCCCCTCTGCACCGCAGAGCTTCAGATGTATGTATGTATGGAACAGGGTTTGTTTCAGCTTCGAGAGCAGAGGATGATCGTACACTGGAACTAATTAATGAGCTTGGCCCAGGTTTATGTTAAACAACATCTGAGAGCAGGGACAGACAGCAGCTTAATTACATCGTTCCGGGGGACAAGAATAGCCACGAAAGGTTTCAGTGTGGGGGTCGCAGGGGTGTCTAGCTCACACTTGCATGCACTTTAATATGTGTGGGGTTATTAAAGTCATCACATTGTTTCTGTCGAACATTTGCGAGTATCTTATGTCTAGTGACATGTGTGTGAGATTTGTTACATACAGTAGATGTATTCAAACCTAACAGAACCTAACAACCTAATATTCTTTCCAATTTGTATACCAAAGGTTTAAACAAAGAGTTCTTTCAGTCTGTTAGCGCTTGAAGTATGTGATGAGAATGACTCTCATCTACTATCACAACAAATTTTAGCTTAATGTTTGTAAAATTGACTAAGTTGTAGTCATTTTTGTGTTTGCTAGGATTGATTAACTGTGGTGGTCATCTTGAATTGGATGAACTCGAAAAGTTAATCCACATAGATGTACATCCAATGATTTTCATTAAAATCCTTTTAGTGGTTCATGAGATATGGAATCATCATATGATTGCTCATTTTTTAAGCTGGCAGGCAATAATTACCATGTGCACATACTTTCATACTTGAGGCAATTTACAGTAGAATCCTATCATAGCATAACATGCATGTTTTTGGAGTGTGAGAGAAAATTGTACCCAGAGAAAACCATTGCATGTGAGGGGAGGACCTGTAAATACCATACAGTAAGAATCCAGCTAAGATTTGAACCCTGGACTTTCTTGCTGTGAGGCGTGAACCACTACTTCACTAATTTGGTGATCAACTTTTTCCTGGCTTAATTTAACCAACTACACAGCATTAGTGAAATAAACCGGATTGTTTAAGTGTTGACAGTTAAGTTGAAACAGGAGCGCAATGATCAGAGCTTATTGGGTAATAAAACCCCTGGTAAACTCAGTGGTTTTGATTTGATGCAAACGGATGACACTATGGGTTTAAACTGGCACAGAGATATGTTACCCTGGCTTTACCCCGTGATTATCAAATACGCT
The DNA here is from genome assembly GCF_001649575.2 of Kryptolebias marmoratus. Classification (NCBI taxonomy): domain Eukaryota; kingdom Metazoa; phylum Chordata; class Actinopteri; order Cyprinodontiformes; family Rivulidae; genus Kryptolebias; species Kryptolebias marmoratus. The sequence goes on along the minus strand of NC_051453.1, from coordinate 18,422,952 downwards.
GAAAATCTTTTTAAAAGATAAAGTTGACAGGATATTTAAAGTGTTAGTGTTAAATGTGAAGAAGCCCTTTAAACTATGTTGAGGCGGGAGACATGTCCTATGGTATAATTAAACCTATGCTTAGGGGGAGTACAGTAACATCCTGTCACAATCTGTGTTTCTTCAGTGAGCACCACTCACTTTTTGATCTTTGGATAAAAACTGTTTTGTTTATATTAAAATCTACAGAAGATACCTGTACCTGTAAAGTCCTGTACCCCTTAGCTGTGATGTGATCACATCATGTGCCGCTGACTTGCACTGCCAGTGTAAGAAACAGTCCGGTAGCTCTCTGGGCTGCATGTAATTCCTGCTACCTTATGGCTAATCTACACACAGGGCTGTGGAGGCTGACAGGAAGTGAGGATGAGGTTAGCTTCCAGAAAATGTGGCGGGCGTAAAACAACACAGGCTCTCAGGATACTTTGCTGATGGATTTGCAAGCTTCAAGCTCCGGAAGATCAGGTTTAGTTTATTTGAGATGGTTTTTGTTAGCATAACAGAAAAAAATCAAAAGTTACTTACAGGACAAAGCTGCAAAAGCTGAGAGTTTAAAGAGTGAGAAAATTTCTAAAGAAGGCAGATATTAAACAAGGATCATTTGATGAATAGTGAGCTTGGCTTATGCACATCCTTTACTTTCATCTTCTTATACTTCATCTTCAAAGCCTCCGATCCACTACCTAGAGCTTTACATTAAAAATCCATGTGACCTTTTGATTCTATGAATTACTTCTAAATTAGGTTTTCTCATAAAAATCACAAAGAGACATGAGATTATCCAGATCCACTGCTGAACACTTGCAGTATAAAGTAGCTTGTATTTCTTGGAAGTTCTGGCATGCTGATCAGAATTAGGCAATTCAGAATATTTTAAGAGGGAGGGGATTTTTTTATTTTATTTTATTGTTTTAGGGAAATATATTCAATCTTTTGTTCCAAAAGGAGAAAAGCAGGTCTTATTTTTAACACGAGACTACATTATTTAGAACATGCCAGACTTGGAGAGCTGATGCTGACAGTTTAATCTTCTTATGGAAACATTTTTGTAACTTTAACCCAGTGAATCCAATGAAAAGCATATACCCTGGCTTATATTTTGAAGATGTTTATTTGAGTGATCTACTGCCTTACAGTAAAACAGGGTGCCATTACAATGGTTTACGTTTGACTATAAAAGCCGAGCCGGTTCAGGGAGAACATGGAATCAGTTTATGCCGAGGAATGTGGAAAACTCCAGTTGATCTCGCAGTCTCGTTAGTCCTAAAACATTTAAACATTGTATTATTTATGATACTGGATTCCACGCCTTCAGCGCTCACCGGGATCTCACCTTCTGCTGGGGTTTGGCAGGAGTCCTCAGACCAGTCTGGCTAGCCTCTGGACACTTGTGATGAGCAGAAGGAGAGAGTACTCCCAGCGTTGATGAAAGTTTGGCTTTGTGTGAATGAAAATGAAAAAGACGCAGCAGAGTTCGTAAGAAGAAGAAGAAGAAAGAAAAAAAAAGAGCAAGAAAGAGAGAGCGGTCTGCTTGAGCCTGGTGAGAGTGGCTATTTTTTTCTTCTTCCTCTCACAGTAACCATGGTAGAAAAGTGGCTGCCAAAGCCGCAGCTCTTATAGAGGAAACCGTGAGCAGCTGTGTCGCAGCTGCCTACACTTGACACTCCAGCATCACCGAATTATTGCATTTAACGTGGTGTGCTGGTCTGGTACACGCAGGCCCTTTTTATTGTATGTGGTCTGCACACTCTTAGCTCAATCAGTTTTGATTATCTGACTCCCTTTTACCTTGGGACTGCGTCACCATCCTGAAACAGTGAGCCACATTGTTTAGCATTACGTGATCCGTACCCACTTGCAGCTGTCATCAGAAAACCACATGGAATTCCCCGTGCTTTGCTAAATGTCACATCTGAAGAGGGAAAGCTTTAGAGGCCTGACTTTTCCTCCTCTGAAAGCTACTGTGTGGAGTAGTTGTTGTGTCATTATAGCTTGTGGCTCACTGGTCCACAGCACACAGGATGTGATTTGTATTTTTGTCAACTAGTGATCAGCAACCGACCTAATTACACACTAATCAATCAAGCGTAATGAGTCTGAGCCCGGCTGGGTGTGGCTGAGCTCCACGCCTAATCCACTGCATCTTTTTAAGGGTAATTCCACACTGTTTTTTGTTGTTGTTTTGGACCACTTTTTCCTCCCCATACAACCTTCATAAATCATGGAAAAAAAAGAAAGTCAACACACTCTCAGTTCTAGGGTTTTATGTATCGGGACATAAAATCTGGCCTTTACCAGGTTCTAAAATGATCCAAACATGATCTCAAATGTAAAAAAGATACACAGCCGATTTCATTGTGTCATTACTTATTAAACTAAAAGACAACATGGAAAAGCTGGGTGAAAAACTAAGTTCATCCCAATGAATCAATAGCATTTACTTCAACGTGGTTGTGGAGGATTTTTTGCCCACTCTGCTTTAGAATGTTGCTTCAATTCATTGAGGTTTCATTGAAGACAGTTGTTTCTGCACAGCTCTCTTAAGGTCCCACCACAGCATTTTAATTCAGTTGAGATCTGGAATTTGAATAGACCATTACAACACCTTCATGTTTTTTTCAGCCGTTCTATTGCAGATTAGCTGCTGTGTTTAGGATCAATGTTACTGTTGCATCATGAACCTGTTTGGTTCAAACTTCAGCTGTCAGACAGATACCCTCATATCTGACTCCAGAATCCTTTGGTCTACAGGAGTTCGTGGTCGGCTCAGTGACTGCAGAGAGCCCAGGTCCTGTGGCTGCAAAACAAGCCCAAATCATTAGAATAAAAACAGCCTTAATTGTCCCGCCGGGGGAAATTCAGGTGTAACAGCAGCAACAAATATAAAGGTTCACACAAAAAGTTTTTAAAGTGTCAAAAACAATTACTCTTCCATCACTGAGCTTAACAGTTGGTATGAGGTGTTTGTGCTGATATGCTGTTTGCATTTCCCTAACATGGTGCTGTGCATTATGGGTAATAATCTCTACTCTAAACATCTGTCCAGAGGACATCGTCCCAGAAGTCTTATGGTTCATTCGGATAAAACTTTACAAACATAAGTCGTGCTGCCATGTTGTTTTTAGAGAATCACCCAAAAACCCATCAAAACAACTCATACTTGTTTAGTCATTTTCTAATAGTCCTTCTTGAACTTTAACCTTTAACCTGGCAACTGAGGCCTGTAGAGTCTGGGATGGAGCACTTGGTTTTTTTGCAATTTTTACTAAGCATCGCTTGGGGGAAATTTACTAGAATGTCCACTCCTGGGAAGATTGATAGTTTTTCTAACTTTTTTTCACTTGTGAATAATCTTTCTCATTGTAGAATGATGGACTTCAAATAGTTTGGAAATGACCTTTAACCCTTCCCAGACTAATGGGCAGCACCAGTTGTCTCTCAGGTCATTGCTGATGTCTGTCCTCCTTGGCATTGTGCTAACACACAGCTGTATACTTCAGAGCAGCAAACTGATAAAACTGCTGTTTTTACAGAGGTGATCACACTTTTTCCCAGTAATCCTGTTCCAACAGTAGCAGCACTTTTCTTCCTAAATCCTGTGGAAGCAGCAAAGGTGGACTTTGTCTTTTCACTCTGTTTTTTTCATGTTGGTTTCATTTAAGTGTAATAATAACATGGAGGAATCTGTGGAGTGATTCTTTACACTTGAGGTTAGATTTAAATCGTTTTAGAACCTGGTGAAGATCAGATTGTTTTTTATTATGTACTGAAGAACTGAAAGAGGGGCAGCTTTCTTTTTTCTCATGACTGTAAAACCACATATTTTGATCACAAGCTGTGATAATACAGAACAGGACTGCACAATCTATGCTAATCACATAACAAACATAAACTCTTTCAGCAAAGCTTTTAATTTTGGTTTAAAAAGCTCACAGCAGATATTCTATTTTCCCAAGGTACTTCCTAAGCTGTAACCCATTCACCTATGAAATGTTTTTAGCCTGTTAGAGAAGGTGTAAATCTAAACACAATGAAAGCATTTACCTCATAAACCATCCCAGTTTGAGATAATAAAGATTTCTTGTACCCCTGCTCTTTTGCTACAATCTACAAATCTCTGAGACAACCTCTGCAAAATTTTCCCCTTTCCTTTCAGCTCCACTGTGCTGGTGTGGTTATTTCATGACATTTCAGTAATTAAAGCCAAATGGCACATGCCTCGATTAGTCTTGCAGCTGCTTGCATTTAATTCTATACAATCAAAGTGTCCTGTTGAGCTGCTCGCTGTCACAGCTACCAAAGCTGTCTCAGCAGCAAGAAATTAAACATTTATGAGCAGCAAAGATGTTGCTCTTGTTGTTTTACACCGTGAATGGTTACTTAAAAAAAAAGATATAAACATTTCAATGCCTTTAGTAGCTGCTGATAATGTTGTCATACTCCTATGAACCACATTTCACATGAATCTCTGCAGCGTGACGCAAGCAGAGCCACAAACTGAAGTGTGAGTTCAAGTCAAACACCACACTGTTGGGAACTTTTGGTAATCAAACGCTGTCAAACACGAACACACACACAAAGGCTTAACATTTCCAGAGTTGACGCTTGTTAAAAAAAAATAAAAAATCAACCCAAGTGTTACCTGATATTCTGCACCCCTGTGTCATAGGTTCCTCCAGATGGGCTTTTTTTTCCTTCTTTTTTCTAAAACCCTGTGACCTTTGGAGAGCAGCAGTGATGTGTGATCCCACGAACACCCCCAGAATCCTGAGCACAAGCTTGTTTTTGTTTTTGAGCCTGTTTCCTTGTGTTTTGACTGAGCTCTAATGTTGGAGTGAGCTCATGCTCTCAGATCGGTGAACTCATCGGTGAAGCTTTTTAAGGCCACAGGAAATGTTTCAGTTTTATATCTTTGCTGCTTCTTTATCTTCAGACTAACATCTGCTCTCGTGAAATGGCACCAAGACGGGTTGTGTAAGACTGTAAAAGTACTTTTTCTCCTCTTCTTTCCTTAAAACTCCTGCTTTTCCTTTAATAGATCTAAGAAATACAAGAAATCGGGGGTTATAGGACAGAAAAGCACATCAGAGAAGACTTGTCTTTCAGAATAAAATACATTTGTTTTCATAAAAAAAAGAGCGGTCCTATAAAACTTTCCAGCCTCTTAAAACTGTCTCGTCTTTTCTTGACTGTGGGCAGTTAAATCCTGCTTGGCAAAGTTATTTTATTTCTTTGGATGCGAGTCTTGAATTGAAATGCCACAAAGGAAGTGGTGCCAATATGACCCCTTTTATGGAAGGGAATTTTTTTCTCCTTTTTTTGTCGTTATTTTGACATTTTCTGGAAATAAAATGCTCTGAAAATAATGCTGTTCTGTTTTTCCTAATCCTTTCCAACAGCGAAGACACGGACTGATTGCTGGCCCGTTGTCCTGGATCCTGTGAGGAAAATCTTCCAGTGCAGCACCAAGCCCGTCCCGTATCCTAGAGACAAGAGGCCTAAACACTTCGGTTTGAATTTAGTGCAATTGTTAAACTATTCTGAAGTAATTACGAGCCATTAAAGGAAGAGTGGGATTGCCCTGTCGCCAGTGGAGCAAAAGTCACTCCACATGAAGGTGATTTCAGGAGACGAAAGGGCCTTTGTGCCCGGGCTGTGTGCTGACAGGGTCTCTCCGAGCAGGCGGACCTTACACACTCGCACACAAACTGGAACTCTGAGGGCTAATGACATAAATGTTCAGCAAGGCTGCTTAATATTCAGGCCTGGATACATGCACCAGTGGCTGAGAATACACACGACAGCGTGATCATACACTGATCTCTAAGACAACCAGGATATTATCTCAGCCTTCACAAAACGTGATTATTTAATTTAGTGTCACATTAAGGGAACTCATTCATACTTTAATGTCCAAATGAAGGCATCTGACTGCAGCTAAAACTGACAAAAATGGCCTTCTTAAATTCGTATTTTGTGATTCAATATATAACTTTAAGACTAGAAAATTTCTAAAGGAATTTCAAGAAATGCCAACGCTGCTGCTGCCCAAAATTCCAACATCAACTTTTTTCTCTAAAACTCAACATCAACTTACTTTTCTATGAGAAGTGTAAAGAGAACCAAGATTCAAAGAAATATTAACATTGGAGAAATGGCTGGAAAAGAGAAAGCCAGCAGGGCAGAGACACTCCCCACATCAACACACATCTTTTACGTGTTCCTGCTCAACGACTCACACACACATTCTCTGCACACAGACATTTTTCTACAGTACAAACATAAAAGGTAGTGAAAAAAACTGTAATATAATCGAAATATTACCTGAATCTACAACTGTATGGTTCATTTTTTACATGTATACTTACAAACAATATATGCTTTAAATATTTTTGAAATGTTTCCCAATCCTGTTTTTTTTATTTTTGTTTGCTATTTTATTCATTTACCTAGGTATTCAAGTTATGTATTAAACTTAAAAAATGAGTGATAAAGCAGACAGCATCCTTCAAAAAGCCTGAAGAACTTTTGATCACAACCACCTGAAAAAAGTACACCCAAAGGTCTTTTTGTTTGGAAGCAAAATATAAAAATGAAGGATGGTTTGAGACTTTAGTCCATTATTGTATACACATTTCCAGGAATGTTTAAGAGATAAAATGGTTAAACTCACATTAACAAGATGTTGCCTGATTACATGCTTTCATTAAAGTTTCCAATTTGAAGGAGATTTATGCCAAGTCAGGAAGTGAACTCTCATAAATCAGTCCCATCTCATGGTTCGTAAGAGCAGCAGTACTTCAACCTCTCAATGAAAACGTCAGAGTCGCTCAACCTCATTGACTTCTTATCTGGTTTCCCAATCCTGCCCCCCTCCCCCTCCCCATACCCATACCCTTCCACCCCCATTGTCAGACTCACAGAGGGATAAGCAGTTTGCTCATTCTACTTCATCACTCAGAAATGCCCCCTTCCTCTCCCTGTGGAAAGACAGAGGTCTTGAGCAGGAGTTGCAAGTGTCCCAGCATTGACATGGCGCTGACCCGGAGAACCCAGTCCAGTTTACTGGAAGGATGTGTTGCATTGGGTTCTATCTGTCTACAGATCCTGCCTACATTGCAAGGGCAGGAAGTCTTATGCAGCAGTAGAGGCTGCGACACCAGACTGAAACCTGAACTCAGCACCAGCACTGCTGTCCCACTCTTGCTGACTAGCAGCACCCTTAAAGAAGAACGCCTTAGCAAGGGTTTCTTTCAAAAATTCAGGGTTTATTTTTTCTTTTTTGTGCAGTTTAAAATAAATTTAGACTATCTGCAGTTTTTTTTACAATTTGCCTTTTTAGCTACACTGTCATCACAGGTGTGTATAATATGCTGAACTATTGGCATTAAAACATATTTTTCTAATAAATTAATTTCAGTTGAATAACTTAAAAACAAACATCTGAGCACAGTAATATTTTAGGGTAAATCCTAATTCCTTTTTCTTGGTTTTGATTGTCCATTTGGTCCTTACTTTGGAATCGCAAGAAATTACAACTATGGTTGTATGAAACAGGGGACCCCTTCAACAAGCATATCCATCATCAGCTGTCAGCCATTTTTTAACGTATACAAATGTGACATTTTTGCAGGAGTTCCAATATAATAAAATTATTAAGCTTTGTGTAGACATTGACATAGAGCACTACTTATTATTATGCTTATTAAGAAAGTTAAACTAAACAAAAAAAAAACACTGGAAGAACGTCAAACTAGACATTACAATAGTTGTTTTAAAAATAATCTTTTTTAAACAAAGAAAATACTTAAGTTTGTTTTTATTTGCTTTTGAAGTGTACTGTTGAAATTTCTTCATTTGTTGGGCCAGATAAAACTACCACTTGCCCTCCACCTACATCCCACAGAGCCGTTGTTGTGACAAAACCAAAACCTCTCTCACAAAACCTTTCGAGCCAGACTTGAGATGCCTTCTTTCCATCACGGTGTGACGTATCACAGAACTGAGAGATCTACAGGTTGAAGTAAGCTCACCACTGTTACACCTCTGAGCCACCGAGGGAGGCAGTAACATAACAACTTATACATAAAAGTACAAACCAGAATTTTGTAGAAAATGTAGTGATAACAGACAGTCTCAGTGACCAGCTGGCCACAAGATTTAAAATGGGGGATCTCCACCACTGAGTTACACTCCAGTCCCCCTATGGTTCTGCAATGCTGGTTTCATTATTAAAAGCTGTATCTAACTCAGTTAGAGGTTATTAATGAGCAGAGGGAGCTTAATGAGGAACTCATTTTTGTGGCTACATAGTGTATTGTTTTATGAAGGGGGTAGTACTATGGGCAAGGACTGAAATATAATTAATCTTAGTACACAGAAAGAGTCCACCATCTTTTTGTTTCTTGCTTGTGGACAATTTCTTTAAAAAAAACTAATTCTTTAATCTATATTCAGAGTTGTGCATGGTACTTTGCTTCTCCCTGCTGGGGTGTTTCCAAATGAAACAAGGGGTTACCCTCCCTATGTACAGTATGGATGTACAGGCTTAACAAAAGCTGACCTGCGGGGCTCAGATGTGGTGTAAGGAAGTTAGCCACCTTCCCACTAGCATGACCCCCCCCCTGCTGACCACTCATGAATATGGCTCTAATTGAATTCACTGAAGACAAATAAGTGTTAATTGGGAGGATAACGAAGGCTGCGGCCAACTATTCACGGCAGAAGCAGCCTTCAAAAGGGGGAAGCCTCCCACCAACCACAAGGTCTGTTCTTCCCAGCAGGAGGGGGGGCGGTGAAGATTGTGAGGAGGGGGCTCAGGGAAGGGCACAGAAGAGAGGCTACTGCAGTCTCTTGTGCTGCTTTTCTGAAAGAGGAAGCAATAAAACAATAAAAAGCTTTAGTAGATGAGTCCCCAGAGTTGTGACTCCACCTGCATGACCGTGTGAAGGAATGATGGGGAGAGGTAGGGGGGTCTGCCAGTGACTGATCGTAACCGCTAACAATGACTAGGCTTGTGTATGTGAGTGTGTGTGAGTGCAAAAGGGACTAACTTAAAGTTGCGCTGACACTTTAACAACACTTGAACATCACAAAATACTTTATTTTATGACATAAATGCAAATCAACTGTGGTATAAACACATGCATTATTAAACACCAGCATAAACACACACACACATATACAGAAACGGACATAAATACCTGACTCAACTTTCATTTTAAACAGTATATAAATTAGCCTGTAGATAAATAATATTATATAAGAGTTGGCCTGCAGGACCAGTATATTACATTCATTTCTTTTATTATAGTCTAACTGAGATCTGTCAATATTTATAAAGTAAGAAGGAAAATAGCGTGGCCTTCTCAGATTTCCTATTTCTTTCTTTATAAATTTTTTACGAGGTAATATGATCCAAAATACTTGAAAGCTCAAAAGCATATGAAAATAAACAATTGAGAGTGGGTCTTTTTATTCATTTTAAATGGAACACAAGTCAAAGTTCAAAGCCAAACACTGAAGAATAAATGCTGCTTTTAATATTAATTTATACTTTACAAAATAAAATTTACTAATATCTGCAAAGATAATATAAAGATATCAGACTTTATTTGTATATTAATCATCTAAACCAGGGGTGGGCGATATTTTTTTTCCCAGAATGCCACTTGGCTTGACTAAAAGGAATAACGTACTACAGGCTGAAATGAATTACAGGCTCACACTGTAATATGTGATACATACAGCTCGCTCTCTTTACCATATATATGTATGTATATATATATATGTAACGATTTGAAAAATGTTTATACTCTCATAAACGTCTCTTCATGTTAAGAATAAAGATATTCAGAGGAAATTATTTCTTAGTTTCAATAAAACTTTATACATCTCTGTCAAAATCTTTTCACAAGTTATGCTGGAAGTGTGCTTGGTCGTTTTTTTAAGTCAAGGTTGACGTCTGAGTGTAGTGCAACAGCTCTGGTTTGAGGTATTGCCATTAAGATCATCTTCTGTCAGTCGGTTCTCTGAAAACAAGCTCTCTCTCTCTCTCTCTCTTTTCCTCTCCTCTGGGAGCGCAGCAGCACTTAATCACCCTCAGCATGACCCTGGACTGTGGCATGAGTTCAAAGCTGCACACAGCCTCTGCATCACCCAGAAGAGAGTGTCCAATCACCTCTGCATCCCACTGCCTCCCTCATTGGCATCTGTCCTCTTTCCATATATCACAGGTGAGCTCTGGCCATAAAAAAGGATTACTCCACGGGGGGACAGTGAATCCATTTCCACCATTAAACCAGATTCAGGTGCGGCTTCTTCTGCTCTCCATAGGTATCCAGTGAGTAATGGATACCCTTGTGCCTCTTGCTGCCCTTTCTTATCTACTATAGAGCCTGGAGACACTCTGTGATTCACACAGACAGATACAAGCTCACACTCACCTACTAAAATAGAACCAGTCATTTTTAGCTCTAGTCTGAAGGCTTTTATACCGGAGGAACGTCTTCAAAACAGGAATTTTGGATCATGACCCACTGCGTGATGGATTGGCCTTTGCGCCATACCACGTCCTTCATCCTATGTTCTCCAGGGACTCATGTAGGCCTGATGTGCTCTCCAGAATTTTGCAGCTGAATGTTAATCATTCTTTTATTTCACCAAACAGGACAGCTCCGTGATGATTTGCGCCTTTCTGAAGAAGGGAGCTTTGACTTTGCTATTGGCACCAGAGTGCCGAGTGGCTCTGAACTCTGAGACCACGTTGTAAGTCCAGTAACGCTTCACTGGTCTCATGGTGCTAAAAGCCCATGTCTCAGAGCTGTGTCTAAACACAGGAATGATTTTATCGGCCGGCAAGACAACTCACCAAATGAACTTTTGTGAACTTTTGCAAGCAGGCAAAAGACAGGATAAGTTGTGCAGAAAAAGGCAGGCAACAGGACATCAGGCTTTACCTTCAGGACCAAAATTAATAATTTCAATAAATTATTCTACTTAAAGCAGAACAAGTAGAAATTAAAGAAATTTGTTGTGTCTCTCAGTAGTGATGCCTTCTTTTTAAAAGGTGGGTTGTTATAGTGGGTCGTTGTCTAGTGTGTATATATATATATATATATATATATATATATATATATATATATATATATATATATATATAAATATAAAACAGAGAAGAAAACTTATACTACAATTTAAAAGATTCTAAACAGACAGAGCTTCATGTGCTTTTGTTGTAAATTAGATCAAATGTTGCTTAGTATCATAAGGTACTCGTTATACAAGAGTCAATTTGTATACACAATATATGAAAAGGGCTGCTGGAAATAGTATAATTTTCTGGTTTATACCAAAATTAAACACATAATCCTTTTTTTTATCAGCGAAGCACAGTATGTCTTAAATGTTTCAAACTTAAATCTTCTGCGTTTAGTCACTCATGCCAAGAGCATGGTTTTAAACCACGGGGTTAAAGTCGTCCAAAACCCAGGTAATGCTTAAGACACTTAAAATAATGACTGAAATGAAGGATTGCCTATTAATATGAATCTGTCTGCCACATGATGTCATGTCTGTGAGGTTCAGCATGGCTGTGACTCCCAACACGGAAAAAAACTGAGACCTGGTGTGGATCCAGGGCTGAATGTGTCCAATAAAGGATGGATTTTGGTGCAGCCTAAAAGGAAACTAAAGTTGCAGAGGTGGGGAAACTGATGGCAGAGCTCTAAGTACAGGTACCATGCAATGTAATAAAACTCTCCCCTGGAGGAGCTGCTGCCCAGGCCATGTGTTTGACGTGAAATGTTCCAGAAGTGTTAAATTATTCCTGCACGAAATTTAATCTGTTCCCCCATCGCCACTACGGTTTGGTCACATTTGATCCTGCCACCTCACATTAAAGTTGTTTGCTTTGATAGGCTGCTGTTTCTCCCTCCAAACTCTCTCATATCACAAGTAAATGGTTGTCATAATGTTACCTCTCCTGCTTCCTGAGCAGAAAATCTCCGATGGCTTTAAGATAAAGAGCACCAGAGCTTGGCTGTTAGGGAGCTCCTATGCTTCATCAAAGACCTCCAACAGAACTAAAACCTGGTTTGAACAATACAAAAGCAAAGACGAGGGAAATTCTTCAGGGACATATTCCATATTAAAGTGTTTTTTTGAACACCTGAAACAGCAGGCAGCTCACAGCAGTGGGGAAATTCCTGTCTCGTCAGAAAGGCAAGGCGACATATCCTGAGGGTCCGAGGAGAACCTCACAGTGTGTAATTACCGAACTGGAATATGTAGCTCAGCATACCACCCAGACCCCACACACTGTATCAGTGTTGCCACTGAGATGAGAAAATCAGACATTTTTTGTAAATGACAAACGAGGGAAGGATGGAGAAAATAACCCATAAACAGGCTGCATGTTACATCTATTCATGGATGAACTTTAGGTTTGTAATTAAAGAGCAGCACAGATGTCAGTCAGAGCTACTGACAGATAACACAATGTAAAACATCAGAGAGATTTTTCACTTTCTTTCTTAACACATTCTGTGGAGACTTCAGCTGTGAAAGAGCAAAATCACTGTTAAATGTTATACTTCTCTGGAGTAAACCTTTGTGACTACCAGTTTATTTCCTCAGTTTATTACTTAATGTATCATAAAACGTAATGATTGTTTTAGGTAAAACCTCTAAATGAAAAGTAATCCAATACTCCAAAAATGCTAATATCCAAAGTGATTGCCTCAATAAAATTGAAAGCTGAGAATGATATTTAGAGCAATGACAGTTTCAGTAAAAAAAAAAAAAAGTAAAATCATTTGAGTAATGGTAATATTAAACTGTTAACAATCAAAATGTTTTGTTCATGGCCGATTTTTTATGTCAAAACCAATTTCGTTTACTTGTTATCGTGCTGAGGTATTTTTTGTGTTGTTTCTATTATTAAAAAAATGTCCAAAAAATTGCCTACAGGTCCTGAAAATACTTTTTTATTTACAGTCAAACACAATAATGGGCACAGTTCAGATCTTTTGAAGTGGAGTTCTATGGAAAGGTTATGGAGATGAATATCTTACCTGTTGTAGATAGCTCTTCTAACAACCGCAGTTTGGAGAAATAACATTTAGTTTGGACTGGATTGATGAGCTAAAGGCTAGCCCATACTCAGCCAAGAGAAGTGGACTGTTGTCATCTTTAAACAACTCCAGCCTCCAGACTTTCCCACAGGTTCATTCAGACACTATTTTATAAACCTTTATGCTGCTGTTGGTTCTACATTAGACAGTTGGTCCAGAAGGAATATAAAATATAAAATATTGTTGTATGAAGTTTCTAAATTCGCACATGAAGCAGCTAGCTACTGCTAATGCTCTTTGCTCTTGCAAATAATCATAAAATTGAATGCAAAAAACTATAGGATGTAAAAGAGATGATGGTGTAAAGGTTTATAAATAGTTTTTTTTATGAACTGCTATATTTTTTTGGAAACTTGAGTTGTTTTAAGACAGCATTAGTCCCATCTGAATGCAACTCTGTTTATTTTATATGCTTTCAGAAATCTAGCACGCATGAAGCAACTTTAGATTTCAAGTAGTTTCAAAATTCAACAATTTGGGATTTGATTGGGTGAGAAATGGGTGAAAAAAGTACCCAAAGCTGGAAAGGACAGCTTACAGGGAAAATAACTTTTTTTTTCATATATAAACTTGTGGTAACAGATTTTATGCTCTCACTTTTAATGTATTTTAAAAATTACTTTCTTTTTGTTTCAGGAGATAAGAAGATTGTACCACTCATGCATGGTGTGTTTTATAAAAAGAATGAAATGTGAATGCTATGATCGATGGAGTTCATGCAGAACAATTCTTCAGCCTCTTTTTATTGTCAAGACTTATTGGTGTTCTACATTTAATGTTTGAAACACACAAAAACAAGCCTTTCAGATAATAGTAAAAATATAAAGCTGTCACGTCCAGCAACTGCAAACTACAAATCAAAGGTGATCTACACACAAACTGCTTTTAACTTCACGAGTACACAGAAGTTTAGTAAGCGACGAAAAAAGCTGCATTTGTGTATCTTGTGACTCAGGGCCAGACAGCAGCCACGCAAGGCACTTCATGACATGTATGAGAGGTGACTGGCTGACAGATGCTAACGGCAGGACTTTGTGTAAACACGCACATTGAGGACAGAGTCAATCAACACCCCAGATTAGAGCTCGGGCTATTAGTGGAGTCAGAAATCCTTCATCTCTCCTTCAATAGGACAGCACATTAATTAAAGAGCTGGTGAAGTGAAATGACCCGCAGATAGAAAAGTTACAACCCAGAATTAGGATCATTAGTGATTACTTGATTCGTGTGCTGAGAAATGAGAAGAATAGTGGAGATATAAGTTTGAAAAAAAAAGAAAAATCCAATAAGTCATCTTTAGTTAGCTAGCCATCATTGCCACTTTTTGCACAAGTTTCACAAAAGAAAAACAGCTTACACCAACCACACCAGGCTCACAGACATACAGGACCTGCGAATCACAAGATATTGGAAAAGTAGGAAGGTTATTTGGGTGGGAGCTGTCTCCTCACAGCAAGAAGGCTGCAGGTTCAAAACTCAGCTGAAGCTTTTCTATGTGGAGTTTATGTGTTCTCCCTGTTGATGTGTGTGTTTTCTGCAGGTACTCCAGTTTCTTCTCACAATCCCAAACTATGCATGTTAGGTTAACTGGCAGCTCTAAATTGACCTTAGGCATAGGAGTGAACAGTTATCTGTCTCTTTGTGGTCCTGTGATGGAGTGATCTGTCCAGGATGTCCTCCGCCTCTAGCCCAGTGACAGCTGGGTTAGGCAGCAAATCCCTGCAGTTCCAAACAGGAACAAGTTGGTATAGAAAATGGATGGATGAAAAAAGGTTGTGCAAAACGGTCACGTTAACTCAAAACTAAGAAAGACAGAAATGCTACTTTTGCTTTGTTACATGAAGTATTTGCAGCAGCAAACAAATGCTTGAATGCATTGGAATGACTACAGAAGCGTCTTGAGGAAATACTCTCCACTGACTTCAAGTCATTTGTTGACCTGCTGGTACGTCAAAACATAAGCGCATTGTCAAGAATGTAGTATCTAACATCTGCGACAATTTGTACAACAAATTTCCCTTCCCCAGAGTGGGGAAGTTCAATTTGAAATGACCTCATTTACAGTATCATAGTAACAGTTAAGGACAGTATTCTACTGAAACTAATGAATCAATCCAGCTTTTCTAAACAAACAAAAAATATTTAAGACCCAAAATTCCTTGAAGGAATGCATATTGCCTGCTGGCTTTCATGCCAGAGTTTTAAACTTCAACTTATCTTGAAAAACGGACAAAATAATAGCTATTTTGATCAAAAATTTTGAGATTCTGCACAATTTGTAAACGCTCAAAGCATGTGTTGATGATGACTCTCAGCTCAAATAATAGCTCAATATGGGAGTTATTGCCATTTCTTGTTTTCTAAGGTTAAATAGCTGTTGTGGTCAAATAATTGCCCGTGTCCATGTGTGTTTGTGTCTGTCTGTTAGCACAGTGTCTTATGAACTGCTGGATGCATTTGTACAAAACCCTCAGAAATCATTGGGTGTACACCTATAACACATTAACTTTTGGAGTCAACCAAACAAGATGGCCGCCACAGCCTCCACAAAAATAACTATTATAGTTAAGATATTAAGAAAAGATTTGGCATCGTAGTAGCTGAGAGCCATCCTCAATACATACTCGGAGCACAAACCGATCATGGAAGATTTTTTTTAGACCTCTGGCATGTAAGGTGGTGAGTGATTTGCATTCCTTCCTCTAGTTTAATTAAATTGTAGATTGCATTGTTTTTTTTGTTGACATTACGAGATGACAAACCTCTATCAGTTATATAACAATGTCCTTCATTCATTTTTTCTTGCATCCATTTTCTTAATTCCCCCTGACTTTCTCTCTGTTTTCCTGTCACAGCCAGCTGAACTTTTTCAATCAAAAGAAAGCAAAAATGCTAAGATTTAAGATCCCCAAAAAAATAGTAAAGAAACATAAAAATGATTGGATAAATTAGATTACAGCACCTTTGTAGATGAGTCTGACATATGAGGTGGAATATACAGATCTGACTGAAAAGTTTTTAATATCTTTATCACACATTTTTTCAACTAGAGTTTATAAAACCTGCATACTTTTTCTTCTCTGGGTATTTCCCCTTCTGTGATGGTTATGCTGCATTAAAACCCATATTTTGTTTTAGTTGTTTAAACTGAATGCTAGATTAAATGCAATGAATGTTTTAATATCATGTTGATGATGGATGAAAAGCCCTGTCATGCTTGTGTCGGAAAAATGTGACATGAATAACCTCTGGGTAAGTTTGTTTGCATAAGGAGAAAAAAAACAAAAGAAATCATGTTTGTGTGGATGATGTCATTCCAGAAACCACAACCAGTAGAATCATATCAGTTTTCATTGAAAACAAACATAATCTGAGAGCACAAGCTAAAAACATGAATGCATGAAACACATCAGCAGGACAGATGCACCCACAGAAACAGTGTCAGTGCAAAACTGCACATGTGATTTCTATTGTTCCAAAGAGTTCTGTTTAACAGATCCCATGTTTTTTCTTCTTGTAAACCGACAGCTGGTCCTTGAATGTATTTTTGCAGAAAGTGAAATCACCCATTTAATGTATTTATAGGTCACACTCCTACGACACCAGTAAAAGCAAAACGTCTCCGTGTGTGAAGCTTTTTACTGCGTAACCTGATGATTTGCAGGAGAACCCAATATGCTACAGAGACCTTTTTTTAACAGCCTGATCTGAGGCAGTAATGCTGTGTGAATGTGACTGAACTGTACAATCTAAGATGGAAACAGAACCACGGTTGTCTCATTTTTGTATACAAGTGGAGAGAGAATGGTTGGTATTTGTTTCTTTATTAGATATTCTTGAAGTTCTTGATTTCTACAGCAGTTAAAAATTCGACACTGTGGGGAAAGAATATCTTTGCCAAGAAGACTGCTTAGGCCCCCTTCACACTGGATGACGACCCAGATACAGTTTTTTTTCCTGTTATTTTCTATCTCACCACAACACTTTCCTGCACCCTTACTACACTCTAAATGCCCACCCTGGCCCAACTCTCTCAAACTCTGTCAAACTCAAACCACATCTGTGCTCAGTTGTTTCCATGACCTTGTCACAATCACAGTTGTAAACTAGGCATAAGGCCAGTGTGACCACTCCTGCTTCAAACTCTCACAACCAAGATGCACATAGGACCCACATTATAGATACACTGCAACCAAGCTTCACCCAAAACACCAATAAACCAGAACTTTGTTACAGAAGTTTTGCACATGATTAAAACCATCGTGGACCTACTATCATGTGCAATAGGGGGTCTCTTGTATTCCTAATATACCCCTGGCAATCTCATCAAGATCCGTAAACAGTTTGTTACAATCCCTCAACTCTTTACTAACTGCACGAATGCTGTTGTCCTGCTAAAAATAAAAAAAGGTAGATTGCAACATGCCACTCATTGCAATTCTCAGCCTGTAAGAAATTTTACAATATTTTGTAGGTTCATAAAATATTGAAAAATAAAATATTGAAGACCTCAAGACCCAGATTCAGTAAGAATGCTCAGTGCCTGTTTTTTGCTCAGTCTTTCTGCATCATTTGCACCAGCTATTTGCTCTGTCTCAGTCTTCTGTTCACAACGCAAATATCCTGGTGCAAGAAAGTTCCAGCTCACAAGAGATAAAAAACAAGGAAACAAGGAAAAACTGCATGAATAACATCTGACTGTATAAGGGAGGAATCACATTCAGGATAGAATTTCTAAATCAGTAAGCAACATTTTATGTTTTCTAGTTCATAACGTCCATCCATCCATTTTCTTTATTCACCTTTTCCTTTTCAGGTCACAGAGTAGCTGGGGCCTATCTCCAGTAGGGATTGTGCAAGGAGCAGGGTACACCCTGGACAGGTCTCAAGACCGTCACAGGGACACTTAGAAACAAATAACCATTCTGTCAGGAAATGTGTTAATAGGACCCAAGGATGCAGACTCACATGAGGGCTCAATGAGAAGAACAAAAAGATTTAAATAAATCCAAAACAAAAAGCTGGCATGGCAGCAAGCAAACACAAACTAAACACAAACTCAAAATCCTGACAAAGCAGCAAAATACCAGAGTAGTTGAGGACACAAGGAGTTTAGAGGGAACAGGCAGAGAAACACACAGAGAGCTATCCAATGTGATAGCTTACCAGTGAGGTAAAGGCCAACAGCTGAGTCTAATGATTTCAAGGAAAAGGTGTGAGATGAGAGCAGAACTGAGAAACATGGCTGACAGAGGAAATGCAATGAGGATGACTGGAAACACAGGGAGACAATGGAAAGGAAACTAACCAGGAGAGATCTCAAAAAATAAAATAGAACGTCATCACGAACAGAATATAACAAAACAGAACTCAGAAACCACAGATTAGGACACATTCAGTGTGAATGTGAGAGTTACCAGTAAAACTAACATGCATGTGTTTGGTCTGTTGGAGGAAACCAGAGAACTGGGAAAAAAAAAACACATGTGCATGGGGAGAACATGCAAACTCCACAGAGAAAGGCCAGGAGGCTGTAAAACACTATCTGTTGCAATGTGCTTTTTAAATTCTAAATGTAAAACCGTAACAACTACATTTTCCACACGTTTTAGCAATTTATTTGGAGATGCATCAATGTCTGACATTTATTACTGGAGAAATATAATGAATAATACTTTTTCCTGGCATGCCTACCTTCGTTTTGTGAAGGCAGCTGTGCAGAAAATTGCTCCATGCCCTCTGTTCCTTCCCCTGAGACACATTTACCACCAGCTTGTACCACCGACTTGAAAATTATGGATGCAGAAAAAAAGATCATAATTTCCACCCACAAAAAAAAAATCTCTTGATAGATTCAGGCCCAAGACTTTTGAAAAGTCTTAAGCACTATGCTTAATGAATGTTTTAATGTTATTTTGCTGTTACTGACTTTGGTTGATATATCAACCTTTGACTATAAGGTCAAAGGTTGAAAGTAAACATTAAAGTTTCTGCTTCAGGTTGTTTGAACTGGGAATGTGTGAAATATTTATGTGCAGTTAGGGTCTATCTGCAGTACATCAGTGGTAGGACATCCATCAAGCAGTTGTTAAACATTCATTGACATTTGACAACACGGATGTTGTTTTGTTGGAAAATTTTAAGAACTACTTAAACTTTAGATAAGAAATCTGTGGCTTTGAATAAAGTAGTTTTTAGTAAACTTATAAATCTTTACAGGTATTTCAAACTTCGTGAAACTGCAGGTATCTACTAAACAAAACATCACGTAGAAAACTATCACTTTTGTTTCTTATTTGGTAGCACTCACACAGTTGCATACATTCTTGGGTGATAAGTTGGCCAGCTGAATGTGTCTTGCTCTAAAGCACCTCATCAGCAGGCATTGATGAAGGGATGGAGTTAGTCATGGGTTTCCACAGGCACATTTACTCTGCTCGAGGGAATTGCAGCACCAGACCTAAACAGCTCCCTGTGCAGCAGTGCCGGCATGCAATCATGTACATTTACACACAAACACTGACATTCCTGAACCTCTGGAAGTTCTTCTGTCTTGTTCTACACACTGAACTGAGATATATGATCCAACTGCTTATTAAACAAAGCTCAGTTGTAATTAAGTCTCCCAGATGGGTTTAGCTTGAGGTCTGCGTCCTGTCTCCAGAAAAGGGTTGAGTGAAGAGTAATAGGGTTCATAATGTGTTACAGAAAAATGAGAGCTGGTTCTGGGAGCGTTCACTATGAAAATTCATGGAAACCAAGTGGACAATCATAATCATCATCATCATTCTGACCTTATCTTTCTGAAAAAGATACAGTAAATTGGAAAGTGGTATATTAGTCTGCACAATGAAAGCATTGAAAGGCAAAAATAAAACATTTTGAATGCAGAAAAGCCTTCCTTTGTTGCTTAACCATACATGTAGATGTGCAGACCCAATTGTATGTGCAGATGTATCGTCATTTATGTGATAAAACTTTTAAAATGTAATGAAAGTTTCAGGGTTTTTTTGTCTTACATCTTACAACCTGGGCCAGCCTGAATGTGATGGCGTGTGCAGCTGTGCACAGATGTTGCAGAAAGCCAGGTGTCCCGCTGGAGAATGGTCCAGGATCCAGCCGGTTCTCTGATGCATATGTAGAACCCCCGACACCTCACTGTGGACCTCTGCTAACAGCTTTCACAGAAACATCTGGCGGGCGACAGGTCTCACTTTCTAATTAGTGTTTCTATGCACTCCTCCAAGTATGTTCAAATACAGCTCACACAAAAACTCACACACAACCTGTCGAATCCCACCAGACTTGGACGCACAGGGAAGCAAAAACATGAAAAGAAATCCATTTAAAATGGGCTAATCTCCCCATTTTAAACATGCAGTTTATTTTTACAGTCTCCAGCTGGACTTGCTTCGAGTGTGTGGAAGTAATCATGAAACACAGAGAGTGAGAGCAACAGAGAAAAATTCTGTTCACAGATTTGAATGTCACTAAGCCTCGAGGATGAAGGGCAGAAACTTATAAAAGGCCAAACTGAAATCATCAGAGTGCTTGAGCAATTGCCTCCAAATGGACGTTGCGCTTTGTCTTTATTTGCTGAAAAGAAAGGGGAGGGCGAGGGGGGAGTTGTCATTTTACAAAAATA
Organism: Kryptolebias marmoratus; assembly: GCF_001649575.2. NCBI lineage: Eukaryota > Metazoa > Chordata > Actinopteri > Cyprinodontiformes > Rivulidae > Kryptolebias > Kryptolebias marmoratus. The sequence continues at coordinate 18,402,135 of NC_051453.1, read as the reverse complement.
GAAACATTTGTGAGACCGGGCAATGTGCCGATCATTAGCCCCCCCAGCTCCCAAAAGCCACTTCAAAGTGCAGAAGTGTGTTGATCACTTACTGGAGAAATACAAGAAAAAGTCTGGATTCTTTTCCACGTCTGTGTGTTCGTTTGTTTTCATTTATCAGGCTTATAAAGTGTTGCCTCACAGCCATGTGGCTGGGGTTATCTGACTGTGCTGTACATATTTATACACTTTAATGGTTCTCATAAAATGTGTTTTTATTGCATCGTGTCTTCATTTACATGGGAAATCAAGGAAGAGAAATAGATTCTGTTATAAATTTGCTCAGTTATTGTAAAACAGGTGTTCTGTAACCATTAAGAATTGTAGCTTTTTATGTGTGTAAAATGCAGACTTTTCATCTATACAATAATATATAATGAAACTGAGACAAACTTACAAACTTGCTTATTAATAGCTGGGATAGACACACCCCACTGAGGCTTAAGTCCATACTGTTTATTAAAGTCTGTTTGACGCTGGGCTGCGATTGTTAGCGAATAACTACAGACATAAAATTTAAGAAATAATGCAAATTTTCACTTGGAATCACACTGAACTGAGTGTCCCAAGGACTCAGTGTAAGTTCAGAGTTCTGCCAATACACACAAAAAATACAGGCTGTCAACCATCTTCACTAACAGCACTGCTGACTGAACCAATGCCCTTCCCTCGCCCTGAGAATGACTCCACACTGGCCTCATCGTTTGACATGCTGCCCTTCCTGATGAATGTTCGTCTGCTGGTCAAGGTGGTCCCACGCTTTCATCAGGTCCTCAGCAGGCTGGCAGACAGCCGGAGGGAGAGGCACGAGCATCTCTGCTGCCTCTGCACTGGATGATAAAACAACCGCCCCATCGTGTCACCGAGCAGGAGATAAAACCAGGCTCCTCTTCACAGATCATACATCAACATTAGACCATCTGACGCCAGGAAGCAGCAGAGCATGCTGGGAAGATGACATACCTAGAAAGATAGATCTCTCTAATCTGATGAATGTGCACATAAATTTTCTAGGGATGGATTTAGGCACATGCCTGAGAAGTCGCTTTCAATTTACCTGAGATGTAGGAATTGTTCCCCCCCTTGGCACATTTACATACTGAGTCTATTTTAAATTTTGTTTGACACCAGCATCCAGCTAAGAATTAAAAAAAGGCGTTATATATCTTGTCTGTATTAACCTTGGTGGAATTTATCAAAGGGTGTGTGAGTGTGTGACATATCTGGACTTCACTAAACCTCTGGGACCTGAGACAGCCTGACAAGTACATATATAGCTGCATCCCTCATCACATTCTTCTTCTGGGAATCAAAATGCATCACGTTTTTCTCTCATGCTGCATGTGCACATCTCTTTAGGATCGACCGGTTGGTGATATTTCAGGAGACCTTGATCATCCTGGGGATGTCTTTAAAGGTCTTCATCTTCTGCTTCAGTGTACACACACACACACACACACACACCGTCATTTCTGTTCTCTCCGCAGGATGCCAGAGACACACACGACAGCTCTCACTCACGGACACTTACGCCGAGCTTGATCCTTCATTGAGCCGAGCGGTTTCCAGTCGCGGCCTGACAAACACTTGACATCAGCATCTCATTGTATCACTCCACAGTTCCTCCTCGTGTTCTCAACCTTTCAGACCTGATTATTCCTGATTGTTCTGTTATACTCGGAGCATACCGGAGCCACCTGTCATCCCTCTCGCCACTTAACTAAATGTGGTTTTCATCTCCTGGACATGGTTTTGATCTCTCCTCTGAGCTGAACTGCCTTCTCCCGTTTCCACAGCGCATACACTGGCTTGCAAAGAGGAACTGTTTATTTGAAGAACTGGAACTCACACCGTCTCAACAAGCTCCCAGTCAAGTGCACCGCAAGCTTTAATTGCTGTGTTTTCAAATGAGGCTCAATTAAAATGAATGACTTTCATTAAACTGGTATTAAGGGACAGATGCCTCCACTATAGCAGGGTGAACATGCAGTGAGAAGAGGGGGGAGAGCAGGAGCACTTGTCCAGACTTACAAGTGCCTGAATAAACAGCTCTGCAGGTTTTTCTTTCTTTTGCCCCCTTTGAGCGAAGCCCCACTGCGACTGCCATCTAGATTACAACCACCTGGCTGGGCGTCCCGCTCACCCCCCACCCCAAACATTTTAATCATGGATGAAATTCATTTATATGTTGCGATAATTGTTCCTAATTGTTTCTTTGAAGGAGAGTGAGGCCAGCCGCATCTGGTTGACATATGGCTTGTGAGAGCAACTTTGTGCCCAGCAGGAAACCGTGGGCCCGATCGGATCTCCACTGTGGCTCGAGCCGTACTTCTGAGTCAACAATTCGCCTGGACAAGGTCCCTTTCTCCATATGTGCTTGAGTGGATGTGTTTCTTCACATTAGGAATTTATTAGTGACAACTTGTTCACCCTGGTTCCCTCCTGATCCTCGCGCCTGACCCACATACCAGCTTCTCAACTTTGGAACAATCACAAAAGGGGAAAAATAAGTTTATGAAAAACTTAAAAGTCTCTGAGAAAAGTTTTGGATGATGCCCAAAATTCCAACATCACTTACAATAATCCAAGCAAAAAAATAATGCCTACATTTTGATGTATAAACTTTATAAAGACGTAAAAAACAAAAACAAGATAAAAAGAAATGCCAGAGCTTCTGTCAGTCGTTCATTATGGTCAACATTGTAACCATACACCTGCATTTCTCACTCACTGACAGCAAACAGGCAGTCTGAAAAGTAAGCCTCAAACAAACTAAAAAAGGTATCTTTAAAATTCTTGAACAGTGAAGGGCAGGGCAGAAGACTCTGGTGGTCACAGAGGATTTTTTTATGTTTCTACAGTACGTTATTTAGGAGATATGACAAGTTTCATTTCTAGTTTTGAAAAATATATATTTTGAGTTAAAATAAAAGTAAAATCAATGAAACTTGGATGTGCTCTTGTAAATTTTCACCCCAGTAATCTGAACCCTGGGTTAAACATACCTATACATTATTACAATTTCAAAATGCCAGTTCAGTCATGTAAAGTGTAATTTCTTGTGACTTGATTAAATGTGTGACTTTTTAAACTTTGAAATATATCTCTTTTGTGAAATAACCGAAAGAGGGCTGGGCTTTCTCTCTGTTTTTGCAAAAACTGCATTGTTGTCTATGAGGAAGGTTCTTGCAGTGTTATTTTAAGTGAATTATGTCTACAATGCATGACAAATTGTTACCAAAAGTCATGGCACACTATTAACAATCAAGATATGCATTTCCATGTATAATTTGCATGTTATTTAAAAGCTGTGGGGCTTGATGGACAAAGGCTGCGACAAAATAGCAATAAGGGTGCTTTAGTGCAGAAGCCTTGAAGCACCCTCAATAAATGTTTGTAAATTTCATTCCCATCTCATAACTCTGCAAACCATTGCTCTTGGTAAAATATAAAAAACAGACTCTTTGTAATTCCCATCTTGTCTCTAAACTAGTATTCTTGTTGGCTATTCATAGACAATAAGAAATATTAATGTTCTTTGCTCAACCTTAGCTTTATATCACACAAAACACTGTCACTGAACATTTTAGTCCAGGTATTAAGGGACTAAGATAAGTTCCTAAAGACAAGCTCATAAATACACAGCTTTTAAATGACTAAATGATCCATGTGCTGCATTTGAGTGTGTTTTGTGTCCACACACACCCACAGAGACATACTCTGATGTTGTTACTGAAACATGCATATAAATTATAAACTTTCGATTTGTCTCAAAGGCTACTATTGAAAGAATGATTATTTTTCTCTCTCCTGAAGTGATATTCTTGCTCACACCTTGAGCCTGTCAGTCAGTAAACCCCCACCCTCTCAACATCCCCACCTTGTCATTGATTGTCGTTGATGCTGACATGTCACATCTGGAAGCTCTTCTCAACATGTGCGGCGAAGACATTTCTCTGCTCGCTCGCTCTCTTTCTCATGAGGCCTGACTGAGAAGCTCCAGTAATGACATGCATAAAGGAGACTTGAGATGTCCACATAACAGCTCTGGACTGATGACTCCGACACATTGCTCCACCTGCTGTAACGGGATCGATTTCCTTTAACAATGGGAGGAATAGGAGGAGATCAAAATGGGAGCCATTTGCTGGAAGTCCCAAAATCTTTAACACCTCGTTTGGTGTGAAAGGTCAAAAAAGTGAAAGTCGTTGACAAGGATGAGAGGCTTTCTGTCATAGCATGTTAGCATCAACTATAGGCTAACCCTGAAATCTGTGAGATGTGTTTTAGGGCCTTGTTAGCTCAGCAGGCAGCACAGAGTCACTTCAAGCCGGTTTCCTGTGGAAAATATAGGCTAAGTGTGCTGCTGTGTTACAGACAAGGGTGTTTCCTTGGCAGGAGGAGAGAATGAAATAATCATTAATATGTCTAAAGGGTAAATGATGTCATACACAGTGAATATGTGTTGCTGTAAGGCAAAAAGACAGACACTTTGGGCTATAGTGTTTCACATGCACATGTTACACACTGGGATCTATATGTTGCTCACAAACAGCAGAGTGTAACACCCACACTCAAACACACAAAACATCTGCGGCCCGGTTTGATGAAGGTCGGGATGATCTGCTTCCAGTTAGGTTGCACACGGTTCCTGTTCGGCGAGTGTACAAAGAAGTGGATCCAATTTCAGGACATGCTTTTAATGAAACTCAAACTGAAACGCGTTTCTGATTGGAGAACAAAGGCAGAGAATCAAAAGCTGTTACAGAGGTAACCTGGGTTAAAGCGTGCTCCTAACTCCAAACACCAGCCCTTCACAAAAGACAAACTTCAAACAAGGCCTCGTTAAAGCATCCTGTGCCCGAAACGCCGCCAAACAGCCTGACAAAATAGCCAGACTTCATGCGTTTGCTTTCTAGAGTTACAGTTTGTTTTGAAAAGCCTCTGACATAAAGATAAACTCCAATTCAGTTTGCTTATGACTTTCAGGGATGTGATCGGGGCAAAAGCTGGGACTACTGAACCCTTGAAACACTTTGAAGACAAGAAACAGGAAAAATAGCATTTGAATGACCCAAAACTTCCTAAAACAACATACATATCATGATGTAAAAATTTATTTTAGGTGAAAACAGTTGCCCAGATGCGCTAAGAACTTATTTATCTGGAGTTTATTTTAAACCTGATTAAAGTGTTTACAGGAAATATTTGAAGGGGGATTATTTTAAACATTATGTTGTATTTAACATGTCATAGCCACAACATTCTGGTTTAGAAATACTCACTTTTCTACCTTAGTTTAACATAAGACCACTGAAAATACAAATCTCACTGAACAGTTGTGTATCCTAAGTCCACTCTTCCCATCAGGCCACAGGGCAGGTCAATTACTTCTCCCACAGAGGTGGTCATGTGCCCACCCTGTTTCCTCCCAGCTCAACCTGCACCTGCAGCTGGTTGTGTCCCGACTTCAGGGAAAGAAAACAAACACAGTAAATAACAGCCCCTCTGCCTAATGGAGCTTAAGAGCGGTCTCGCTCATTTACCATAAGTAGGAATGTTTAAAACGACTGTGAGCACAATGGCTCCCAACGGCTTTGGAGCGTCTACTTATAGTGTACATGAGTTACCTTTGATAATATCAGCTTGAACTGGGAGGTAGGTGGAACAGGAGCAGCTGTAAAGGTTTGACGAAGAGGTTAAATATACGAGTTGCCCACATTTGCCAGGAGAAACAAGCAGAAAGTCCTACACAAACATCAGTGTGTGCTACTGAGGCACAGAGACTGAGAGCAGCAGCATCAAAGGCTCCTTCAACGACATGAAGGTAAACTGTCTCAGCCCAATGCAAGCTGAAACTTGAGAATGTAAAGGAGTGTTTTCTGACTCACCATCTGGTTGAGAAAAGCCTTTTGTCCCCTTTGTACAGATACTGTCTTAAAAAGACAATACTTCTTCACTATAATGGCAAACAAAGGTGTTACTCTCAGTGTTACAGTCTGCCTTGATTTTCATTGCATTGAACAGCAGCTAGATTTCACCCCGCCTCCATTTCACTCTGCAGACAGCATTTTATTATAACAAGGATGTAATTTATGAGAATCTGAAGGCCCAGACTACACTATAACTTAGATCGGACCCAGTCATTCTTCAGCGTGACAGGCCTGGGCTCCTGGAATTATGGGACTGAGGCTGATGTCTGACAGAGCCCCGCTCGGAGGAACAGGTATCTGTGCTTCCCTATTTTATCCACTTTCAACAAGTGAGCATGAACACAGGCACCTATAAATCTTTGTTTCTGATGACAACCGAGAAGCAAGGAGGCAGAGCATGCACTGATGTAGTACATGTGTGCCATCTTTTCCCCCCTTCTTTAATGAAATATAGTATGAATCACTGAGCTCTCTACTGGCTTCTGCATAGATTTAGTACATCAGCAGGGTTGGGGCAAACTTGGCATTCCTAATTTGTTAATTAACAGTTTCCTTGTTCAAATATTTACCATTTAACATTAGCGTATTGTTTTATCATGCATCAGCACAGACATTGCCAGCAAATGATTAATGATTAGCATGTTTGTTCTTTGTTCTTGTTCAAAAGGATGATTCAGAGAAGTTGGGTTTCGTGGAAAGGTAATGAACAATTAATTTCTTACCTGTTGTAGATAGTTCTTTGATTAGCCTCAGTTTGGAGACCACATTTTTTAAAGTAGCATTAAATTATAAAATGTATTCTGTTACTGAAACCAGCCACTAGGGAGCACAAGTCAGTGTATCTCTTGTGCTGGTCACAAGCCCGGGGAAATTGTGAGGGTTCCTTCAGAACAGCATCCAGCATAAAACATTTTGCCAAAACAAACATGCAAGTTCATCCAAACGACATCATACCAAAGCAGCCGAGGCCCAGGTTAACCATAACTGCCACTGTTTCTGTTGACAAACGGGGTGCCGGCTGAATTTGTGTTACTGTTAGTTGAAAACCACAAGGAAGGAAACATGCCAGAAAACAGAGGAAAAAGAGGAAAGGCAAGAGTGTAGGACTGAGTGTAGAAACTCTAAACATAGGGACAATGACAGGCAAAGGTATAGAGCTGGCTGACATGATGCAGACGAGGAAGGTAGATGCATTATGTGTACAAGAAACCAAGTGGAAGGGCAGCAAGGCTCGCAGTATTGGGGCAGGGTTTAAACTCTCTTCCTATTCATGGTGTAGATAGAAATAGAAATGGAGTAAGGGTGGTCCTGAATGAGGGGTTAGCAAAAAATGTAGTTGAGGTGAAAAGATTGTCAGACAGGGTAATGTATCTGAAGGTCTTATGTTCAATGTTGTCAGTGGTTATGGTCCACAGGTTGGATGGGATGTCGAAGAGAAAGAGAAATTCTGGAAGGATCTCGATGAAGTGATAGAGAGCATTCCCAGGGAGGAGAGAGTGGTGATTGGAGTGGATCTGAATGGACATGGTGGTGAAGGAAACAGTGGAGATGATGAAAGGATGGGCAGGTTTGGTGTCAAGGAAAGGAACCAGGAAGGACAGATGGTGGTGGATTTTGCCAAGAAGATGGAAATGGCTGTAGTCCACACCTATTTCCAAAATAGGGAGAAACACAGGGTGACCTATAGGAGTGGAGGCAGGAGTACACAAGTACATTCTGTGTAGAAGAGGTAACCTGAGGGAGATTGTGGACTGTAAGGTTGTGGCTGGGGAGAGTGTGGCCAGACAGCATTGGATGGTGGTGTGTAAGATGAATGTTGTGGTGAAGAAGAGTAAAAGAGTAAAGACAGTGAAGAGGACCAAATGGTGGAAATTGAGGAAGAATGTTGTGAGGAGTTCAGAAAGGAGCTGTTGAAGGATCTGGGTGGTACAAAAGAGCTCGCAGATGACTGGGCTACTACAGCCACAGTGATTAGAGAGACAGGTAGGAAGGTACTTGGTGTGTCATCTAGACAGAGAAAAGATTATAAGGAAACCTGGTGTTGGATTAGTGAAGTGCAGGAAGTTATCCAGAGGAAGAGGTTAACCAGGAAGAAATGGGACAGCGAGAGGACTGGAGAGAGTAGGCAAGAATATAGGGAGATAAAACATAGGACAAAGAGGGAGGTAGCAAAGGCCAAACAGGAGGCATATGATGATTTGTACAAGAGGCTAGATACTAAGGAAGGAGAGGACTTGTATCGACTGGCAAGATGATGTACAGAGTTGTTGTATCATCTACAGGGGATTTAAGTTGATGAGCCACTCGATGAAGATCTGGGAGAGAGTTGTGGAAGCTAGACTTAGACAAGAGGTGACTATTCGTAAGCAGCATGGTTTTATGCTCAGAATAAGCACCACAGATGCCATCTTTGTTTTGAGGATGCTGATGGAGAAGTACAGAGAGGGTCAGAAAGAACTTCATTATGTCTTTGTGGATTTAGAAAAACCATACGATAGGGTGCTGAAGAAGGAGCTGTGGTGTTGTATGAGGACATCTGGAGTATCTTAGGCTGGTGCAGGACATGTATGAGGACAGCAGGACAATGTGCTGTAGGAGTGGCAAATAGCTTTAAGGTGAAAGTAGGAGTGCATCAAGTATCGGCTTTGAACCCGTTTTTGTTTGCTCTGGTGATGGACAGACTAACAGATGAGGTCAGGCAGCAATCTCTGTGGACTATGGAGTGTGGTAAAGAGGTGAAGAAGAGAGTCCAGGCAGGATGGAGTAGATGGAGAAACATTTCAGGAGTGATTTGTGACAAAAGGGGGACAGAAATTGTCAAAGGGAAGATTTCCAAGACAGCGGACTGACAAAAAAGACAGAGACAGAACTGGAAGTGGCAGAGCTGAAGATGTTGAGGTTCTCCTTGGGAGGGACAAGGATGGACAGGATTCGGAATGAGGTCATCAGAGGTACAGAACAGGTTGAAGGACTGAGAGATAAAGTTAGAGAGGTCAGACTGAGATGGTTTGGACATGTGCAGAGGAAGGACAGGGGGTATATTGGTAGAAGGATGTTAGAGATAAATCTGCCAGGAAAAAGACAAAGAGGAGATATATGGATGCAGTTAGAGAGGACATGGAGGTAGTTGGAGTGAGGACAGAGGACGCAGAGGACAGAGTTAGATGGAGGAGAATTTGCTGCGGAGACCCCTGAAAAGGGAACAGCTGAAAGAAGAAAAAGAGTGTGAAATCTGCATAAATTAATCCACTTCAGGTTTAAAAAAAAGACCCAAAAATTCATTTAAAGCAATAACAAGCAGCAACATGCACTTTTTTAAACAACCCTGTTTGCATGTATGCATAAACGTATTGCATGCATTTATTCAGGCTACTGAGAGTTTTTGTTTATCCAGCACAGTAGCCAAATAGGTGTGGGAGTGAAATGGCCATCTTTTATCCAGGAGACCTTGATGATCTTTCCACACTGCCCTTTCTGTCAAAGGCAGAAGAGAGGAAGAGAGAGTGAGCAGACAGACATCCGCGCTTGTTGTTTCGTGTCTGTAGGTAGTGTTGGCTGAGTGGTGTGTGTGTGTGTGTGTGATTGTGCATGAGGATATGGTCACAGTCAACAGGACTGGAACAATAGATTCATTGCATTTGTTTGACCAATAACTTCCTGTGGAAGATAGATGTGTTTTGGCCTGAGCAGCTGTTCTCTTTGACAACAGTCGCTCCCCTCACATGATGTCCTGTATGGTAAAGGGGAATTATCATTCAGAGCATGCCTGCCTATATATGTGCGAGTGAGTGTGTGGCCTGGGTGGCCAATTCACAGGGTCCAGACAGAAGCCCCAAACCCAGAAGGGACCACAGACACTGGAGGCCTTTTCCCCACAAAGTTTGTATCCTTGTGCGAGTTTGTCTCTGCATGTGTGTTTGTTCACTGGAGCGAAACCCAAATCAGCACATGAAAGGTGTGTATCTCAGTGTTGCTTCTCCCGCTGCTCTGACAGGAAACAGACGCTGGCTGCGGTGTTTGGTTTCTCCAAGCTCTCACACAGGACTCAATTTCAAACATGCTGCAAAATTCAAAACAGAAATCAAGCAGAAGTGGGGAGACAAAAGGGCCAATGTTATGTCACTACTTATATTCAATTCCAGTGATTGCTCACTTCTGTTCCAAAATCCACCAATGTGGCATGATTGAAAACAATAAAAGAAAAGTGCTGCATCTTTTTTAGTTTTTTCACGCAGCAAAGCTTTTTATTTATTTCATATGTTTCTGAATATTTTTAATGACTTAATCTCACCGCACTTAAGCTTTTCGGGGAAAATCCTCCTGTTATTGCGCTTCGTGTGTGTTCTCAACGGCTTTAACCCCGGTCCTCCAGCCCTGTGGGAGTTTAGTGTCATTTGTGTTGCACCAAGAAACACAAAGATTATTAGGGGTAAGACAATACAAGGGAGGGGGAGGATGAGCCACTGTCTGACCGAAGTGAAAAGAGAGGAATTATGTCGTATCTCTCACTTCATTCGCACAAATGTTTTGGCAAGACCTGCTGAGTTGTTTCAGTCAACGCTAATCACCTGAGATTAAATCCCTGAGCAGCTCCCTGGAAGAAAAGAAAGAACCAGAAAGACATGCCTGGCTGCAGGATGAGGTGTTCTTCTTCAACTTTTTAAATATTCACAAACTCATGAAAAGAACGGGCCGAGTTTGGTTTTTGGCAGCTCATCATGGATGTCTCCTCCTTCGTGGATCACGTTAAACCTCGGCAAAAAGTCCGAATCTTATTAGATTTTCTGTTTTGTTGAATGTTTTCTGCCAAGTTGAATTTTTTGCTTCAGTGGATGACATTGAACACAGCGGCAGTGTCGGAGGATAATGTAGGATATGTTGCTGTAACCCAAGCAGGGCCACGTAACGAGACTCCCACTTGTGAGTCTGTGCTGCCCAGCACACTGACACACGCTTTTATTAAACGAGTATTAGCCCCTCTGTCCTGCAAATCTCCTGTTTCTTCATAGTCAGGAAAAATTTAGGATTGTTGTTCATTTCCACAGACTTTAGCTATTCAGAGGGGGTTTCTTTTTGTCCGAGTGTTTTCTGTCAAGCAATTTGCATTTGATTATTATTAAATTCTCATCAGGATTCTGGGTAAAAATATTATATTTTCCAAGTGTTTCAATCGTGGTGTACAAGCAAACAAACAGCAGATAGTGTGGTTTGCCATGATCATAATTTATTCTAATTCAAAAAGTAGTTCTACTGTTTTAAAGTGAGGTCACATGAAGTATGTATGGGTAGTCAGTATCTTTAGACAGTGGTCAGAGCGAGCTCAGCTTGGATAATTGGGGCAAAGTTCGCATCAGGAGTGAAGCTAACCATACTAAGAGCAAAATGTAAATATCTGCCATCTAATACATTACTGAGTGAACAGCTTTGCATTCTCATGACTTTTGCATGAGACAGTTTTTAACTTTGCCACTATTTTTACAATCAACCAGTATCCATGTGACAACAATAGAGACAGCTAATACCCTACAGCTGATCAGTTCTTCCTCTGTAGAATCTGACTCATGCAGATACCCTTGAATGCACATTTGTATATTTCCCACTCTGCATTGTTAAAGTGGAATTGGCACCACATTTAACCCATGGAAAACCAAAGCAGAGAAGACAAAATATGAACCAAATTGTACTTTATGATTTGCATAATGAAGAAAAATTCTACGTATATTAACAATAAAACCTAATTAGATGGTAAAATCGTGTTAAAATTTTTAATTGCTTGAAGCAAATATTTAAAGCAGGTGATGACCTGACAGTACTATTCATGACAGTCTTCCTTTCTAATCTCTTTACAAGGGTCCTTAAACTGATAAATATTTTAAGTAAAATTATACAGTAAAATGAGTAATCTTTAGGCACATGAGGGCAGTAGAAACAAACTGTTATCCCTCACATAATCATACTTTGCTGCTTATATTTACATCTTGCAAACAAGTATAAACAAAGGGTCATATTAGAGTTAAATTCACAACTTTCTTGCGAGTCCAGTATGTTCATACGTGTAGCCTCTGAATGGAGGTCAAAGGGGACGACCTGTCAGTTTAGCAGGTAAACTTTCCTCTAGGTGCACCAGCTGATTTTTGATTGGATCTCTTCATTTGTCTCTTGCTGGAAAAGTAACATTTAAAAGTTTTTAAGGAACTGATCTGCAGAAGAACAGTCTGAGAATGAAAACACACACAAAAACAAAAAACTAAAGTTAGGGATTATAATACCAGGAACTAAAATGATTTAATAAACAGAATTTAATGTTTTGTTTTTTATTATTATTATTTAGAGCTACCTTTGCCATATATAGCTGTTTTAAATCAAATCTGAAGACTTTTCTATTTGCTGCTGCTTTTCCTTAAAACTGACTCACACTGTTCTAATCTGTTATTTCATTTTACTTACTTTTTATTTACTGTTTTATCTAAGTTGTTTATCTTGTTTCTAATAAAATGTATCTGTTAGCTGGCTTTTGATACTCTTAGTTAGCTTTACAGTACCTTTATTTTACTTATCTTAGTTTTTACCACGTATAGGCCTTTTATTAAACTATTAAAATGTTTTTAACTCTTAGCTGGCCATCGGTACCCTTAGTTAGCCTTTGGTATCTAAAATTCAGCTTTTATCACGTCTCATTAGCTGAGGTTTTTAAATCCTAGTCTAGTTTATGTTCACTTTCATTATATCCTACTTTGGTTTTCTTCAGTTTATTTATATTTTTAGTTTATTTTTAGTTTGATTTATTTTAGATAAGTTTTACTCTGTATTTTTATGTAACCTTGTATTGGGTGTGTGTTTTCATGGCTTCTGTTCGGCTGACATTTTTAAACTCTAGTTTAGTTTATGTTATATCGTAGTTTGGTTCTCCTCAACTTATCTTTGGTTTATCTTTAGTACGACTTAGTCTAATTTAGTGTCTCGTGTTTTAGATATGTTTAGCTCTATATCTTCGATATCGTTGTGTGTGTTTTATGACTCTGTACATTTATGTTCGCATGTTGTACAGCACTTTGTACTGCCCTGTTGCTGAAAAGTGCTATATAAATAAATTTGACTTTGACTGACTGCACATTGTCATAACACAGAGTTAACCTAGAAATGTTTTTAATGCTACTTTTTCAAAACTGAATTTTTATGTAGCTAGCTAAGTAAGATGTTATGCATGAGTAAAAAAAGAAATAAATCACAATAAATATTGTGTTATCTTCATAAAATAGTGTAAGATGGAGATAAGGAGAACATATGTGCTGCTCATGTTTCTATTTCCTCCTGATGCAATAATGCCTGTCTACCTAAATCAGTGCTGCTTTTGCCCGAAGTGGAGTCTGATGATCAGATAAGAACAATCTTTTAACTTACTGAGTAAGACAGACAGTAGCAAGACAGTCTTCTGAGTGTGTGTTCTTTGCAGATATATGAAAAGTTTCCAGTCCTGTTGACTTGGCCGTGTATCGGCGTCAAAGCTTTTTAGGTAACCTAAAGCCACCGTCTGCTTCCAAGGAAACACGGCTTTAATGGAATGATCTTTCCTGCCAAAAAGGTGACCCAAAACATTGAAACACACCCTGCTCCGTGGGATTAAAATTCCCCTGCATGGCACTCTCTGCTGGGCACACACGCTCCACATTTCTCTGGTTCATGGAGAGAAAGGCTACCTGTTGCCTCGCAACACCGGCCAAACACAGGGGTCAGACAAGCGTGCCTGTGTCATTCCTAACGTGACGGTGGCTTGCCATAAACCCGGGCTGGTGTGGTAATGATACTCCTGTGCGGTGGGCGGGGCTGGCCTTCAGCTCTTTGGACGCTGGTCGGAGCTCAGTCTGGCCCGCATTCACAAACGGGGAGGCAACACAGGAAACTGGGGCTTCCAGTAAAAACATGTAATTAGAAACAGATTGACTGGGAGCTCTGGCATGATACACCCATCGAAAAGAGAGAGACACATGAGGGCTGGGATGCACGCGGGGTTTTGAGACAGGAGTGATTGAAGTGAAAGGCAGTAACAATGGGTCACTGGGAAAATCCCATGATAAAATCAAATGCAGCGAGACCAAAATGAGACAGCAAAGAGGCATGAATGGTGACAGATTCTGATAAAACCTACAAAAAGCAGAGTTGCAATTGGAAGCAGGGACATCTTAACACCCAATCAGACCTGTCAGTCACTTCAGTTTAATATGTGGTCAACAAGCATGCTACAGTGCTTCATATCCCTGCTTGTGCTTACAAAGTGCAGGATAGATGTCAATGTGCTTAAGAGGGGGTGAATATTGTTGGAGAAGCAGGAGGCCGGTACCAGCTCAGCAGGCAAAAAGGACCCCTCAGCAGATCCAGGTGGATCAGGCCGTGCCCTCCAGAGATCAGATCCGATGCTAACAGGATCCCAAAGACATGCTGCAGTTTTTGTTTCTGAGCTCACGTGTTTTCGAACGCGAAGAGCAGAAATGAGTTAATTGTTGAACAAACAGCACACACTCAAAAAGAAAGACATGCTGCAACAGTTATGTGTTTTTAGGAAGCCAAAACCACACGTGGCAAGATTTATCGAGTTTGAACAGTGGCTCGAACGATGAGAATAACTCGCAGCCCTCCCACTGAAGTCCACCGCTCGCGAAATTCTCACACAGTTCAATCCGGAGATAAAGACGAGCCGCAGTTGGGGGATGGATGTGAGAAAGAGTCTCCGCATCCACAGAGAGAAACCATCAGAGGAGCTCTTTAGTGTGTGGCTTTACAGATCAGGCGTGTGGTGACTGTGGCCTCAGAAAGAGAGAGAAAAAAAGCCTTAATTAGCCTTCATTCCCATCAGACTGCCAACCTAAAAACAGGGATCAGATTAACAAGAAATAAACGCTTTTAATCAACTCTTAAAGCCATTTTTTCCCTTCCATCCCCCCCTCTAATGTCAACAGTTCACAAACATTTAATCAGAGCAAGTGGAGGAAATGGATGTGTGGTAGGTGATGAGGTTTTATATGTTTCAAAATACAAAAGTGAGAAGTGACAGTTCACATTTTCCAGAACATACAGACAGGAAGTTAGTTTATGGGACAAATGTGTGGCAAAGAAAAATGTCCTTTGAACTCTTCTCATTTCTATACAATGAGTTCTGGTAAAAGGGAGAAAAGCTGAAGCTGCTCCTCATGAAGGAATAGTTCAAATTTTTTTAATCTTGGTTCTGTGGAAAAGTTATAAACAATAAATACCTCACCTGCTGTACAAAGCTCTTTGAACAACCTTGTTTGGAGAAACTGAGTTTAATTGCGACCAGATTGATGAGCTAACGGCTAGTCCAAAACTAAAGTGCCTTGCTGTTGTCTTAAAACAACTCCAATCTCAGAAATTTCCAAGCGTTATTTTATAAAGCCTTACATCACCATTAATTTATCAATACATGGTTATTTCTGTTTATATATCCAAGCACATATAGTGCCAGCAGAAGCAGCTAGCTGTAGCACATCCAGAGCAGCCTGGGGCACTTCCTGCAATAATATCATCATACATCTGTTAGAATAACTGTACAATGAAACCAACATTGATGAATAGATTTATAAAAAGTATTCACATGAACAACTAGTTATTTCTGAAAACTAAAGTTGTTTTCAGATAAAAGCAAACCACTTTGGTCTCGGCCTCACTTGGGTTAGCCATTAGCTTGTCACGGCATTCAGAAGTAAACGATTTCTCTTGATTGAGGTTGTTCAATGAGCTATCTACAACAGGTAAGTTATTTCTTACTCATAACCTTCACAGATCAAAGGATCTGAACTACTGCTTTAAGCTAATAATGAAGGTCCAACAGCTACAGGAACAAATCCTACTTAGAACGAAACTGAGAATGTGTCAACTTCGGATTTAATTAAATCACCGTTTCTCTATGCAGATCCAAGAAAAGCTGCCTCCAAAACACAGATGACAGTAAGTTAATACTCTCTGACAGTTATGTAAACAAAAGCTGAAAATCAGGACCTGTGTCTGATTATGTAGCTGGTTACTGTTTTCAGATCTCCAATCCTCCATCTACACATCAACAATAGCATAAATAGTGTGCGCCTAAAATAATTTAATACATGTAAAGATGTCTGACGTTTCCTAAGAACAGGTGTAATTCTTGAACAAAAACATCCTGAATGAATACAAGTAAAACTAACAAAAAGGCTTTTTGGTTTTGCTTCAATATTTGGCAACTGGCCACAGAAGTACACTGAGCTTTTCAGACAACAGAAAAAGAAGTCGAGTCGAGACTTTCTGCTCAGTAACAGTAAAATCAGGAAAAGAATGGAAGTGAAACCGAAGACATTTCTGTGAGCAGACAAAGCGGCTCCGCTGGCAGATCAAACATCTGGGAATCTGTTTGTTGAAATATCAAAAACAATGAGGAAACAGGATGACGGGGGAAAAAAAATACACATGTACAATTTATGTTTAAATTTTAACATGCTTTCCTTAATGTTTCCCATATTCTACATGCATTTACAGTTAATAACATCACTTTTGCTATCTTCCATCTGTGTATGCAGCATGTTCATACTTTACTGGTACATAAAGAACGGGACAGAACTTTATCTCTGGAATCTCATTGTTGTGCTCCTGTAACTGGCTCTAGCTCTCCGTCTCCCCGTGGACGTTCTCCATGTGTACTTTGAGGTAGTCATTCCTGGTGAACTTCTTGTGGCACAGCTGGCACTCTGCCATGGGCCGGTTGGGGTTGTGGGTCAGCTTGTGTCTGCTCAGCATCTTCTTCAAGCTGAACGACAGGTCACACACCTAAGAAAATGGGACAAACGCACATCGCAATGGGAATAATTACAATAAGTACAGAAAACTTCAAAATTTGAAGAAATTTTGACGGCTACTACCCCCCACCTAAACTGTAACTGTATAAAAATCATTAAAGTTACCACGATGCCAATTCAGTCACATAAAATACAACTTTCTGTGACTCATTTAAACCTCGAATGATGTTTCTACTGTGAAGTATGGCTCAGCTATCGAGCTCCAAAGAGGTCTGGGTTTTTTTCACTCATTTTGGCAAAAACGTTCTTGTGCATTGGAAAGTTTTTGCAACTTTATGCAGATTTTGTCTACTCTGTACAACATAGTGCAAGCAAAAATGATGCTATTCTCAACTGAGCCTCGCATATTGATATCTTCTTATGCATGAGCAGTAGCAAGACAAAAATTGTGACGGAAAAGGAACTGCTGAATAGAAAGAAGGGTGGCATTCTTACTGTACTTAAGTATAACCATAAACTTTATTTACCAAGATTTTCTGCTAACTGCAGGGTTTAGCCTTATCAGAGACACAGACAGTGATGCAAACTGATTTCTCAGTAAGACACTCCATGAGAAAAATCCACCCCCAGGACTTTAACATCCATCCTAAAAGAGTCATTCTTCACTTTACAAATGACTCCTCGCCCCCTCTATCAATCACTTAAATCCACCATGGCTGGTGTTAAGTTTTGACACAAAGCTCAGAGATTCACAGTGTGTGTCCTCCTCGCCTCCATCTGTGAATTACATTGAAAAAAATCCGACACAGTACATCTGTAGCTACTCGGCATCAAACAGAAGCTTTGAAAGAAAGCAGGAGGTCAGTGACATCAAGTGGTTTACTGTGCTGTTGCTGTACACAGCTCGGATATCTACATATCAGATCCTGTGTCAGCGCGACGTTTTGTATTTTACAGAGTGACACAGAGACTAAAGCTGACGGGAGCAGCCTCGATGTCTCGCAGATGTGACTGAATCCCTCAAAAACATTTCTGTGCTGCATCCAGAGCGCCTTCAGCTCGACTGGAAAATGTTTCTGGAAGTGAGCGATGCTTTTGTCTGACTCAAAATAAACCTCCCAAAATCAAACCCACATGTTATCTTTATTATGCCTAATGGCTCAGGGTCAAATTAATTACATGAAAGGTCTTTTTCCAAGATGACAAAAAGAATCCGGACAAATGTTTATGGTCCATATGTTTCCATGTTTATGGTTAAATAATTCCTTCTTGGTGATGCTTCATTGGGGATGAATCTCCGAGAATGTGGGTGTATTTCCTGTCTCGAAACGTACAGAGCATACATCAAAAAATTTATTATTGAGAATCTAATGTCAATTTTGTTTTGATGTCAATCTGAAAATTATAACAGTGTTTGTATTTCCTGCAATAAACTGGGTCGAAGAAAGGTTTTTAAAGTCAACCACACTGATCTCAATGAAATGAGAAATCGTTTTCCTGACTGTTCACACATTCTCAGCAAATTAACAAGCCTTTATTATTACATTCAAATGACAGAAGTATGGCAGGAAACTGTTGCAGGAATTTCTATCTTCTGTCGTCTTTTTCCAAAGGACTTATACGCTTGTGAGGTTGTCATGGTTCTTGTTACTAACTTAACGCAGTAGGTGGTTTGTTACCCAGAACCATCAGGAAAATCTTCAGTGGAAACAGTTTGGAAAAGAGTAAGCCATTTCACTAAATACTTGGCAGGCCGGTGTGTAAAATCTAATTTCTGTAGTAGCCAATTGGAAGATGAGCTGAAATATATCTCCAACGTGGAAAACCTTCAGAGTTTATCTTTGGTGCTCTATCAATGAGGAAATAACTCCACTGGTTTATCTAATATACAGCAACTGACTCTAAAACCAACCTTTTGTTGTCAGAACAGGCTATAGATTGGTTCAAGGTCTTTTACCACAAATTTATAACCTGAAGCCTGACAAGACGGGTTCTATTTAATCAGAATATGGCAAATCTTGCAAGAGTCCAGCATCCCTGCAAGGTAAACTATTTGGTCCTCAATATTTTAGCCTAAATTTGTTCAGTGGTGGTGTAATGGTACACATAATCGTACTGAACCATCTCAGTACTGATGTCAGGACTTGGTGGATGCAATTAGACAGAGAGTACATCCGTCACAGGTAATCACCGCTCTTTGCTAACTGCCACAAAGAAAACGAGAAGAGGAGCATAATGTTTAAAGCTCTCTATGCTGAAGCAAAGCAAAAAGGGTGAGTTCAGATGAAACCCAGGAGCTCAAATAAGCAGCGTTCCTCGAGATCCACAGCAAAATGCAGCCAGCGAAGAGTGGATGTATGGAAAGCCAAATGGGTCATAATTTGTACATGGAAGACGTCAAGGTAAATAACTTGCTTGCTTTGAAAGGCCCTCAGGCATCTTATAAATGCAGTTAAATATGTGCTACCTGTAGATGATCAACACACTGGCACTCACCTCGATGAGAAGCTTTGAGTGAATATTTAACATTGTATTTATTTTATATTTTCACATCTGGAGATGTCATTTCATTCTGCACTGCCTTTTATTTTGCGTCAATTTTAGATCAAATCAACAAAAACAAACACTAATCAAAAGAGCTTCTGTTCAGTTTAGAAGTTTATTCAACTTGTTGATTGACATATGACCTGCTTGACACTGTTTACAGATAAATAAGAGTAGAAAATGAATTTATTTTTTATTTATTCTCTAAATGAAGAAAATTAATCACCAGCTGAGAAAATCTAACTTGCTGTAATGACCTCTCCACGAGCAAGGTTGGTTTGTTTTACTGTCTTTGGGAAGGGCTATTGTCTGTTTAAAAAAAGTCAGGGAATAATATCATTTTCAGTTTTTTTTTTGTACCAAACCGTGATTTATACATACAGTTATACCCTTGTTGTTTACATTTTGATCAACAGAAAACATTACCAGTAAACAAATGGCTTCTAGCAAAAAAAAAAAAAAAAACACTTTAAAAAAATGAATTCATGATATCTGATATAATAATGTTCTTGGGAACAGTTTGTTACACTGAACAATGACAAAAAACAATCAAAAACCAATAATTAGCTCATGTGTCTTCTTCCAGACACATCATAACCCCCTAAAACAATAGCAGAAATATAATTGTACAGTTCTCACAAATGTGAAGCATGACTCTGAAGCCTTTTTCAGTACCTAGCAGTGGCTGATTCCTGTTTTGATTTTTGTTCCAACGCAGAGAAAAAAACAAGTTCTCTGACTTGGACTAAATGTCATCTGATTTTCAATTAAAGACCTTTCCAACCCACAGCTGTGGCTTTCTAAATTAAAAACATAAAGTCAGAATCTGCAACATGTTTCCCATTTCCTCAAATGGTGCTGAAGTGCAGCATTAAAAAAAGTTTGTTTAAACACTAACAGCTAATTCTGTTGCAACCACCCCCCCCCCTTCTTTTTGAGGATAATTATTACTCCGACAGTATTATAAGCTGAGGGTAATTTATCCCTCTGATCCTCTCAATGTGTTTATGTGAGATCAACTCACTCTGCCTCTTCAGAGAAGCAAGATCCCTATCTGCTTCCGACTGAGCTCCACGTCTGGCCTCACGCCAGAGCTCCATCACATTTCCACACACGGACGAAAACAAGCAGGAATCAAGAAGAAATGGCGGAACAGAGGCTGCGGAGGCACTCACGTCGCACTGGAAAGGCTTCTCCCCCGTGTGCGTCCTCATGTGCTCGTCCAGTCCTCTTTTCTGGCTGAAGGCCTTGTTGCACTCACTGCACTTGTAAGGCTTCTCCTGTAGTGATACACACACACACACACACACACACAAAAAGTGGATTTTAAGAGGGCACTTCATATGACAGAACTGCACAAATAAACATCACATATGGACAAAACATGGAGGGGGGAAAAAAGAGTAATGGCGCACACATGTTCACAGAAATAAACAAACAAGCACGCACAGAAGATGTGGAAGTATCCCTGTAGCGCACACACATACACACACACACATTCACTTTCACACTTGAATGGTTTCCAGCTTCACACCTCAGAGTTCTCCCTGTGTGTTGGAGAAGATATGAAATGAAAGTGTGTACAGATCCCGCGGTAGGGAAGAAATGGCCAACACTAAGGCCATCAGAAACACATGGATTCCTAAAAGGAGAAAAGAAAACATGGAACAGAAAATCTCTTTGAACATGTCTGAGTGTGCTGGCACTGCAGGGCTGAAGAATATCAATCCTCTCTCTCCACACTTCATCAGTTTACCAGAAAACCTTTCCTCTACAGCTTTTGGAGGCCTGTTTCAGTCTGTCAAAGCAGATATCTCACTGAGTGTGTTCTCACAACTGTGTGTACAGTGTGTGTGACGATAAAGAAGGTAGGCGTGTGCTGCTCAGCGCTGACACCTTAAAGACATAAAGAGAAATGAGAAGGAGATATTGAGGAGCTGGTTCCCTCGGCGGCTCTTTTCGGGAAGCTGCTTTTGACAAGTCTGGCCTGATAGCAGAGGTTCTATCCATTTTTAGGCTTAGTTGTCATGGGAACCGGGTGAATGCAGGAAGCAAGGGTCCTGGGAAAAGCACTATCATGTGGGCTGGGCAAGGAGTGCCCAATGACACAGGATACAAAAGGAGGTAAAGATCAGGTTCACTGCATGTGAGCCTGCAAGGGCCTTTAAGGATGCAACTGTTTGTGAGCGTGTGAC
The DNA here is from genome assembly GCF_001649575.2 of Kryptolebias marmoratus. Classification (NCBI taxonomy): domain Eukaryota; kingdom Metazoa; phylum Chordata; class Actinopteri; order Cyprinodontiformes; family Rivulidae; genus Kryptolebias; species Kryptolebias marmoratus. The sequence goes on along the minus strand of NC_051453.1, from coordinate 18,380,646 downwards.
AGAATAAAGGCCAACAATGGGAATAAAGACCCCTGTGTGTGAAAGGAAAAACCCACCCCACAGAAACAAATTCTGTCCTGATCATTGAAATGTAATTTGTTACTTAAATCCTTCGCTTCAACTGGATTTTTTTTTCTTTTTCAGTCAATGTAAAATAAAAGTAAGGTGATAAAGTTTTAGGTTCAGAAACAGATGGTTGGATTTGGGTTAAGGAGAATACCCAGAATGCATCACAGTGACCCTGGTAACATCAAACATCTGTACCTGGTGACCTTCACTCCTCAGCAGCTGTTCACCCGCTGACCTCTGACCTGACCTCTCCTGTGAGCCGGACTCCTCTGTACAAAGAGCACATCTCGAGATGTGAGGCTGGAGTCTTGTTTACTTTCTCAGATGCAGAAAATCTTCTCATGTGACATGTTTAAATATGCAGGTATTTGTAAAGCGGCATGGCAGCAGGAAGTCGCCCTCAGGCCAGTTAGAAATCAATGACGGAGCTAATGATGGAGTTAGGGGGTTTTAGAGAAGCTGGCAGTGTAACGTCAGGCAGTCAGTTTGTCAAAGAGGCTGATCCTCCAACTGCAGAATGGCTTACTGTCATATTCTATCACAAAATACCATGAATTGATCTGTTCATATTCTGGTAAATTTGAGCATCTGTAGTACACAGAAAACAACTTTATTATATGATTATACTCAAACTTTTTCTAGAGTCTTGGCCTTCAAAGATTTTTTCCATTTCCACAATATCCTGAGGTGAATTTGTGCCAGAAATTATGCAATGTCTTCTGGTACCACAATAAGATCATATTGTTTGAGGTAAAATCTCTCAGGATCAATAAGAAAATTGTCTCAATCTTTTCTGTCTGGGTTAGTGTTGTTGTTTTATTTTTTTACTTTTGTCCGGTGCCAAAGATCAGAGTATAAATTTGTCTTGTGCTTTGATTTATGAGCAAATCCTTTCAAAAATTGGAAGCATGCCCATCTGCCTCGAGCCATGTTCAAACAAGAAGACAGGAGATTTTCTGGAAAAAGTGCTCGATGTGGACTTGCTTCGCAGCGAGAGGTTCTGTGCTGGAGATGCACTCTCACGGCTCTCACCAAGATTTTGAGTAGAAAACACAGAAGGCAGGACAAGATGAACAAACACTCCCAGTGTTTAGTTAGCTCACTCCTCGAAGAAAACGGTGGATCACACTGGATGACCATTTTGTGTTGATTTCAAACACATGTAGATATAAATGTAGCTACATAATCAGAAAGCAAGTTGAAAACTCATCGATTGTTAAGTAGACTTTTAAGGATGAACACAACTAGGCTGAACTTCATGTTGTAGAACTCTACGAGTTAAACAAGTGCTTTCCTTTATTCTGGAAATGATTGTCACTGTGCAGAACAACCCACTGAAAATACTAGATTTAGGCTCCCCTGTAAAACAAATACGACCCATAACACTTTCTATGACCTCGACAAACTATAAAAACATGACTGAATTGCAGGAATTAAAAAATAAATAAATAAATAAAAAAACCTCCAGTGTGAAATCATTATGTTCCTCTCAGTACTTGTAAAACAAATTGTTCCTCACTATTTTCCACATACCTGGAGACACTATTCTGCACCCTCACTACATACATACATACAACAGTAGCGTGTTCTCATGAGGATAATGAAGCCTAGGCATAAATTCAGACTGGAAGACCTGCTTCAGCCTCACCTGCATCTAATCGCTGCGTCGAGCACCTCCACTCCAGCCTATCAGCATCAGACCGCACCTCCATCTCAGCCCATCAGCATCCGACCGCGCCTCCAGTGTCCGCCGAGGTCCAAGCGCCAAATATCTTATTCATGTCAAATAAAACCATTTATTTGCAGCTTCTCTTTGTCGTGAGTCTCTCCAGGTTGAATTATCATGTGTGCCCTGACACGACTCTCTCATATCACATCAGGATGGAGCTACGCTCTAGAAAATCCCTCATGCCAGCATGATGCTATTGAGCTTCATTGACCAAGTAACACCGGTGCTTGCAGGCCTTAACTCATGAATACACTGTCACACACACCTACCAGGACCCTGATACTTTGCCAGCTCAATAATTAACCAACACAATCTTTCTATGAAAGTTTTGTACACGCTCAAAACCATCATGAACCTGTCATGCTTTATTATTCATAATGAGCTCATTAAACACCTCACTCAGTCACCTGAGTCAGCTGGTTTTTCTTTTCTTCGCACTGGGGTTAACAACTCCAGCAGTCAAAGCATGAGAGGCGGAGTAAATGCTGAACAGGTCACCAGTTCATCCCAAGGACACAGAGACAGACGACCATTCATGCTCAACTCTCACACCTCGAGACAATTTAGAGAGGTCTAATTCTTTATTTTATTACTGAATGCAAATGTATTCCAGCAGACATACGACTGCTCCAGTTTTTGTTAATTTGTTATCCAAATCTAGAAACAGACCCATCATTACGTAGCAAGGGATATTCGGAATGCAAAGTTGTTTAAGCCTGAACTACATATGCTGTTTGAAATGATTCTGATTAATTATAAGGTAATTCCTGTAAACTGAGCTTCAAAGTTGTCAAACTATCTTTGACCTTAGGGCAAAACAATTAACAACCTGAGGACAGAAGATTGGTAAATATTTTTACAATCACTGAACCTGTAATACAAGAACATCCTCTTACAGCTGAAATTTAAAACCCATCTAACATGCAAAACAACAGCCGCTCACATCGGAATCAGATGTGGCTTTTTGATTTGCCAGTGATGTGGTTTGTGGTGTAAAACACACAAACTGCAGTCACATCCATCTCCAATCATCTGTTCATTAGCAGCGAGCTGCGGCTCCTTTGGCCAAACGACATTAGTTTTTCTCGACAGTGACTTCATCTGGTTCTGTTGTCTGTAACTGCTCAGCCCATATTTCAGAGCGCCGTGAGCAAAGGCAGATCCGGGAACATTCGGAACAAAACATCAGTCAGTTTAATCAGCAGCACAGGAGAAAATTATACCTGCCTGTTCCTACGGAGGCCCACCAACCTGAGCTGGATACCTCCACTACCAACACTGAACTCTGGACAGCTTCAAAAAAAAAGGACAGATTGTTGCAATGAGCTGTGCTGACAGGCTACAACTGTCTCAGTGAAACTGACGATGGAAATCTACTATAAAACACGTACTCAGAGTCATTCGTCAAAAGTGACACATTGACACACATGTCCAGACGCTGACAAAGAGCTCATGGAAAGTTTTGTTTTGGCTGAAAACTTCAATAAGTGAAAAAAAAAAAAAAGAAGCGGAAAAGTGTCCTCGCTCCGAAAATTAACAGACGATCAAAGAGAAAGTTTTATTTTCTCCCCCCTGAACACTGCCTCGCTTCATTTTTATTCTTACAGTTAACGTTTTCATCATACTTTTTTTTTTTTCTTTTTGCAAAGAATATTATCCTTCCTTCTTGCACGATTTATTAAAAGTAAACCCACAAATGTGATGAAGCCAACATGATCCAAGTTAAATGTATCAAATTAAGTTCCAAGCTGGAAAAAAAAATGTCTGGAAGATTTATGAGAGAACCTGCACACAAAATACATGATTAAAAAAAGAAATCATCGGGTCAGTTGGAAACCCTTTTGCTGTTTCTGTTTCTTTACCAATTCTCTTTCCTATCATTTTATCAGTATATGCATTTAGCAGATGGAATAAATTAAATCACTGTATGCACTGAAGCTCATATATCCACTGGTCAGGATTCACAACTGCTGCTCGATTTAACTCTTGAGGTCAAAAAGAATTTCATGTCAGCTGTAGTCACGGTTAACTTTCTGAGTCGTTAACTGAAAATGAAGATGAGTTTTCAGGAGTCATTTTCAGCAGAGTGTGTTTTAGTTATTCTTCTCATCTTCATAAATAAAAGGGCATATTTGTTGTCCAGAGGCAGGAGCAGAGACGTGCAAGTTCACGTCCCACAAGGACAAGCTCAAAGTTCAGCTCACACACATGAAACCTGAACTAATTCACGTTCATGGTTCAGTTTCTCACAGCTCAGAAAACAATTCAATCTAAAAATGAACTAGTTGATGTCTACCTAACATTTTTTATAAGATACTGTTTGCTCTTTTTTACATTATATGTTAGAAGAATACATTTTAATTCTCTTTGACTAGGTCAAAATGACCTTCTAGAAGAAATTGCACCCACCCCTGATTCAACGCAAAAAGTGACAGTGATGTAAAGGTTTATAAAATGGTGTATATATATATATAATTTTTAAATTACAAGTTGTTTTAGCGCATCAAAAATATGTTTTGGTCTTGCTCCTGCTCTAACAAGCTGTTAGCTTGTATCTGAAGGAACCTCTGCCTGATATTCCTGGCTGATAGATCACTGATAGTTACTTTTGCTGCAGGTAAGATATTGATTATACCACCTCAAAAGTCTCAAAGATGTTCTCTCCTCCCTTCTTCTTTATTGCGGTTCCTGCAAGTCCAGATCTGAATGCCCTCTTCATGATTGAAGCACGTTTCTCTGGGGTGTAAACAAAAGCTGGTGCGCAGGCACAACCTTGCACAAGCTTCCAGGTTTTAGAGATGTGCACTTTATTAATAAACAACGGGTCCTGACGAAGACAAATCTTTGCAAATGTATAACAGCCAGACCACACACTGCAAACATACAGCAAACAACCAGATCCTGCCCTCGAGAGCAAATATTGTGACTTTGTTCTGCATGAAGCGACCAAGCTTTGTTTTGAAAGTCCATCAGTCTACGGCAATGGTTCAGTCTGGAACAGATCATTTAATGGCACCAAAATGGGGCACAATCAGCTCAGTTAACATACTGTATGTCTCATTTAGTTCATGTTGACAGAAAATATCAATGCTGTTTATTTGAACAAGATCGTCCTCAACACAGACATTACGTTAGTGAAAAGGTCTTTACATTAAAACTGATTTGTTTTAGGCATTTCTATTTCCCATTATCTGCAACAACTGTTTATGAAGGATGGTGGAAAATAGATAGAAACCCAACAAATGCTTGAATTAGAAAATTTATGATTAGTGTAACAAGTTCATTGTTTGTTTTTTTACAGGTTATGATGATATCAATGTCAAGATGACTATTAACACTTTGATTTATTGAATTTATAAACTTTTCCTGTTAGTTTGTTCTGGTGTTAAGGTTTGCCGTTAAAGTTTTGTAATCCGTAGCTTATTCATTTTTAATTAACGTTCTGTAACAATAACCTTAACTTCAAACTCACAAATTTGATTTCATTCCTTCTCGACTCAAAGTGCAGATTTGTGCAACATGATGAAACCTTCATCAGTGTGAACCATGAAAAGTACACAGAGGAGAACGGTGGTTTATAGCAATGGAGCAAACAAAAAGAAGTGACGCTCAGTCAGTCGAATGATATCAAATAAGAAAGAAGACCTACCCGAGTGTGAGTGCGGATGTGCATCTTCAGGCCGTCGTTCTTGCTGAATGCTTTGTTACAGTAGGGGCACGGGTACGGACGCTCACCTAAAACATGAAAACCACAAAGTGTAAAACTCAAACTGCAACATGAAAATGTAAACTTCTTTTTGAAGGGATAGGTCAGATATTTTGAAGTGCTATATGTAATATATATATAATATATTTATTAGCATTTTGAAGCACCTCCATTTTGAGAAACTGAGTTTAATCCTGACCAGATCTTTGAGATAATGACTAGTCCAGATGCAGCTAGGACCAAAGTGAATTACTGGTGTCTTAGAACAACTTCAGGCTCCAAAATCTCATGAAAGGTTCGTGTGAATGTTGTTTTTTACACTTTACGCCATTCTCAGTTTCACATTACACAGTAATGTGCATGATTCAATGGTTATTTACCAGCACAAATAACTGCAGTAGCGGTGAGTTGTAGAACTTCCAGCGACAATTTCATAATATTTACGCTGAAATAACTGTGTAATGTGGAATTGAGAGAGGTGAAAAGTTTCATAAAATAGAGTTTGCATGATTCGTTATGAAGTTGTTTCAAGGCACCAGCAATGTGTTCGCACTATTTGTTCATTTCTGAGTCCAGTCAGACCTAAACTGTATTTCTCCAAACTGAGGTCCTACAAAGATCTATTGAATGTTCGTAACTTTTCTACAAAACCTCACTACAAACTGGCTGAACTATCTTTTTAAACTCACATGCAGCAAAAATTCATCAAAAAATTAAGGTGCCATGATGATTTCAACCTATTCCTCTAAAAGATGTTTCCAAAGTGCTCAAACCACTGGTGGTCAAATGGGATTTTTCTTTGGAGCCGTCCATCTCAGATTCTCACTGATTTTCCACTGCAGAAATAAACCTTTTGTGTTGGCTACAGTTCGCGGCCTGGTATCTGAACACCATTTGGCCAGCTGTTTGGAGAATTTTAGAAGCAATCTGGCCTCTCCTGGTTGGATCAAAAGCAGTCCAGCCAAAGCCTTAAAGATCCTATCTGAGCAGACGTTGCTGATGACAAAGAGAAAGTGACAAGCTGTCAGTCAAACGCGCCGCTGACACATGGATCTGTTTACTTTGTGCTGATCCAATGGGCAGATAAGAGCCACAGAGCTGATTAGTGATCTACAGAAGGTAGCCGAGGTTAACAGCCTCTAATACTGTGGTGAAATCCACCTAATAGATAATTGAGGGTCCAAGCCCGCAGAGGCAAGGAGCTAGAAACCCAGTTGAAACTGTTCCATTTTTTATTATTCTTATTCCTATTACTTTCCATTTTTAGTTTTCTTCTGTAAATAAAGGTCATACTCCAGCCCAAATCGCAAAGAGGTTTAAGATTATTTTTACATGGTGGTAACTATGGCTTGTGTATGCGGCTCACAAAAATAATCAGATGTGTCCACCCATACAGGGTGCTATCATTAGGATTTATGTCTTTTGTCAAGTAACTTTTAAACTGTAAGTTGCACAATTTAAGGCCTTATATCCATGCGTTCCCTGCACTGTGCTGAATCACATGGCATAGGCCACACCCATTTCCACTAAAAAAAAATCTTTTTTTTGCTAAGTCACAAAATTTGCAAAACCTACTTCAGACTTTTTCTCGGAGGTTTAATGGTCGAGCGCTATAAAATTCACAATGTTAATTCTAGATACCAAGCTTAATACCAGTGTCAAGGACAAGTAACTATTTTCAGAAATGTGTAAGTTATCCCTCCACAAATATCTAATGCTAGCTAGCATAAAACATATTTGGCCATATCTTCAGAACAACAATAGCTCATGAGATGAATTTTAAACCACAGGAAACTCTGAATTACTGGACCAAAATGAACAAACATTGTGCCATAGGGGTGGTATGATAATAAAAAAAATTGTCACACAAAAGTGGCTTATCGGAACTTTATCAAATTCAGCACAGACCTTCAAAACATGACTTAGAGGTCAGACCTAAAAAGTCAAATTACTTTAAAAAAAGTTGGCGTGGCCTATTGTGTCTCAAAGAAAAATCTTCACAAAATCAAACACATAGTCTAAACTGTGTGAGATTTTGAGAAGTTTTTCAAAGGAAAATTAAAGTATGCTAACTCCTGTATAACATTAGAAAACTACATGCGTCTACCTATAGGTGGTGCTACTACTATGGGCTTTAACTCATCTCCTAATCGTTGAACCTTAATGAATTTTTTGCTACATAAAACTTTGCTTTGAAAATGTAATGTTTATGCAAATCAGCAAAATGTGAAAAATCTTTAAACATTATCTCCTCTAAGAGCTTAAACCTTATCAGCATAAAACTTTATCTATAACATCTTGAGTAGTAACTTAAAAAAAGTTTTTCAGGAAAACTTGTTTTGTTTTTTTATGACCGAGTTATGTTTATGCAACTTTTAGCTAGCTCGCTATCTCCATGTACAAATGGTCATATCTTATTTATTTCAAGACATATAAACATCAAATTAATACCATAGGTCCAGTTTGTCATTCTTAATAGATGTTTTGAGTTTTATAACAACCAACCCTATGGGGCACTGTCAACCGGCAGCCCTTCGTGGTTGGATTTACAGAGAGAATGATGATCCATGCAGAGTCAGGTGGAAGTCAGAACAAGTTTTATTCTGGTGCTGTACCATCCAGCCTACCAGCATCAGGCAACAACAAAAAGAACCCCCCACAAGACATAATTACAGCCTTAAATAGTCACAGCTGATAGTGGACTAAACCATTCCTCACGGGGACATTTACCAATTTACTACTTCCATCTGTAAAATACATTTTATTAAAATACCACTATATTCCCAGTTAATTTTTATAAATATTTTATATTTTAAACCTACACCAAAGTATCATAAAACACCATAAAACTACATGCAAACCCTCCCACACACACTTTTCCATGGCCTCTCCCGGAACCTATAAAAGGTGTCTGAACCCCCGGGGAAGTATTTGTCCAAACACCCTGGAGAGGACACAGAAAAGACAGGTGAGTTTTTAACTTTTAGCACCACTACACTTCTCCTGCACTCACACTTAACATGTTTTACACAAACATTTGCTTAAGTTTCTAAACAGTAGACCTTATTTCCTCTGACTAACAATTCTTTTCTTCTCACAGACAACCACCTCACTTCTTAATGAGGAGCAGCTGTGCAGAGCCTGGAACAAAAGGCTACATGCTAATTATTAAAATTCTCAATAAATATTTAATAAATAGTTAAAACTTCTTGTGTGCAAATGGTTCTTTATGTGCAAATTCATGCTTAAAGTGCAGTGCTAAACAAGGTGCTTGTTAAAGTGCTAGTTAAAGTGCAAAGGTGCTCTTAAAGTGCTATACAGTTTATATTTATAAAAAAATAGTCCCAGTAATGAAGACCTCTTCATTACATTTCCTCCCCCTTCTCTTAAGAGGGCAGTACCTCAGTCCTCTGCTATCCTGGATAAACAGTCAGCAACCACATTGGACTTCCCTGGCCTGTACTGAACTGTGAAATCAAATGGCTGTAGAGACAGGTACCATCCAGCGATCCGAGTGTTGGCATCCCTCATGCGTCTTAACCACTGAAGGGCACGATGGTCAGTCTCTAGAATGAAGTGACGTCCCAGAAGATAATACCTGAGAGCCTCGATAGCCCACTTCATAGCCAAACATTCTTTCTCCACTGTTGAGTACCTCGTCTCTCTGTCGAGCAGCTTCCGACTCAAAAACACCACAGGCCTTCTTTCACCATCCACTTCTTGTTGAAGGACAGCTCCAAGCCCCACTCCTGAAGCGTCAGTTTGCAAGACGAATGGCTTGCTGAAATCTGGGCTGTGTAGAACCGGATGGGTACATACTGCTTCCTTGAGGTCTTTGAATGCTCGATTGCATTCTTCTGTCCAGCACACCTTGTTGGGAGCTGCATTCTTCGTTAGGTCAGTCAGTACAGCTGATCGCTCTGCAAAAGAAGGTATAAATTTCCTGTACCAGCCCACCAAACCAAGAAATCCTCTCACCCTCTTTTTTGTAGTTGGAACTGGGTAGGATTGAATTGCCTCCATCTTCCCAACTTGAGGCTTTATCTTCCCAAAACCAATAACAAAGCCCAGGTACTCCACTTCTCGCTGGCCTATTGCACACTTCTTGGGGTTAATAGTGAGCCCAGCCACTCTGATGCGGTGTAGCACCTCCTGTAGGTGAATCACATGCTCCTCCCAGGACTGGCTATACACCACAACATCATCCAGATATGCTGCAGAAAATGCTGACACATCTCTCAGTACATGATCCATTAAACGTTGAAATGTTGCTGGCGCACCCTGAAGCCCAAATGGCATGACTTTAAATTGGTACATACCAAAAGGAGTTTTGAAGGCGGTCAGCTCTCTTGCCTCTGGTGCCAAAGCCACTTGCCAGTATCCCTTGCATAGATCCAGTGTGGTAATGTAGCTTGCTGAACCGACTCTCTCCAACAGGTCATCAACCCTGGGCATTGGGTAAGGATCAAAATTGGACATAGCATTTAAATATCTGAAATCGATGCAGAATCTGAGGGAGCCGTCTCTCTTTGGTACCAGCACAATTGGGCTGCACCACTCACTGCTTGACTCCTCAATTATTCCCAAATCCAACATCAACTTTATTTCTTTTTCCAGCACTGGCACTAATCGCTCTGGTATCCGATAGCTCTTTTGACGGCTAGGTGCATCTGCTTTTACCCGAATCTGGTGTTGAACCAGTGATGTGAATCCTGGAATTTCTCGGAAGAGCTGAGGATCCAAAAGAGGATTTATATTGTCCTGCTCAAGAGGAGACAAATGAGAAAGGTCAACTGAAGCACTATCTGATATGCCAGTTGGAAAGAATCTTTCAGTCACCTCCTCATCCTTAACTGCACGCACCAACAACCCCTGGTGCACAGGCTCCTGTCGGCTGTGGAACTCTTTTAAAAGGTTGACATGAAATGTTTGATATTTCTTAGCTCTGTCTGGCATGTGCAGTTCATAAACAACTTTACCCACTTGTTTAGTGATCTCATATGGTCCATGCCATTTTGTCAGCAGCTTGTTATCGCTGGTAGGAAGCAGTAACAGTACCTTCTGTCCTGGAAAGAAGACCCTGTCTCTGGCCTTCTGGTCATACCAGGCCTTTTGATGTTGCTGAGCTGCTTTCATGTTGTCCTGCGCCGATGATGCCATTAGATTAGAACTTTTCATAATTGTGGAAATTCAAACCCTCATCCAAAGCTTAGCAAAGTTTGACCACACCCACCATAAATAAAACGCAACAACTACATATAAACAAAAAACTGACTAAGTTCAATTTTTTGCTCCATTCACTGGTATATTTTCCTACAAAAAACAATAAATTATATATCTTCCACTAATACACTTTTAGTAATTATATAATTCTAAAATAAACTCTTTTTTGACACTGAACAAAAAAAATAGCTGTCGTTTATATTGGGAAGGGACACTGTGTGAAGTAAACTAATCTTCAAACTCTTGTCAGTTTCTTGAAGACACAAATAGGCAACAAAATAATTGTGTGTGCGTGTGTGTGTGGGTGGGGGGGGGTTGTTAGGTGGCATGCGTCAAGAGGCTTGGACCCCGATGATTACTGCTTGCAGTTCTAGTGTCATATTTATTTCTGATTTGACAATCTTTTGCAAACTAATATATAACTTCCTTCAAAAACTTCTTTTGTCAAGATAATGGAAATTTGAAAAGCCTATAATGTAACTTTCTGCAGAAATGAAGATAGCACAAAAAAATTTAAACATTTCACAAAATAAACATTTATACAAATACAAATTGCTGTTCAGCCTTTCAGTACAACAATCAAATCTTCCCAGAACAATAATCTGTCTTCTGTGACTAAATGTTGAAGAGGCAGGCAAGTAATTTTATTGATGGGGGAGACGTATTGCCCTTTTAGGTAATAAGGTTAATTAGCTGTGTTTCTGTGGGATTCAAAATGCAAAGATGCTTATTAAATCAGAAAATCCATCCGGGGAAAATATGAGAAAAGTAATATTTGCCCCTACTATAAACACATTTGTGATGAGGGAACATTTCTTGTGCGTTTCTCTCTTCAGACCAAAGTGTGAGGGCCCAATCAGTGCGTGTAGTAAATATTTAGAGGGTGCTTTTTATACGATTTTATTAAAGGTCAACTCACAAAAACCCATGTTCAAGGGCTTTATCTTGACACTTTATATTTACATCTCGGAAAGCCTGTCTGTCAACAGAAAAGTTACAACAGCTGTCATGTAGCAGATATACAAGTCGACTTCTAAACCCACCCACCATAAATCCCCCTGCAGGAGCGCGAGGAAGAGCAAAGTGTCACGGAGTAATAAAACGACTAACCTCAGGTTAGTGTGGAAAGGGTTAACGTGACATATGTGGTCTGATCATACATACCGAAACATGTGCACAAGGGCAAGCCAAAAATCTGGCTGTCCCCACCCCCCATTCCCCACCATTCTGCACAGCTATAGCCTCTAGGAGGCTGATTTGTTGACAAACAGCAAAATCTGAATCCCAGATGTGTTTTAAGAAAGAGGGGAGCAAATCCTGTGTCATATGTAGCATGTGTGGTAACGGGTTAAAGCCCACTGTTGGCCTTGGGAAGTCCTGGTGAAGGCATTAGTGTGCTAATAGCACCACGACCCAGTGCGCTGCTGCACTCTGCGGCTTGGACTAACATTCATCACAGGAGTTAGTTATTGTCTGTTAATACACAGCTCAGACTACCACACCCTGCAGCTCAAGCCCCACAATAAGTACACACTTAACCTCTTCGGCTCTGAACATGTGGGTTTCATCGAGAAAAGAGAGAAAATTATTGTATTCAATATTCTGAAGAGGTCAGTCGCAAAGATGGTCACTTATAGTTCAATTGAACCACTCAAAAGTATACCCAGCTTGAATTAAATAAGCAACTCAATCTCTTAGTGAAACAGGAAATAAACAAGTGCTACTTGGAAACTGTAACATTCCTCCATCACTGCTTTCCATTATGAATATGAGAGGCTGAGGGTTACTGTAACTAGAAACCCCCCCACTTATTCTCCAGATTGGGCCAGATTGTTTGGGGATTACGAGGGGGGTGGCTGCAGCTCTGAGCCGGGGCTTTATGTGTGTGGAGATGGTAACTGATTTAGCATGTGCTGAAACAGTACACCGTCTCTTTGACCCTGGGTGTCTCCCCCCGCCCCCCCGCTGCGGCCCTCACACTCCCCGTCTGCTAATCGATCTGTTTGGCACCCCTTGTGTGTTGTGGATGTGTGCGCGCACGGCTGTGTGTCTGGTTAGCAGATGGCCGGCTTTGTCGTTTTGCCTGCCGCGCTGCGTGCGTGTTACGGAGAACTCTTTGTAGCTTTGGGGCTCCGGTCTGAAAGACATTAGCGCTGTCCGTCAGAGATTAATTCTCGGCTTCCTCCAGTTCGGGCAGACAGCGGCCCTCCACTGTCCTGGCCTCTGCCTTGTGTCACATGCCAACAGGGGGCACGGAGGTAATGTGATATCAGCGTGCTAAAGATGATAAGAAATTGCCTTTGATGAGCCAAAAGGAGCGCCCAGCAACTTTTACACTTGACCTTGCCATTATAATCAGGGTCTCAGAAGTTTTCTCTGCTTCCTCCAACAATTCGTTTAAAGTCGCCTGTGTGAAGGAACCTCTCTCAGATTTAAAGCTTAAATGTCCTGTACTTAAATCCAGCATCTCAGCACTCAAAGACAGGCCCTATTCATCAAAGCAACAGACAATAACTCAGTACACGGCAACTTTGCTTTGCAAGATTGTAACCATGACCACAGTTAAGACAAACAAAGTCATCTGCACGTAAATATGAGGTTCAGTGACTCCAGAGTTCTGCCAGATGTCGGCTGGGGGCAGATGTTCTGTCACAGGCTCACTTAAAGCCGCAACTTTAGAAAACATCAAAATAGGGTTGTATATAATTAATTTTAAGAAATGGCACTGGAAATGTGGACAGAATAAGTTCAAAACAGAAAACGGTATTGTTATTCATCACTTCTTGTCTCCCTGAGAAACTAATATTTGAACAAAGAACAGAGTCCTTCTTATCTCGAGACCTCTGAGGTCGTCTGGTTTAAATCTGTTCTCTGTCCCCAGAGTCAGAACCAAACATGCAGAAGCTGCATTCAGCTTTTATGCAACAAATATGTGGAACGAACCCCAAGAAAACTGTCGGACCGCTCCCACTGCGATTTCCTTTAAAACGAGGTTGAAGATCGTCCTCTTTGCTGCTGCCTTTATTAAAGCAAATAATTAGTTTATGCTGTATTTTATATTCCAATTCTTAATCGGAGCTTTCTACTAGTCTTTAATTTTATGAAGTTTCCCTTTTTGGAGCATCAATAATTTTACATTTTTACCTGTCTATGTTTTTACTCTTCTTTTGCACTTTGTCAAAATGTTTTTTTTATTGTTTATGTAAAGCACTATGAGTTGCTCTGTTGCTGAAATGTCCTACACAAATCCAACTACCTTACCTTATCTCGTGCCACAGAACAATCTCTGTTACAGCGCACAACAGAAAACGTACAAAGAATATAATTAGCTTTTTTGCCAGAGCCATTTACATAATTACACAAACATTTCAAAATTTACATGGCAGTAATTTCCTTATGTTAAAGAGCTACATTTAGCCATAACTGCATCTCTAGCTTTTAGGTTCAGAGCAAATGAACCAGTATTCAAAGTGTGAGGAAAACCAGATTTCCTCTGCAGGTATAAACTCTACTGTAAATAACTTGTTAATAACAGAACTAGGGTTTGGCGATAATTACTACCTGGTGGTCTGGACTGGTATGATTTCTGCCCTTTTGACCTTCTATTTGGGTCTAAACTTAACATTTTATGAAACAATGCAGCACAAATGCAGTGTTTGCATTCAGTCACATATGGCTTTATTCAGACGTGACAGGATCTTATGGAAACTCCAACATGTGGAAGCAGTGGTGCTGCAGGAAAACTGTATGAAGACGAAGATGAAATGATCGCCTATCAATCTGAATTACTGAGTGCTGAAAGCAATAGTTCAGATCTACAGTAAGATTATAAACAATTGATATCTTACCTGTTGTAGATAGCTCTTTGAACATCCTGGAGAAATTAAGACTATTTCTGACCAGACTGACGAGCTAATGGCTAGTCCAAGCAAGGACAAAACCAAAGATTACCGCCGTCTTAGACAAGTCTAATCTTGTCTAAGACGGTGCAGCTAGCTGTAGCACTTCTGGTGCATCCGTGGAAGTGGCCTGCTGGAGTATCATAAAATTTCTGATGAGATAAGCATGAAAAAAGAAACTGACGTCACTATAGATGTTTATAAAATAACACTTGCATGAACCACTATGAAATTTAGGAGATTGGAGTTGTTTTAAGATGGGAGCAATCGAGTTTGGTCTTGCCTGCGTTTGGACTAGTTGTTAGCTTGTCAACCCTGTCAGAATTAAACTATTTCTCCAAATCAAGGCCGTTCAAAAAGCCATCTGCAACAAGACATTATCATAACCTTTCAACCAAACCCTATTTTAAAAGACATAAACTATACTTTTAACAAAAAGAAACACTGAACACTATAGGCAAAGTTGTGAAGTGAATAATTTTTCTCATCGGTCTAACTGTTTCTAAACTATTAAATTCTGTCGTTTAGTTGATTATTTCATCTCATCTACGGTACATGCACTAAGAACGATTTTGATAGATATGTAATTCATCACTCGTGCATCTGGTAACGACTAAAGCTGAAAACATGAAGACTGAGACAGCTGTTGGGATTATTATTGAGGCTGTCTGATCTTTTTTTGTTGTTGTTGTTAAATCACCTCTCTCAATTTTATCTCTGTGCAAGAGGAAAATGGTTTTATAGGGTAATTTGATATTCAAAGAATCTCCACAACAGGCTTAAATTACCACGCTGAACTGTCTCATTGACAGTGTTTCATGGTTTATTAAATTGATTCTGCTACAGTAATTGTCTCTCTAATGTCCCTCTGGATGTTGAACCTCGATCTACAGCAACCTCTATATTAAACTGATGGCATTCGTTCTCGGTGTCAAATTTGCTACACATGTTAAAACCTGCCAGAGATGAATTTTTCAGAGCGTTGAAAAGCTCACCCCAGTTTGCTGTAACACAGCTTATGGGCAAACACTGATCCTTGTTGCCAACAGGTCTTATGATGTCAGTGTGACGGCGTGTCGTTGGGTCCTGTCAATATTTCCCTTGGCACAAATCATTTTCATGACCCCCGCTTTAGTTATTCACCACATCGTGGCATGCATGGTGGGAAAATCTGCTCTCACTGCGCTGTGATGTGGGGAACGAGATATCTGCTCCATCACTGGGCCAAGGAGAATAATTTAGAAAATGATACAAACATCCATCATGACTGCTGAGCTCCATGACGTCCTCGTCCAGCTTTTTGACAGCTCACATTTTATGGCTCGTCTGTGATCTCATAAAGCCTGCCTCCTCAGAAGACGCCAGCCTCTCTGTGGCAATGCAGCTAATTTGTTTGAGCTCAACACGATGTTCCTACCAAATAAAACTGGAATTAAATCCAACCCAAACACACAGAACGCGCCTTTTGTGCTGCCTAATGTTGCCACGATTTTCTTTGAAAATTTCCCTTTAATCCGTTTCACCCTTCATCGTCATTACTCGCCGACTCTGCTCATGAAGCTCTATAGTGTTTGAAGTAAAACAATAGGGAGGGGAGTAATTCTCCAGGGAATCCTAACAAAGTCCACAGTGTTTAGCAGGTAAATAATCAATGCTGACTGGTTCCTGTGAAGCAGGAAGACAAACAAAATCAAGCTTTCCTGTCTGCCATCCAGAGGAGCGGGCCATTTAAAGGCCTCCACCTCAGCCGCTGGCCTTCTTCAGGAGATCACAGCCAGGAAAGTACGCCGTCTTTAAGATTTCACTTACAGTACTAAAGTCATTTTACGGTTTGCTGCACAAACAACTATACATGCTTAAAGATGGGCCGAGATGTCTTCGAGAACAAGATGAATTTTTGACAGGAAAGTACTCACTCAGGCTTAATCCACCCCCCACATAAAAACCAACAAACAAACAAACAACAGAGGAAATAACCTCTCTACAAAATGAGGGGACAGATTTACAGCCAGTCGAGGTCACAGGTCATCCGGTTAGATGCTTTCTCAGAGTTTTCTCTATTTGCTCCTTTCTTTCTGTTTAGGTGTCCCTTTGGCTCCCACCCCTCCCCCAGCATTCCTCTCTTTTGTTTATTCCATATAAATACAATCAGACGGACCACACTGGTTCTGTTGGTTTGTCCTTCACACATACACATGTACGCAAACACACTGATACACGGCTGGCACACACACAAGCACAAAGGGAGCTGTTGACAGAGCGTGGAGGGCTTGTTAACGGACTCAACATACGCAAACATTCAACACAATAACTTACAAGGAACAGCAGTGAATGTTTGATAGACTTCAGAAAGACAACAAAACTCTAATTTAAATGGTTCTGTGCATGGACTGAGCCTAAATTAGCCTGGTTTTACAACAAAACACATCTATGATGCTAACATCAGGTGTGTCTACGGTCATAAATGGCAGAGAAGAGAATAAGAGAACACAACAGAGGAAAAGGCAAAATAAATAAATAAATAAGGAGGAGGATGAGTTTTAGGTGGGAGTGGGAAAAAGAAGAGGATAACCAGAGAGACAGGGAAAAGAAAAAAGGAGGGAATCAAGCCAAGAAGTGTCTGTGTGGCTGTGCCAGGTCTCTGGACCAGTCTGTTGTTAAGGAAACACCCAGGAATGTGCAGCTTTCCAGTTTAAGGCAGTCTGATGAAGATCCAGGGTTCTGTTTATGTGGGGGTGCAAAGACTGGTACAAGAGGTGCTATAACATGTAGCAAGAGCTCCAGTCATTTGCTCCTTACGGTTGGCTTTAAAGAGATATTCTGGCTATTTTGGAGTAAGGTTCTGTGTAAAAGTTATGAACTATTAATATCCCCACTGTTGTAGATGGCTCTTTAAACTCTCTTTTTAAGAGAAACAGAGTTTAATTGTGACAGAACTAATGAGCTATTGACTACTCCGAGTGAGGCCAAGACCAAAGCAGACTGCTGCTGTCTTAAGCCACGCTAATCTCCATAATTTCATGTTCATGCAAAAAAATTAAATAAAATAATAAGCATTACAGGGTTTTTTTACATAATGTTTTGGGGTTATTTTCTTGCACAAATAGTGGCAGCAGCAGCAAGCTGTAGCACTTCCAGTGTAGGCTGGGGCTCTTCCTGCAGGAATATTGTTATTTTTGCAGAAATAATTGTAAAGTGCGAAACTGGCATCATTGTAAGTTTATATATTAGCGCTTACATGAATCGATATGAAATGTAAAAAAAAATCTTGTAAATGTAAAAAAAAAAAAAACTTGTGCTGTACTGACGAGCTTGTCTAAGAGGATAAATGTTGTTTAAAAACAACTTCAGTCTTCAAACTTTCCTTTCAGTTCATGCAAATTCCATTGTATGAACATTTTTTTTACTTTGTATTATAGTGAATCCAACAGAAATATTATGGCATTTCTGCAGGAAGTGCTCCAGGCTGCTATTGGAAGTGCTACAGCTAGCTGCTAGGTGCTGCTGCCACTCACTGCATTTGCAAATTACCACTTAAATAACCAAGAATTGAGAAACTGAGGGCAGTGTAAAGGTTTATAAATTAGCGTTTGCATGAAGTACTATAAAATGTTGGAGACTGGAGTTGTTTTAAAATGGCACCAGTCAGCTAAGGCATAGTTGGATAATACTATATGGATAAAAGTATTTGATCACACCTATTAATTGTTGAATTTACTTACTGTAGGTGTGTCAGTCAGGGTTTGGGCTACGTCCATCATTTCCAGTGATGGACAGTCCTAATGCTTCAGCAAACAAATACATTTTGGACAATGTTATGTTTCCACCTTTGTGGCAACACTTTAGAGAAGGCCTTTTTTATTCCAACATACCTCTGTCCCAGTGCACAAGGCATAGACTATAAAGACATGGTCTAATGAATTCAGTGTGGAAGAACTTGACTGGCCCACACAGAGTCCTGACCTCAACCCCATCAAGGTCCTTTGGGATGAACTGAAACGTCCAACATTAGTATTTGACCTCTTAAATGCTTTACAGAATGCATGGGCACAACATCCCACAGAAACACTCCAAAATCTTGTGGAAAACCTCCAAAGAAGACTGGAAGCTGTTGAAGTTGAAAAAAGTGCGACCAACTCTGTACAGTCCATGTTAGTGTGATGATGCGTCTGTCCTATAATATACCTACAAGAGATAAGATATTAACTATTTACAACTTTTACACAGAACACCACTTCAAAATGTCCAAAAAAAAAGATTTTCTGTGTTTGGAGTGTAAAGCATGAAAATAAAAGAGGTGTATTTACATAAGGTTAATAAATATGTGTGTTGGTATCCGATTCTTCACTGAGAACTAATGATCATCACTTCTGTTATTCATGAAAGATAAGATAATTCATCTAAATAACTATTCAGTGTTTTTGGTTCATTTAAGGCAAAATATGTTTTGTTTTCTATGGGATACAATGGGTATTTTTAACCCCAGAGGATTAACATCATCATAAATGAAGTAAAGAAAATCTGTACTAAAAAGAAAGAATGCCACTTAAATAATTGCACTTACCTTAAAACTCAAATGTGAACACTGTGAATACTTTTTTGTTTTTTAAACTGCAGCAGCTGTGTTTAACAAAGCACCAACCTGTATGGCTGCGGATGTGAACCCTCAGCGTGCCGTTGCTGGCAAATTTTTGTCCACAGTACGGGCAGATCTTCTCTTTCTCCCCCGTGTGAGTCTATCAGACAAATGATTAAAAACAGACATGGGGTGCATTACAAGAAATATATATTTGGACCATTTATCCTCACATTCTTTCTAGATTTAAGGAAAAAAATGTAATTGACTGTGATGGATTGTGTTTAATAAAAGAAAATGTATCTGTCGGATCAGAGGCTTATCAGAGTTGTTCTGCGTCTTCAAACATCGATTCATCAAAACAAATCCAATTTTGCTCATTTTTGTGATAAAAGCAATTCTAGATCTATCTCTCTTTGCTATTAATCATGCAAGGGGATCAAATATAGCAGCATTTGTTCACGGTAAGAATGAATACAGATGTTAATATCAGAAAGCTCTGAAGAGTTTCCAGAGTCCAAAACCTGAGGAAGTAAATGATAAAGTCCAGGTAAAGATCTTTCTTTTCATCCTGCTCCTTTCTTCACTTCCAAACAATTTATGGAGTCAAGCACAAGCAGATCTTCTCCTCAGTGTAAAATAAGTTCCCCGTCTCCGCCTGCTGTAGCTTCTCTAAAATAATTGTGGGAATAAAAAGCTCAAACTTAGAGAGACAGTTTCAACAGCGGTGCAGCAGAACAGAAACACCTCCTGTTCAGGCCCCATCCTTCTCCTCACCACCCCACTGCCTCCTTCTGACACCTCAGGTGTTTCGTTATAAAGCCTCCATACACACACACACACATTAGCAAACACATGCCTGCACATTCACATGCACAACAATGCGAAAACAAATCCACTCATATGAACACATGCGTTTCAGATGGGACAAAAGTTCACTAGATGCTGTTTGTACAACAGAAAAAAACATTAACAGTACTTTACCTTCAAACAAACAGCCAGAGGGAATGCCTGCTATTTCAAAAGAGAACATCACAGGTGTACAATTTACTGATGCTTGTTTGTCAGAAGTATTTTTTTATATCTCTATAAAATACTTTCTACGTCTGCT
The DNA here is from genome assembly GCF_001649575.2 of Kryptolebias marmoratus. Classification (NCBI taxonomy): domain Eukaryota; kingdom Metazoa; phylum Chordata; class Actinopteri; order Cyprinodontiformes; family Rivulidae; genus Kryptolebias; species Kryptolebias marmoratus. The sequence goes on along the minus strand of NC_051453.1, from coordinate 18,360,333 downwards.
CCAAGCGCAACCTGCCAATTTTCATTCATTTGTGCATTCTTCCAGAGCTGAGAATAGCTTGTAGAAAGCAGACAAAGCATGCACGTACATGCAAACAGCCCCTCATCTAACACAAACCCAGGTTATTGAACAAAACATTTAGTGTAACTCAAGAGTAGAGCACTCCTGCAATAACTTCAGTCTTTGCAGACTTATTTGGAGTACTGCTGTTGCTCATCAACAACTGATATAATTTATACATTCGGCCTGAAATGGCAGGAAACCATTTTTGTTTGCAACTTCTTTAAACACAGTACGGCAACAAATTAGGGTCACTCAAAAGACTTGGGTCTGAGTTTTAAAAATAAAGTTACCATGTTCAAATTAAAGTTGAAATGCTGAAAATAAAATCAAAATACTATTTCATGAAAAAAAAGGTAGTATTTCTTTAATAGAATCACGTCAAAATGAAAAAGAATAAAGTTGCAGTTTTGAGATTAAAAATAAGAGTCAAAAGCTAAATTGGTGCAAAATTTAAAATAGCTGTATGCTTTGTGTAAAGAGTGTCAAAACTTCAGAACAGGTTTCAATAAAAAGGACCATTTTTAGCACACTGACTGTAACTTTCATCTGGAGCTGTACACAACCTGTAAAAAAAACTTCACAAAATACTTAATGGTTGAGACTGTAGGATGAGTTTTACTGGATAAAAAAACAAATAAGAATAATAATGTAAAACATTTTGAAAAGCTTCAAATGTTTTCAGAGTATTGTGTGGTTAAAACTCATTGTATGTGTTGGAGACTTATTGTGAAGTACACACCTTAGACTTGTTTAAAAAGGCTTTGTGTTGTTATTTTGTAATTTATTTACCCAGTAAAAGTTCATTTATGATCCTTGGCTATAAAAATAATTTAAAAAAAACACAGCAAATACATTTAGGTTCTGGGCACAATCAGGTTCATTTCATTGAGCTTGTCTCTATTCATGAAATACTATTTCATCTTTATTCTCAACATTTCATCTTAAAACTAGGAAATAAAAAAGTGGAGGTTTTTTTCTGAATGAATAAGAATGAATAAGAAAACATCTTGATAAATTGATCGTTTGTTGCTGAAAAGCTTTGTTTTTTAATGAATAAAAGAACTTCAAATTCAAAACACTTAATTATTACAATATAAAATATGATTAGATTAAGTTAAGAGCAGCTCACACAATTACACAAGTTGTGTCAAAAAATAAAAATTTTAACGAGCAATTCTAAAAGTTATACAGCATGTGACAGGTTATGTGTTTTTTAGACAAAGAAAGACAAAAGGTACTGTTGGAAGCTTGTTCAATGCAAGAATTAGCATCGTTACAAGTCAAGTAAATTTGTTTCAGGCCATTTCAACCATTTAAAAATATAAATTTGTGCATTTCATGTCATTAATGGAACTAAAATGATAGAAAAGAAAATCATAAAGATATTTATAAAGCCTCATAGGTTCATTAAAAAAAACTGTGAAGGTCAGAACTTTCACAGATGTTTAGTTAAAGAAACATAACTACATTTCAGTATTTGCTTTCGTTTTTCACCTCGTCTGCAAACCAAACATGGTGCACAGACTTTTACTTATCTTCCATGTCTGTGATAATTGTCCTTTTCGGGAAGCCAAGTTTGGGCAGAGTATCAAAGCACAAAGTAAATAAGATTTCAGCAGCGCTGTGGCAGAAAGGCGGGCAGCTCTGCACACGTAAACACCGCCAGAAACATGTCGCCTTTTCAAAAACCTGACTTTGATCAAGGCTAGGCCCCCAAGCAGCCTGCAGACACCGTCAGCAGCGAGACAGTTTAGCACGCCTGTCTTCAGTCCTACTGTTCTGTGACATTCTCTTGTGCTGCGTGCCAACAAGCTGCTTGGTTTCAATCTTGCTCCATAAGCGCACCGGACGCTGTCAGAGTCGGGGCTCGTAATCTGCGGAGAGATCTGTGCGCAGCTTTGAAACCCTGCGGAGCTAATGGCCTAACTGCCATTTCAAATCAATAAAGGATTTGATTTTATAAAGCAGCAACAGCCCAAGATGGACGACTCAGGCAGGTTAGATAATCCAAGATATTATTGAAGTTAGCTGCTCTTTTCCATGATGTGCGCCTTTGACCAAAAATTTAAGAAAAAGTTTGCAGAAGGATATTTTAGTAATATTTCATAATTAGCTTTTTAAGTCTTCAGTTCAAATTTAGGGAATTTTAAACAACTGTGGTCGAACTCGCCTTTAAACAGGCTGCAGACGTGTAATCACGGTGTGAGCCACTCACCTTCTTGTGGCTCTTGAGGACCGAAGGAGTGACGAAGGCCTTCTCACACAGGTCACACTTGTACTTCTTGTGGCCGTCGTGCACCACCTGAATGTGGACGTTGAGCGTGTCCTTCCTCTTAAAGGTGGCGTCACACTGGTCACACTTGAAAGTCCTCTCACCTGCGGCAGGGGGCAGAGGATCAATTGGAGGGAGCTGCTTTCTGTTAGCTATTGTTGAGTTTCTAAAAACACAGTCATCACGCACAGCGAGAGGAGACCCAATTTCACCAGAGTGATTGTGTGGGCAGAAAACTACATAGAGGGGTTTTTATTGCACCAGACAGCTCCATACAATGGTCTTTTTTTCCTTCTGAAAAACATGGCCTATTTTAATGATCATTCTACTGAAGAGTCAGACAGCTCCATCGGGGCACAATCTCAGCTGTTCGCAGAATAAAGCCCGGTGTTTACTGCCCGCCTCCGCTCTCTGCCTCCACACAACAGTCGCTTTTGTTGTAGAGTCCATGTTTCCATTATATGGAGATCATTCAATTTTTAGAGTAGTTCAGACGGAGGCAGCAAGTGGATACAAGCCTGCGCTCCACTCTCAGATTACCAGGCCTGATGATGGTCAGCTCAATAAGATGGAACACCAGAGGAAGCTGAGGTTCGCTGTGTTTTCAATCAGCCCGAGACGTTCACTGGATAATAATTAATGTCAACGACACCCCGCGGACAGATTCCATTAATACGAAGAGCAGAGCTGCTGATATTAGGCCACACAAACACGCTCAGTCACTGTAATCTACACACACAATCATAGAGGGTTATTTGACTCTCTCACTCATTTCTGTACCCGCTTAAACCTGCTCAGGATTCCAAAAATGGCGGGTGATGATCTCTAGCAGCCATTGGGCGAGAGGCAGGGTACACCTCTGCCACACACGACAACTAGACACACACTAACACCTAAAGTCAATTTAGAATTTCCAGTTAATCTAACATGCATGTTTTAATTGTGTGAGGAAAACCAGAGCACCCCGACAAAACCCACACATGTACGGGTAGAACATATAAACTTCACACAGGAAAGACCCAGCAGAGAATTTAATCTGTGGGCTTCTTGCTGTGAAGCAACAGTGCTAACCACCTTCACCAACATGCAGCCAGGGTTATTCTAAAGGTCTTAAAATAGTTGAAAGACTAGCCCAGGAATGAGGCCAGCGTGGCCAGTCCTGCTTCAAATTCTCCACGAGAAAGCCACATTGATGCACACGGGGCCCCACATCATGGATACGCTGCTACTTCTTCCACCATGCTCCACTGAGTGCTCTGATACAATCCCACCCCTATGATAAACCTTCCCAACCTCACTTTGAAAGTTTTGCACATACTCATGTGTCTGGAGACCTTGCTAAGACCCTGCAAAGACCATCCACATTCTGACTGACTTTTTACACAATAGGGTCATTGCTGAGTGTGACAGGGGCCCTAACTTGCTTAAGTGTTTTTAAGTTTCTCAGAACTGTTAAATGGTAAATGGCCTGCACTTGTATAGCGCTTTATCTAGTCCATGGACTCCAAAGGGCTTCACACTACAATCATTCACCCATTCATTAATAGTTTTAGTCTTGACATACAACGCTTGTACACAAAATACAGATATCCCAACTAAAATCACAACTCCCAGCAAAAATTTCTGGTTTTGCACTTTCATCACCATTTTTTTATTCCCTTTGCCACTTAACTGAAAGACAACATGCACACCACCTACCAGTAAAATTAACAACTAATATATCTTGAGTTGAGACAGTTACATTAAAAAAACACTTATTATTTGCACTACACTCTGATTTTAGTGAATTAAAGTTACACCTAGTGTGGAAGCATTGAGCCCCAGAGTGTAAATATCGAGTTTTGCATTCTTAGAAATTTAACATACATTTATTTAACTCTTACACACACAGCAGAATGAAATCACACACTTGATTCTTAAGCCCTAGATAAGCAGTCTAAAACTCAACACATAATACAAGTTGGCATGGGACAGAGACAGGAAATACCTTCTGCTTTACAATCTCTTTTGTTATCTGCTTCAGTTTGGGAACTTGGAGCTGCATCCTGCCAAACCCCAACCATAACCAAGCGTCCTCAGAGAAAGTATCTGTCAGACCGATGCACTTGGAGAGGGAGGACACGTGTTGTTAACTAAAACATTAAACAGCGGAAAGGGTGAGATGACAGCTAATCTAGGCTGGTTTTAAAGACAACAGTTGTAGACTTTCTAATGAGAGAACATGGACAGAATCACTTAGGTCATTTTTTCCTGACAGTACTTGAGCTAACAAAGATCAGGATTTAGATTTTGGTGTGCCTCACTTCAAATTCAGTTTTTGTAGAAAATGAAGCCGAAACGAAACAAAAGAAAAAAAGAAAAAAAAATCTAAAGCCTTCCTAATATTCTTAATCAGCCGTAAACCTACAGCTTGTTCAGCAACAAATCAACATTCCACTGTGAAGTCTCTTAAAGATGGCTTATAGCAAGAATGTTACTTTTAAAAGACATTGCAAGAAATTCTTCTTACAGAGACGCTGAATTCAGAGGCAATTACATGCATCATTACTCTGTGAAAATACACTCAGGAGTTTTGCAGCTGCAGCCTTTCTTGGGCTGGTATGACCGTGTGGTGGCTACTGTCTGCTCAAGCTGGCTAGCTTAGAGTTGGTATAATATTTACTTTTCCAGACTTGTTTTTCTAAATTTGTGGATAAGCGCTTGCATCCGCACAATATACAGTTAAAGCACTTGAAATGTGCTTTAACTGTGTCTTTAAGGGCTCTTATACTCCAAACTGAAGTCATCAACATGAAGCGATAACATGCTCCCTGCTGTGAGTTCTTTTTGACTCAAGCTTTAAGACAAAAAAAGCATTTCAACACACTGCAAAGTGGTAACTTGTTGCATGATTTATGTCCGTGCGGGAGAAGCTCAACTTTCTTCAACACAGAAGAGAGTTAGAACAATATTCTTGGGGGAAACTAGAAAATGTCAAGATAAAAAAATAAAGTATGGTTTCTGTTGCTGCTGCTTAAAAAGAAGGAAAAGTTGATCAAGTCCAACTGAGACGTCAGGGTTTTATATGTTGTCAACATCAGATTGTCAAAATGTTGCGTAACAGCTTTAACTCTTGTGAGCTTCAACGGGGAAACCCCTCACTAAACTTTATTTTTCTTAAAGTGTTAACCTGTAAAACGCACAACTTAGCTACCACCTGAGCAACAACTGAAAGGAAGAAGACGTCTGTTTAAAGGTAACACAAATACTCGTCTTTTGTCACATCATGCTAGGAGTTATAAGACTTGGTCTACTTTAAAATTTCTGTATTTGCTCCTAGAATATATTCTGAATTTGGGGGGAAAAAATGAATAAAAAAACATTTCTTTATATCCTCCATTGCAGAAAACCCATCAGCTTTCAGACACTTCCCTCTATTCAGACTTTGAGTCTCTTAAGAACCCAAGAGAAGCTGTCTTACTTAGCTTTCCTAACTTTATCGGAATTGAGGCTGTATTTATTTACTGCAATGAAATTTTTATTTGAACAACTTTTTAATGTGCATAATTTGCCATTTTGACCAGAGCTCCCTGAAAGAAGACATGCCTTCCTGGTTAAATGGAGGCAAAATTGATCAAATTAAAAAGTACTACAGACTAATAAATACTTACTTATGGCATTGGAACAAAAATATACAATAAATGCCATTTACCAGTGATTATCAACTAATGGCCCATGGGCAGCAGGTGGCCTTTCTGTGTGTCACTTGCGGCTCACAACATTGAATTTAGGTATTTTGTAGTGTGACATTTTTATTTTCCTTGACTAAAAACAAAAAAGTTTATCTTTTTCTTTATGAGAAACATTTCCAAACAATATCCAGACTGAATATATGTTAAAACACACACAAATGTCCTGCCGATCAAGACTGTGCTGTGCAACTATGTCTCTGAAATTACAGAATGTAAAATCTCAGGGAATTACTCATTAAGTCTGCAAATAATTACCATATAAAACATGATTTAAAAAATGATTAAAAGAAACATATTATATATATAAATCACATGAAATACAACCTTATATATTCTACTTTTATTGTATTTATTTAAATTGTGTCTCTGTAAAGCACTTAAGGTTGCCTTAAGCTTAAAAAAGTGCTATAAAGATAAAGGCTGGTTAATCAATTTAATGAAGGAAGGATAGTACTAAACTGGATATTTAGGTCTAAATCTATCATTCATTTATTTATTTATTTATTCGTTTATTTATTATTACTACCAACTACACCAAAGGCTGGCTTCCACAAAGATTTGGCCCCTGAGGGAATTTTGTTGGTGGCTCCTACGATATACTTTCATGTGACCCCCTGACCTCTCAGTGGGCAAACGTCCTGGAAAACACGAGGCACTATCATAAACATATCTGTGAAATGGCAGCAAAGACCAGCCACATCCCGCATGGATGAGAGCTTTCAGAAATGAAATGAGCATCACAGAACCAAAACAGGCGTGGAGCAGAACTTAGCTGCTTTTTTGTATCGTTTTAAAAAAATGATAAATTACATCAGTTTCACGATTCTTTTTGTGGTTAACTCATTTTTTAAACTAAGTGCAAAGTTGCTATGAGTCATCAACAAGCTTCCCTTGATAATAAATCTGTTTGTTGTTTAACCCGGCGACCTGGTGGTCGCACAGACCATCTATCGCCACTTCTTCACATTAATGAGCCACAAAGTCAGCTTACTTTTTCACACGTTGACCCTTACAGTTTTTCGCAGCATAAAGGCTCCCTGCCCCACTCACAAATCAGGTGTATAAGTCCCGGTTTGAAGTGTTTAGTGAAAGTGCCTACTAACTCTCATACTTACTGTTGTGGATGAGTAGGTGGCGCTGTAGAGAGAAGGGGGTGCGGAACAGTGCCTTGCACTCCTCACACTGAAAAGGCCTTTCCTCTGAGTGAGTCTGCAGAGAAGAGTTGAGCAGCATCAGTGTGTCGTCTTTGAGGGTGTTTCATGAATTGATGAGAGTGGTTCATGTTTGATAGAAGTAGCTAGTTTGCTTTGCTGACTTGATAAAGATGAGCAGCTTGAGAGGATTTAAGTTCAAACTGCTTCTGTTTGTCTGACCCTCCCTGCACCCTCCCGACGTCGCCACCTGCCTATCTATCTGAATGACACAGTAATCCCAAAAGTAAACATGGCAAACCCAGGGGGGCTGGAAAGAGCCAAAGACCCCACAGATAAGAGTCACCAACAAGACCCTGATTTATTACAGACGAACTGATGATCAGCTTTGAAGAGACAGGACATTTTTTATGAAAACGCTGACAAAATCTCACCTAATTACTACTCTCATTTTTTTTTTTCCACAGAAATTACATCAGATTCTACTTTTTCTCACCTTCTTGTGATTCTTGTACACATTGCGGTGAGCAAACTCCTTTCCACACAGCTTACATTTGTACGGTTTGTCCTCACTGTGGATGATCTTATGAGCTGTCACCTGGTCCAAGCGCTTGAAAGATCGACTGCAGATCTCACAGGTGTACGGTCGCTTCTCTGACGAGGGACATTTTGAGAAAACAAATCTTTTCAGATGGGAGACACGATGCTTTAAGAAGCCATTTATCTGCTGTGGTATTTTCTTACCGGAGTGTGTGATCATGTGGCGTTTCAGCTGATTGGTAGAGATGAACTTTTTGTCGCATGCGTGGCATTCAAATATTTCATGTATCTGAAACACAAAAGCAAAATTAGGAGAGATGGGTTTTTTTTTTCATTTATGGTACAAGGATGGGAGTCTGCAGAAGGTCAGAAAATTTTTGGCTGTTTTCATTAAACTGATGTCCATACACCAGTAGAGTCCAATCCTGGTCCTGGAGGGCCACCAACCTGCAGGTTTTGGTCGTTTCTCTGCTCTTCAGCAGGTCTTCGAGTTCTGCAGAAACCTGCCAATCACTCATTCATTCAAAACAGGTGTGTCAAAGCAGAGAAACACCTAAAACATGCAGGATAGTGGCCCTCCAGGACTGCAATCCACAAGAAGGTAATTCAAGTGATGAAAAGTTTCAATCCTATCCCTGCTTCAGTGTGTGCATCCAATAATAGCAACATCCAATGGCTCCTACAGCTACAATAGCATATGCTAATATATCCCAGCTCCTCCTGTCAGAGTTGCTTCTGCACAAGCTGGCTCAGTTAAATGATGATAATGCAGGTTTTAAGCTGCTTTTGAGCTAAACTGTCGTCATGGAAAGTTGAATTGCTCCCCCGCATGAAAAATACTTCACACTCCAACGGCTTTGATTGAAGCTATAAGAACATGCCATGTTTCACAGTCATAAATGTGCCATCTTCATAATAACACCTTGTGTTTAGGTAGGAAGCAATTTCTTGGAGCGTCTTCATGTTCCATAAGAAAGGTCGTTTGTCAAAACGTGATGAAGTGATGAGGGCCTAAATTATGTCGGCACATTGAGCCTTTCTGGTTTATCATTTAAGAGTGACAGCAGATCACACAGTGTTTGTAGTTATACTGGAATTACTGCATGTTGTTTAGTGTGTTACAGTACTGGCTTAAACACAGACAGCATTCAGGCCTTTCAGGATTCAAATACTGTGCACCGACTTTGAATTAATTTAACCTTCCTTGCAAAAAAGATCATAACACAGTAAAACCACTTTTTGGCACATATCTCCTCATAGCTATTTTTATTTAGGTCCCTTTCACACTGGATGATGAACCTCCATGACTCAAAAAAAAAAAAACACCTGAATTCAATAATTAGCAGGTAAGTCCAAATAGTCTTGTATATATAGTGCATGAAGCATGTTAAGGGCACAGGAGAGCATCTCGAGTACACAGAAAATAGCACGAAAAGCCCTTTTGGCGGGTACTAAGAGTGTAGCGGTGTCACAATTGGGGTCCCACTGAAGGAGGCTTTCCAAATTTGATTGCAAGATTGTCCGGACCACATGAAACCGTGTTATCAACATACAAATATATCTCTCAGCTGCAAATCCTTTTATATATGAAGTAAAATACCAACAATCGATGAGCAAATGGATGATTTTGCCCCAAAAGAATAAAGTCTCTCAAGGTTTTTAAGGGTTTTTATTTATTAAGACTGGGGTGAATGCAGATAGGGTCAATCCTGTTAAAGAATGCTTCTCACCATGGTTGTCAACGCCACAAAGTGACGAAAACCCTTTTAGTTCCTAATTAGCTGCAAAGCAGTGAGACCAGCACATAAAAGCATTTGTAGGCCACAAAGTATTATTTTGTTCTTCCATTTTAAAATCCACAGGAGACATGAAACAGCTGAAGGAGATTATATTGTTCACTGTCTGTCACAGCTTCCAGGTGACTTTAAATGTTACATGGTTTGTGGTCTGAAGATGAAGAAGCTGATGGGGTTGTATTAATGTCTGCATTTTAATCTGGATGATAGATTTTTAAGAGTAGTAAATTACTTTTCACAATTACCAGTTTTAATGAACATTAATAAGTGTCAGCAAGTATGATAATATATTTGAGACCGTTTGACTGATCACCCAACATAATCTAAAGTGCTGCTCTGACCCAGATGAAGAGCTAACTAACGTGAACACATTTAATTAATACATTTCCATCTGCACACATTAAAAAAGATTAGTCAAAAGCAGCTTAATGTGTCTTAGTGAGGTATTGCGGCCACCATGTGTCACAACAGCTTTAATGTACATTAGCAATGATTCTACGAGTCTCTAAATCTCTACTAGAATAACTGAACATCATTTTAAATATAGATATTCTCATATTTATTGTTTTATTGACGATGATGGAGCCAGATGTCTGACAAGTTGGCCCAAGATGTAGCGAACAAGGTGAACCCTGACCTCTGAATGTAATCTGCCAGCTGAGGACTGCAGCTTTTGAGCTAAAGCAAACTGTTTCAAAATGTAATGTGGCCTTGAGTTATCCTTCCGATGTAAATGCCAGTTTTCTGTTTACTTAGTTATTGTCATAACAAAAGTGTAATCACAACATGTCAGCACCATTATTACGAATAATTTAATAGCAAGTAATTACAGTCTAATTACATCCATGTAAAGCAGAAGAATGTCTGAAGAAAACTTGTGCAAACATAAGTGACCAAAGCAGCAAAAGTATGAACTAAAATGAGATGATATTCACAGTTACAGCACAAATATTTATCTACATTAACTTTTTTCTTAAGAAGAGTATTTAAACAGCTGTGTTCAAATCTGTAATCCATCAATAAGATGGAGAATCCCGACGCCAAGGTTAAAATCGTTCAGTCTGCCAATAGAGCCTCTTAAATTTCACAAGACCTTTTGGATGAGCTCGTGAAAAAGAAACCATCCCGGAGCTCCGTGTCACCCAGAATAAATTTGCAACAATTTGATCATAAAGGGGGAACAACTGAACATGGGAGCACGTGAAGTGTGATGTGATACAGAAACAGCACCAAGGAGACAACTTTGTAAAAAATGGATCATGCAAAACTGCCCGAGCTGTGTAAAATCCTCCCCGATCCGCTGCAAAGTATCCGGCTGGGATTAACTGAGGTGTACGGAGGATGATGAACAAGCCTCACCTTTCTGTGTTCCTGTAGATTCAGAGAGGAGGAGCATTTTCTGTTGCAGATGGTGCACGTAAGTTTCCTTCGTGCACTCCCTAAAAAAATCAGAAAAATATAGATCTCGAGCTATAAATTCTCGAACTAGAACTAGAACACTTCAGAGGAAATTTTGAAGGGTATCGGTGCAGCTGTAGTCTGAAGTTCCAACATTATTTTGATGCATAAACTGCATAAGAATCGAAATCAAAAGAAATGTTAAAGCTGCTGCCAGTGGCTCAATAGGGTTACCGTGGTAACCATACACCTGTGTCTTTCACTCCCTGTTAGCACTCTTAACAAAACAGAAAGTCAGATTCGTAGGTCAGAAAGTAAGCCTCAATTAAACAGTTATTGTATGAAAATAACAAGTCTGGAAAAAATTCCTGAACTGTAAGTGGCAGAAGCATCTTGTCAGGTTTTAATGGGTCTACTGTGTTTGACTAGTAAAAAAGCCTTCACTTTCACTTTTGAAGAGAAAATTCTGAGCTCAGATGCAATGAGAATCAATGAGAGTTTGGATGTGCCTTTTATGAGAGAAAACAGTAAGTCTTATCGAAGTGAGAAACTCACTGGATGAAAGATGACAGAGATGCCTACATTTTAATGCATAAACTGGATAATGTGTGTAAAGACTGATGATAAGAAGAGTTTGGAAAGTTTACAGCTCAAATGTTAGAGTGTGACATCATCACTGTAAGTTAAACATTCTGTGATAAAACTTTCTAAAATAATAAAACCTAAAACCTTTAAAGATGTTAAAATGTCAGTTCAGTCATGTAAAGTTCAATGTTTTGTGGCCTGTTTAAACTTTGAATGATGTTTCTACTATGAAATATGCTTGAGAGCTCCAAATAGGGCTTGGTTTTCTTACTCGTTTTGCTGCGGTGTATGTGGAAACTTCTCACAGTTGTTTGCACATTTCGTCTACAACGTATGATGAACTGATACCAAGAGTCATTGAGCTGCACATTTTGATGCATTTTTCGTACATTTTTTTGTTTTTTCCAAACCAGCGAGAGAAGTCACAAATTGAAAACTGGGACTGAAACAGAATAGTAAATAGGGTGCGTCCGTGTTTATGCATTGGCACCATTAATTACAGCCATAAATCCAGTGATTGCACCATTTTTAGACCAGTGACATCCTCCTTTTTATCTCCCTCTAAATTATCAACATCTGTTGTGTCTGATCCACTTTCCCCTTTGCTACCCCCAACACACACACACACACAAACTCACAAATGTTCTTTGTTCTGACCACAGCTCTGCTATCCCCTCAGACAAACATCCTAATCTCCGCTTGAAACTTGTTTCATATTTGAGGCTGTGCAGACTCTCTCTGCCCTACATCCCATCATAAATAGCTTTGAGAGTCCAATTATCAGACGGAGTGAGCCGCCCCGGAAAACACAGGTCCAGCAATTATGGAGCTCAAACAATTAGAGATGTGACTTAAGATTGGCGATGTTTTAACTAATTGAGGTCAAGCGCTGTTACTGCAGTTCTTAGAGTTGATGTTACTAATGGGCAGATTTATTTAATACGAGGTGTTTAAAAAGTGATAAGCCTGTGAATGTATGTATAAAACGAAGAGAGACGGTCGACAAACATCAGAGAGAAAGATGCTGAATGAAGTAAATGCAGATTCCCACCTGTGTGAACGTTGCCTTTGTGTTTCTTCAGAGCGTCTTTGCTTTTGAATCTTTTTCCACAGCTCTCCGCTTTACAAATGAACCTGGCGTCTCCTTTACATGCCTCTTTATGCTGTTCAAAACTGTGCACATGAAAGACAGATTAAAACAAGAAGAGGAAATGGCATTATAAGACTGGAACCTGTGAAACTATGTATTTTATGGAGTAAATGCATAATTTGACACTGCCCTATACAGTGTAGGTCACCTGGACTCTGAGCTGAAGGTATTGTGGCAAAGGGTGCACTGGTGAGCTTTCGACTCACCCGATGGATCGAGTGATTCAGAACAATGCAAAACACTAAGGAGAGAATCAAAATAAAAATAAATCAAACACCATGTTGGAATTAGTAAAATAGAATCAGTCATTTTTAATAATTTAATTAGAAGAGTGCATAACATGTAGATTTACAGCAAATCAGGAACAGAGCCATTAGCCACAGCCGATAAATCATCGCTCTCATTCTGAGGAGGGAGATAATATTGTTTTATTTTTTTGTTTTTTTATTTGCTTTTTGCTAACTGCTAAGACAGAAAAGGAGCACAGAAAGTTATCTATACTACTGTACAGCCCCATTCACATAGGAAGCAGTCTGCTACAGTAGAACCTCTCTATTGACAAGCACGGTTTGTTTTTTCATCTCTGGTTCTGGGAGAGGTGTTGTTCATTTACAAAAACAAACAAACACATAAACAAGCTTTGGTTCTTGTTCTCTTTTTCTTGTTGTGCCAAACCGTGACTTAGGTGTAACGTTACACCTCCATTATGTTGTGTAAAATCCAAAAATAATTGATTTGTGTTCGTATAGGAATATTTTGACATCACAACAAGTCCATCCTAAACTGATGCCACACTAGTTGTATCAAAACTTACTATGACTGTGCTAAGATAAGCTAATACAAGCTAATTAGCACTTTGTTTAACAAGAATGATGGTAAACATGTTGTGTAATTCACAGCAAAAAAGGAAATTGTTTTATTTCCCAACTACAGCTTTAAGTCAATATGTCACTGTTTAGTTAATTAACATCCTAAACAGAATCTGAGATGTAACATGGGCTGATTTAATGCATTCTGTAAAAAAACAAATGATGAAACAGTAAACCCACTGGCGCTGCAGAGCTTGTTTGACGGGGAACTTTTTGCCACAGTTCCTGCATTTGAACTCCTTCTCCTCCATGCTGGGTCTCTGGTGCAGGGTCTGGAGGTGGGCGGCCAGGATCTCCTCGCTGGGAAAACTGCTCTCACACAGCAGGCAGGGGTGGTCCTCTTTCTTTATTACAAGTTCTACAGACGCACAAAGAACACAAATCGGATTGTTCTCTTACATGCGAGTGTCATACATCGATTACCTATAACTGGAATTTTAAAATCGATGAAAGGAAATCCCGTTGTACCCATTTCCACAATATGCTTGGCCTCTTTACTATTTTCATCATCATCTTTAATGACTTCTTCCTCTTCTTCCTCCTCTTCCTCCATATCACTGTCCAGGTAGCCAATCAGGAGCTCGGTGTCTGTTTCTATGTCATCAACAGCCAGGTAGAAGATGTTCTCTCCATCCTAATTATAAAAACATGGCAAAAACATGGTTACATCCCACCTGACAGAACATGACGACATGTGGTGACAAAACAAACTCACCAACAGCTAAATCTGTTAGAAGCGTTTATGTTCAGACACACTTAAGGCTTATTTATACTCCGCAAAAAGTGAAGAAATCTGATCTCATTCAGGTAGTTGCATGACGAAAATCCCGTCATTTTGTTCTCACAGGACCTGCAGGAACCCGTTCTGTGCACAAGATTTGGGCAAAACTTTTTTTTAAAGGGGTATGCGCTAAGTCAGGGGTGGGCAACCCTTGTCCTGTAGAGCCACTATCCTGCATGTTTTACTTTTTTTTCCTGCTCCAACACACCTGTTTCAGTGGGTAAATTACCTCTTCTTGTTCTGCAGAAGCCTGTTAATCACTCATTGATTCAAATCAGGTGTGTTGGAGCAGAGATACAAGTAAAACATGCAGGATGGTGGCTCTACAGGACCAGGATTGCCCACCCCTCCGCTAAGTACTGCGTGATTGGTCAGAAATTTGTGGGCGTGTTTGTTTCTGCAGAATTGCCATTCAGCTGCAAAGCTGTCATTTCGCTTCAACTGCTACGCTTCCAGAAGCCAGCTATTAGCAAGATGAATAGCTTTAAGGAGCAGCTGGCCGAGGCTATATACATCTTTATGACTGTTCCATCAAAATGTATAAAGATAGTCGCTGTGTTGTTGATTCTGTTGGATAACCAAACCAATATATTCTTGGTGACTGATGTGTGCTGCAGTTGGATGGCTTCCAATGAGTTCTGAACTGTAGGTTCTCATTAAATATAAAATAATCATGCAAAAAAGACCGTCTCCCAAGCTCGTGGGCGAGATGAGATTTCTTCACTTCTTACAGAGTATAAATCCGTATTGAAGCTTGCGGACGGTTGAACTCATTCCACTCAGACAACAGTCAGTTACAGCCTGAGTGAGGCCACGGGTCAAAAGCAGGGAGCCTTAAAAATGTGTTCATCAACTTTCCTGTCCTTAAAGGTCACGTTAATAAAATCAAACCGTCGTTTTGTTTTAATTATGGGATTCTAAATGTACATAAATAATGATTAGGAAGAGGGAAACTAAACAATAAATGTCACTGTTGATGAAACGCAGAGATTTAACCCACATGCATGACCTTTAAACAACCAATCACGTTGTGTGTTTGAGTATTAATGGCAGGAACTTGGCCCTAAGACCTGAAGTGTTCATATTTGTCTATTTTTCTTCCACCGTGAGAGAGTAATCCCTTTTGTCTTTTAAACAGAAGTGCAAGACGTGATGTTTCCCAGATCCAGAGAGCAACGTTCACAATGGTGTGAACGTCCATTTGTTGGCTTTCAGATATTGTGCTTTTGTTTTTCTTTTAAATTTGTCAGATTTTCAGGAACTCATAGGCCTGACTACTGTTGTTGACACATAGTTTATCAATATAATTGTTACAAAAAAAGTACTTGGACTATATCAGAACTATAACATTACGATAAGGAATTTCATTTCTTATTCAATTTTACACACAAATTATACTAATTTCTCAATGATTTTAATGGTTTAAACATCTGCTGACAGAGGAACTTGGAATCAAAGTGCTGTTTTGTAATGGATTTGAACTTAAGGCCTCCTACTACTCCTACAATGTTTAACTGTCTGTTTATTTTAGCTGTTTAAATCTATAGCAGTTCTTGAAGGTATGCATATTGCCTGCCACCTTTCATTCCAGAGGTTTAAACTAAGACTATCTTATGTTGAGAAATGACTGCATTATTGGTTATGTTATTAATATTTTAAGACTGCTAAAATCTTGAAACTAGTTATGCGCAATTATGCCTGATATTGTGAGGTCTCATGTTATCTGCTGGCATTCACAGTTTGTGTTGGAGATGATTCTCAGCTCCTACCACACCAAATTTCAGCACAATATCTGTATAATTACAACATAATTACTGAATTACAGCAATTTTTGTGTTTTCTAAAGTCAATTGGCCGTGGCGATTGTCTTGAATCAGGCTGAATCACGTCACCATTTGTAGATTTACATCCAATTATTGCTTTCTATAAAGGTTTTACTACAACTTACATAGTGGCTGATAAGAATATTTGCTAACAAACAAACGCACAAACAGAAACCTACGCAGGCAAAAACATTACCGTCCACGTTTCTTCGGCGGGCGATGATAAAAAGAATTATCTTTCAATTGTTTGTGGTGTTACAGACTAATCTTTTCCAATCAACACACACTCTTAATTTTGTTACAATTTTATAATCTCACAAGACAGTTTGAATGTTTGACAAAACAATCAACAAGAAACTTATTTTATCTTGAACTAAAGAAGCAGAAGAACAATATTTCTAGATTTTACTCTGTAAGTTTTTCATGTCAAAAGGAAGAACTCAATATTTATCTATGTTGACGCATGTGCTTTTCTGGTATTATTTATTTTATTTCATAATTATTTATTATTTATTTTGGGGGGAGACATGCAGCAGTAGAGAGATTCATTGTCTACAGATTGGAAATGCACCTGAATGGCTGCCAAGTTCTTCTGCTCCTGTGAAGGCGCCTGATGGACAAACCGCAGCCAGTTGGCATAGCGAGGATTACTCGCATCCAGAATATACAGCACATCTCCTTTACTGCCACGAACCTGAAAGAAAAACAAACAAAAAAAAAAACAAAAACATAGAAACTGAAAGAGCTGTCAAAAGCAAAAAAACTGATTCTTCTTTTTGAGGTTTGTCCTCTGTACAACAAAGTGTCCTGGTCTTCTCTTTGGTCACAGGCACAGTTCTATACCTCACAATGTGACGGCTACAGATAACTGCAGCATTTTTGGTTTTTTTTTTCCAGTTGTTACCATCAGCTGCTTCTCTTCTACATGTGATCAGAGCTATTTTATATCAGCCGGTCTGGTTCATTGATCTGCAAAATAATTAAATGTTCTCTTTATCACAGAGAAACACACGGGATAAACCTGTTTGTCCAACCAGCTGTGTCATAAGATAAAAAATGAGGTTTTTGTTTGTTTCCCTAAATTTCATTCTGGTCCCTAATCAAAGCATTTATTGTCTTTGCACTTTTATTTACAGTTACTCTAAATAAATAAATAGTTAAATATATAATAATATTAATAAAAATAAAACGTTTATGTATCATCTGTTGTAGATGTAACAAACAGTTTCCATGATACCTTAGTAGTTTGTGTAACAAACATATTGGCGGAGACACAAAACATTCATAACGATCTCATCTTTAGTGTAAAATCACATTATTTTTAACATAACATTCCCATTACATTTGTTTTATTCCTTAGAATAGGCCATTTGTATCAGTAAAGTTCTTGTAGTGCACGGAAAACACAAGCAGTGGCTCTATAATGGTCCTTCCACGTTTATTTTGTGTACCTGTGCTTTTCCAGAGCCCTTTTAAAGCTGGTTTAAAAACCTGCTAACTTTTGACTTCTGAAAGCAAAAGAAAAATATGAGTCTAACATAGTTGAGAAACATTTAAAGCCCCCTTCACATTGGATGACAACCCCACTATGACATAAAAAGTTGCCAGAATGTGAAATGTCTTTTCAGGATTTTGGTGAGGTCTTCCAGGGCGTATTAAGAACCAAGTGAGCTTCACCATGTGTGGTGGAGCGTGATAGGTTCATAGGGGCTTTCAGCGTGCATCAAACCTCCATAATGAAGTTGTGGTGGTTTCTCATTGTAGTATTAGTGTACTAAGGTTCTGGGTGGAGCATGTAGCAGCAGTAGGAACATAAACATGAAGGAGCCTAAGAGCACCAGAATGTTTGGTCACTGAGAACTTGAAACAGGACCGGCAACACAGCCCTCCTGCCTGGAATACAATCCCATCATGCCATCAGCGTTATGCTAGCGTGGCATGATTAGGCTGATCAGCAAACCAACAAAAACTGGGATAAAGAGCGTTTTTGTGTGGGACAACGTGGGACATGTTAAATGCTGTAAGGAAGTCAAATTTGGATGTCTAACTTAAAAAAGAAAACACTCAGTGGGATATGCACATTATAAACAAAGCTTTTAAAATTCCAAGTACTGAAATATATGTGAATATAAATACTACTTTCCCCACAAAACAATAACTTTAGGGAAGTTAATAAAGTCACCATACTTTTTGTTAATAGTAAAACTGACCAAACTGTGTGAAGTAGCACAAAATAGAAATAAATATTATGCTCAAATGATTCAAGTTACAGCGTTCCAACTTTCATGTGTTTAACTAATAACTTTTAAAAGTGAGCCAGAATAAATAATGACCCAACTCCTACAAAAAGAAATCCAGTATATTTATATCATGACCATGTAATGTTCCTTTAATCTTTGTATGTCCATATATCCATCCATTTTCTTTTCCCGTTTTTTCAAGCAGGGTTGTTGGGGAGCTGGTGCTCCAGCGGTCAGTGTGCGAGAGGCGGGTCGCAACTCCAGCAAGACAGACAACCATTCACTCTCAGTCATGCTTATCTTAGGGTTGTCATTTAAGCTAGCATGCATCTTTTTGGGGAGAACATGCAATCTCCACACAGAAAGGCCCCAGGCCGGGAGGTGAACCTACCACCTTTGTGCTGGGAGACTACAGCTCCAACCACTGTTCCCCCATGCCGCACTAAGTGTTCATCTTTAATTTACCCAGAGGTTCTTATGATCTTGTACGTTAGCTAATCCACCACAGTCATGAATCCACAGCAGGATTATATTTAGCAACAGTAAAGCGTTTCTAAAAGAACAAATACTGAAGCAAACTAGCATTTACTATTAACTTTATATATATTTCAGTTCTGCTCTTCAAATAAAACCATGTGCAAATAAATATTACCTTAAAAAAACAAGTAAATGCAAACCAAAATCATTTAGAGAGCAGCAAAGTAAGACTGCAACTAAAACTGCACCATCACAATAAATCCAACCAGATTGTCCACCAAAACAGTACCAACCTGGTATCAAACCCCAACACCAGAGGCCCAGAATACTCTATACCAAACTCCAAACAAATATCATTGTTCTTTAACTACTCCTCATCACTTTCTGCTTTAACTTCTTATAAATCCTTCTTCCTGAGAGAAGATATGGAAATACTCACAACTGTACCCAAAGCTGCATCTAACTTGAATTTCCCTTTAACTCCAGAAAACACTGGCCCTCCCCTTCACGCAGTTATGATTGTAGCTTTGTTTTTCCCTTTCTTTGTTATTTCTATGATAGTCAACAGAAACACATTTGTGATGGCATGTTTTTTTTTCCATATTCTCCATGCTAAGAAGAACTCAAGGCAGCAAAGGTAGTGACAAGTTGCTTGTGTGTTTGTTTGTCTGTCTTGATAGCAAAATATCACGTGAATGATTTTAATAAAACTCTCAGGAAGTAATCACTGGATGTACATCTACAACTGATTAACTTTTGGAGTCAACTCAATTCTAGACAGCTTCTAGGCAAAATTAGCCATCGCAAAACTGGCGCAGCTGAGTTAAATTTGCAAATATTGAGCTAAAGTTTGATGTGGTAGTAGCCAAAAGAGCGCTACTTTTCAGCACTTCTCTCTCAGGTCCAGCAGCTACATCAATATTTCACGTACAGCCTATAGTTTCTACAAAAGTAACATAAACGTGCAGAAGCAGATGGCCCTCTGCTTGATGCATGATGGGAACTGATCAAACTTTGAAGATGTGATCCCGGTGCAACAGGCATCCCCAGCTTCAAAAGACACCTACCAAAATGATTTAAAAGTCCACACCTTCATTCAGTCTCACTTTCAATGTGCATGCCTTAAAATGAGTACAACTTTAGCGATGTGTGTGTGTGTGTGTGTGTGTCTGTTCACCTCCCACATCAGCCTGGTGTCCAAGCTTTCATCCAGCTCACTGGGAAGCTTTTTCTCACCAGCAAAGGGGCCAAACTTTTCTCCCTTGGAAGTAAACAAGAGGATTAACTTGTCAAACATTTTTGTAAAATATAATGGCAGACAAATGAAACACACAAATGAAAACACAAAGCACTTTAAGGGTACTCATTGCAAAATATGCCCAATATTTTTCCCACCTGATTTTGTTTACCTAAACTGTCTTTAAAAGGATATTCACCCCCTTGGATGTTTTATGCTTTTATTTCTGTCATAAGTCAGTCATAGTGAATCTAAACTGACTGCATGAAGAAAACTCATATTAAATCTTGACTAGTTTCTCTTGACACACCCAAGTTGAAATTTAATGAGTTTTCGTCATCAACGTCCTTCTCTTTGCCACTCTCCAATAAAGCTCAGACTGGTGAAGAACCGTCAGTCTCTCCCATCTCATCTGAAGTTAGTAACACTAACAGAGAGCTCACAGGTGTCTTGGTCGTCTCTCTCACTATTCTCCTTCTTTACGCTCACTCAGTTTGTGAGGACGACCTGCTCTTGGTAGATTTCCCATTTAGCTTCCATTTCTTGATGATGGATTTAACAGAACTCCTGCGGATGTTCATGACCTTGAAAATCCTTTTGTATCCATTTCCTGACTTCTACTTCTCAATAATCATTTCTCTGAGTTGAATAGGACAGCCACTTTCATATGAATATTGATATTTAGGCTGTCACTTATTTTACATTACATATTTATATTTAATTGGTATCACTCTGTACAAATTTCATTTTGACGTTGAAGATTTTTTTTGTTTTGGTTTGTTTTTTGTAATATTGACCATGATTGATTTATGACAGAAAAAAAAGCGTAAAACTTCCAAGGGGGTGAATACTTTCTATAGCCCATGTATAGAAACCTCCAAAGTGACTGAAAATAGTTCAACAATGGCGACGTCCATGGAGGAACCGTTTGGGAACGAGAGGTCCAACAATTTTGATGCACTGGTATGCATTTACACTCATCTGATAGCTGATTTGTTCTGACAGTTGCTTTCTTTTACGTTTATATTTCCACCTAAACGTCTTTTACGAGATTCCACGCCTGTCCAGATTCAGGCAAGTGCTCTGTTTACACTGAGTGCTTGGAAAAACAGAATGGCATTTAAATATATCTGGAAAACTACTACAGTAAACTCTTTTAAACTGCACCATTTGATAGAGTTCAGGATGACCTTTTTATGTTTTATTTTGAAGCTTGCAATGCGTATCTTTGTTAATCAAGGATGTGCTTTTTGCACTGTGGACAGATGTTGAATGCCTATAGAGGACACGCCTGCTGCGTCATGTAACATGTTTCTAAACATACAAGGGGCGTGGTCAAAATATTCATCCTCAGTTACGTTCAAATACACGAACCAAGTCGAGTTCATATTTTACAGCTTCATATATCTGCTTTAAGTATCTGAAAATTTGTCAAACGAGGGCATTAAAGTGTGTATGGTAGGAAAAGTGGCGCTCGGACTTGAAGTTTTTTAGATAAATCTAACATTATTGTGGATTCAGGACCACGGTTTTTCCTCCTTTTGTCGACATACATGAATCCCCGAAGTGAGCCCGGAGAAAACCGCTGCAGTTACTGCAGCTACGTGGCACTTGAACGTCACACAGCTCTCGGTTCAGACTGACAGCGACTGCACGGAAAAAAGGGCGAGTGGAGAAAAATGTATCCACGAAGCAACAAAAAAGTGCCCAAAAACTACCTTTAAACGCGTCCAACTCGGTGTCAAACCTGCCCCAGTCAGAAACTACAAACCTTTTTCACTCGCCTCGCCGTGTAAAGACCGATTCCATCCTGGACCTTTGAAGATTTCAGGGAGAATCTGTCTGGCACGTACATACCCAACATTGTCATCACTCGGAAACGTTTTTTTCCCCCCACTGACAAATCAGTCGGTTGCCATTAATGCCACTGGAAGTGGAGAAGAAGTCATGGTCAGTTTCAGGTTAAGGCGGAGAGTTTCTTCGGAAAGCGGTCCAGGTTAGGCTTGTCTCGCTCGCGCTGTAGGAAATCAAAGCGGCGCTCTGATTGGTCCAAAGTTTGGAACCAGAGGGGGCTACCTTTGTGTGCGCGTGGGCGATCCGTGCAGGCTGCGCTCGCGAGCCTGCAGATGTTAGGACGTGCAGCTTTCACACAGAGATGAACACAAACCAGCTTTAAACAAAAATAAGACAAGAAAAAAGACCCATGTAATAATAGAACAGCAAATGCCCAAGGTAAAAGCACACAGAACTGACATATTCACAAGGTACTAAATTTTTATTATTCATAATAATAATAATAAAAGGGTCTAGCAATCCTTAAAGGAATCATATACTGCCTTTCCTGCCATAGTTTACACTAAGGTCATTTTGTACTGAGGGAGCCATTTTGGTCAAACCTTGAAAATAACATTAAGTCAGTTCACGCTCAGCGTTGTAAATGACTCTCAGCTACTACCACACCAAACTGGAGCACAATATCTATTAAACATTATCACTTGTAACCACTTTTGGGTTTTCTAAGGTCAGCTGAATTATTCTGGCTCCAAAAGGTAAGCAGTCATAGAGGTATATCTACCAATTATTTCCTGAAAGTATCATTAAAACCCATCCTGTGGTTCATGAAATATTTTGCTAACAAACAAAGGTAAATCCAATGGTTAATGGCAAAGTTTCAAACAAAGATCTGACGCAATGAGTATTGCGTTGGGAATAACTTTCAGCTCCTACACCTAATTTTAGCTCAATATCTGTAAAACTGTCTAAGTTATGCTAATGTTTGTGACTGCCTCGGTCAGCTGGCTGTGGCGGCCATCTTAAATCAGGTTCACTCCAGAAGTTAATCACTTGTAGATGAACATCCAAGGATTTTTTTTTTTCTGAGTGCTTCATTAAAATCTGTGCAGTGGTTCATGAGATATTACTTCAAAAGAATTGTGAAATCTCTACTGTAGAAGCTTTGTTACATTTTGTTTTTGTTTTTTAGGTCAAGATAATGTATGGCAAAGTTTAAATGCCAATGCAATTACAGAGAAATAGTTTGAGCACTTTGCTGCTTTCATGGATTTCAGATAGCTCAGGAAAACCCCACCATCTATTTCCCCCCTTCAACATTCCCCTTAAAACCTTCAGGATGTTTAATGTTCTGTGTGTCTTGGCTTTAATTTGGTATCTTCTGGTTCCTGTGCTTCAGGCGTGAAGCAGGCAGCACGGCAACCACTTAAACCAAATTCCCTCAGGAAGACAAATAAATCAGGACTCATATTCAATCTGGAATGAACCAGGCTGAAGATAGTGACAATGATGACGCCGATCAAGATCATCATGAAGTTAAACATTATGTTTTATAAATATATATATATTAACTTTACCATCTTTCTGGGGTTGGTAGCAAATATCTGAGCATCTCAAGTCTTTACCAAGTCAAAAGCTCTGAAAACACACAAGTCTGTTCATTTGTTTTGGACCATAAATTGAACATTTTTTTTATTTTATTTTATTTTCAGAGAATTGTTTAGATTTGGAGAGGAAAAATATGCTATACTCTTTAGAGCTGGAAATTCAAATTTTCCATTTGTCATTGGATGGACGGTTAGAGCATTAACATGTGTAGCCATAAGGAAATAAATAATAAACTTTGTTCAAATCAAGAGCACATTAGCCTCTGCAAACTTAAAGCAGGGAGGAGTGAAGCCAAGGGTTTGTTCGCAACTAGATTGATCCTAAAAGATGGCTCCTTAACAACCATCCCTCATCGAGCTGCAGAAAAAAAGACTTGCAAATATTTGAGATCACATTTTTCTATCAGTTTGCTGCATGTTTCTCTCACTGGTTTGCAATCATTAGATTACAACTATTGGAGTCCAAATGATTCAAGATGGCCGCCACAGCTAGACAACTTTAGCAAACACAAGAATGGCTAAAGCTCAGTCAGTTTTACAGATAAGGAGCTGAAATTTGATGTGGTAGTAGCTGAGAGTAGCTCGTCCCAGCCTACACTTTGAGCGCTAACAGATCACAAACAAGCTCTGTTTAAAACTTTGCCATCAACTCTGTCTGTTAGCAAAATGTCTCATGAACCACTGGACGGATTTTAATAAAACTTTCAAAACACAATCATTAGCTTTACATCTACAACTGATTGTAGTCCTTTCCAAATTCTCCCGCAGAAAACAAAGCTTTTGATTTAAGCAGCAAGTTCAAGAACATTCAGGACAATGATACACAGTAATTGCACTGATGTTAGTTACATTAATATTCCATCAGAAATTGTCTTGTGAAATTATCCTGTTAAAAGTGCCCCAAGCTGCACCAGAGGTGTTGCAGCGAGCTGCTGCTATTTCCAAATAACCAAATAATTGTATGTAAATAACCTTATAATACAAAAAATTATGACAATAAAAAGATTTATAAAATAGAGTTGTTTTAAAACACCATAAAAGCTTTGAGATTGGAGTTGTTTTAAGATGTTAGCAATCCCCTTTAGTCTTGGCCCCGCTCAGACGATCTATTTGCCTGTCAAAATTAAATGATATTTCTCTAAACCGAGGTCGTCCAAAAGGCCGTCTACAACAGGTAAGACATTAATTGTTTGTAACCTTACCAGAGAACCCCACAACAGATCCGAGCTCTCGTTTTAGGTATATTTATGTGCTCCCTGTAGATTTATGAAAAAGACACATTTTTGTCAGTATGTTCTGAAGGCTTGTGGCTTGTATGAACCAGATTCAATCATTTTCTGACTCTGACCTAAAAGAATTCCTCAGAATCTTTCCCTGCATTGTGTCAGGATCGTGAAGTCCCCAGTAGGTCAACAACGTTTTCTTTAATAACTAACAAGGATTCATGTGTCTGCAACGACAATAAAAGTAGCATTACGTGAAGGAATGCATATCACCCACTGCCTTTCATGTCAGATCTTTCTATGATAAGAAATGACAGAGTCATAGCTGTTTCTGTCAAACCTTCTAAATTACATTATGCTCAATCTCATGCTATATTATGAGATTTTGCAACATATGATAGCACTAGAAGAATGTGTTGAGGATGACTTTCAGCTACTACCACACCCAATGTAGCACAACATCTGTAAAACTGATTTATGATATAATTTGCTAACAGTCAAACAGGATTGGTGCCAACAAATTAATGTCAAAACCTTTGAAGCAAAAATAATTCACAATGTGTAGTGTTAAAAAAAATGCTCGGACACTACCACACCAAATTTTAGCTCAATATCTATAAGACTGACACAGTTATGGGCATTTTTGTGTGTTCTAAGGTCAGTTGACTGTGGCAGCCATCATGAATTGATGATATGTCATGAATCCACTGGTTCATGACATATTTTGCTAACAGACATAGCTGATGGCTAGCTTTTATAAACAGATCTCATTCAACCTGTTAGCCCTGAGAGTGTGTGTGTTGAAGATGACTCTCAGCCTCTACCTCACTAAAGTTTAGCTCAGTGTCTGTAAAAATAACTGGATTACAGTCATTTTAGTATTTGCCCTTCGTGGCAGAGAGTGATAAAAAGTGAGCGATGTTGACAATTAGCATTTCCAAAGGCAGACATAAAGGAGTTCAAGCTAAACTGTTTGGACAGAGTCAACATGGCACATCAAAAGAGAAGCATGTAACGTTCTCCAGCTAGCTTTTCATGTCTGAGCTGATGAAGTGTTTAAACACTGAAGAATGGAAGTAGTTTGTGAACAGGCTGGTGTAAAACCACAAACAGACCTCACATTATCTCCATCATATTCTCCCTGTCTTCAGTCACCTTGATTTGTTGACTTTCACCCTGCAGGGGGAGATTAGCATCATCTCCTATCACTGACTGTTTGTGTACGTTCTGTTTTCGGACACCTCTTCAACAAACCTCTCCCCTCTTTAATCTGCAGCATCATAGGGTTCTCTTGCTTTCTGTTTACTGTGTTTGTGGCTGGTGTTTATACCGGCGGCTTCCTGTTGTGTTGTGGCTCTATGCCTAACTGCTCTGTGATTGGTCCAAATGACAAGCGTTGGTCCATAATTACAGCAAAGGCTGAATCACGACCTTCGTGTTTACATCAGAGTCAATGAGCTCGAGTGCCCAAACGACTGTTTTTGATTGGTTTACATTCAAAAATGGAAGTAAACATCTTCTTTAATTTCTGGGAGGGTTGTCTTCTTGATTTAAGCCGTAGAAGTGGATCAAGCCTGGGTTATAAGTCTGATCACAGTTCTTAGAGGGTTTTTGAGTGAATCGACCACACACATCCTTTTTGTTCATTGCTGTCCCTGCTGACTTCTCTGTCAGTACCTCAGTCTGTCAGGGCAGGATGGTTAAAGTTCATGACCCATTTTTCCTCTGTGCGCTTTTAGGACCCTTCATCCCATTAACTTTCACCCAGCTTTTACTGAGTTCGTGGGGCTCTCCCCACCGCCTCTGATCTCCAACACCTGCACAAGAAGACAGAGAAGCACTTGCAGGGGGTCTTTTTTTGGAAAGCGGGAAAACGTATCACAAAAACAAGATGGGAATCCAAATTTTATGAGTCTAAGATCACGGACAAACTAAACTGGCTTGTGCAGAATCCACAGGGAAAAAAGGTCACTCTTTCATAGAAGACATTCTGAATAAAAAATGCTTATCAGCTCAATAAGTGTAAAAACATGCATGTTAGGCTGCTTTCTGCCCAGGCCTCCCTTGAAAAAGAGATCTGTGATCTCAAAGGGATTTGCCTGGTTAAATAAAGGATAATAAATAATAAAAGAAGAATGTGTTCATAAAAGTCATGAATAAAACAATAAGATAAACTGAGAAACAGCAGACTAATGATGAACTGATGAAACAATAAGATCACAGGCAGAATCAGCTAGTAAATAGGAGCCAACATTATTAACTGTTGCCACGCCAGAGCTCTCACTTTAGGTCAGTGATTAATCCAGTTTTTTAAGGTGCAGCTTGGGATCTAACAAGACTAATCCAGTCACAACAATGATCTTGTAAATGTTGTTAAAGATTGAAGGGATGGAGTTAAAAATACACAAGAGAGAACTGGCAGCTCTCAGCATTTGATGATCTCCGAGGTCTTCCAGTGTGTTCTCAGTGATTTTTCAGTGAACGGTAAAGTCACCATGGTCTGCATCAAATTTTTAAATGGTTTATAGCAGTCTATAACTTTTGTCTGTTCTGGGAGGGAAACAGTATTTCAATTAATGCTCAACAATCTCTTAACAAGCTCAACATTTTTGGTGAATTCTTAGGCCCAACTTGTCACCTGCAACTGGTACCAAGGGGTCACAGCCAACTTGAGCTCAACCTGGATCCAGACTTTCTCTCCAATTGGTACAAACTTTAGTGATTCTTGGGCCAACCTTTTGCAAGAGCTTATCAAACATGACTGGCTCACTGTTAAGATGGCTGTCGAAGTTAAGTCAGGGGCTGATCCAGCACCTTGGTCTCCTTCTGCGCTTCAGCACCTTCCTCCCAATGGTCATCTTGTTCTGGAGGAGTTCTTGGTGACCTAGTAGGAGAGCACTGTGTATCAACGGTTTATTGTTAATCTTGGATTATTCCCCTTTAGGAGATGTTTCTTCTTCAACACTAGTCAGAAGCTGACGGGAGAGCACCAGAATCAGCTCATATTTATGCCTCGAGACACATGGTCTCCCAAGGGATGCTCACCGATCACAAAGGTTGCCTGAGGATTTCTCATTGGTCTTTAAGAGATCTCTGTTGGTCTCTTAAAAAGCACTGTTCAATGGTCTCTGCAGGGAAGCATGGTTGCTGTTGGTCTGTCAACAAATGCTCAGGAATCATTGTAGAACTAGAACAAGTGCTAACGGCTCTCCAGAGAGTTTCCCCAGAAACTTTTTTTTTTTTTTTTTTTTTGGGGGGGGGGGTTTAGACTGCTGGGTGATCTGGACAATTTTTAGTTGCTCAGTGATTGCCCAATTATCTCCATCCTGTGGAAAGGAGCTATTAGTAGTTACAACCAGGAAAGGGGTGGAGATGCACTATATTTTTTTAAAGTATTCACTCATCTCCTTTCACACAGACATGAACATGAGTGACATCCCATTCTTAATCCATAGGGTTTAATATGGTGTTGGACCACCCTTTACAGCTATAACAACTTCAACTCTTCTGGGAAGGCTTTTCACAAGGTTTAGGAGTGTTTATGGGAATTTTTGACCATTCTTCCAGAAGCGCATTTATGAGGACAGACACTGATGTTGGACAGAAGGCCTGGCTCACAGTCTCTGCTCTTATTGATCCCAAACGTGTTCGATCGGGTTAAAGTCAGGACTCTGTGTGGGCCAGTCAAGTTCTTCAAAACCAAACTCACTCATCGTGTCTTTATGGACCTTGCTTTGTGCACGGGTGCTCAGTCATGTTGGAACAGGAAGGGGCCATCCTCAAACTGTTCCCACAAAATTGGAAGTATGAAATTCAAAATTGTCCAAAATGTCTTGGTATGCTGAAGCATTAAGAGTTTCTTTCACTGGAACTAAAAGCTGAGTCCAACTCCTGAAAAACAACCCCACACCATAACCCTCCCTCCACCAAACTTTACACTTGACACAATGCAGTCAGAGAAGAACCGTTCTCCTGGCAGCAGCCAAATCCAGACTCATCCATCAGGTTGTCAGACAGAGAAGTTTGATTTGTCTCTCCAGAGAACATGTCTCCTCTGCTCTAGAGTCCAGAGGGGGTGAGCTTTACTCCACTGCATGCAACACTTTGCACTTGGTGTTGGAAGGCTTGGCTTCAGCTGCTCAGCCATGGAAACCCATTCCATGAAGCTCTCTGCTCTGTTCTTCAGCTGATCTGAAGGCCACATGAAGTTTGGAGGTCTGTAGCTGTTGACTCTGCAGAACGTTGGTGACCTCTGTGCTCTTTGCTTCTCAGCATCCACTGAACCCGCTCAGTCAGTTTATGTGGCCTACCACTTCGTAGCTGAGTTGTTGCTGTTCCCAATCGCTTCCACTTTGTTTTAAAACCATAACAGCTGACTGTGGAATATTTAGTAGCGAGGACATTTCAGGACTGGACTTGTTGCACAGGTAGCATCCTATCACTGTACCACGGTGGAACTCACTGAGCTCCTGAGAGCGACCCATTCTTTCACAAATGTTTGTAGAAGCAGTCTGCATGCCTAGGTGCTTGATTTTATACACCTGTGGTCATGGAAGTGATTGGAACACCTGAATTCATTGATTCGGATGGGTCAGTGAATACCTTTGGCAATAAAGTGTATAAGTCTGGATATACAGTAATTATTTTCCATGCAAATTAAATGAGTCAAAGGTGCTGAGTTACTTGTAAATCTCTGAGGGTTTTTTTTTCTTTCTTTCTTTTTATAAAAAAGGGTATTTTTTATACCCACGCTTAAGGTTTGTAGGGTTTAATAAGGACAAGGCAGAGTTGTTTTTTTTTTAATTGTCGTTGATAATTTTAAAGAAGTTTGATAAGCACAGGATCAAGACTTTGAACCTGATCATTTCCAACTCTGGAACTGAGCCACCCGGTGGCTAAGCTGTAAGTCTGTAAGGGCCAAAAAAAATACAAAAACCACATTGAGGTCATGGTGAAGGAAAAAACTGTGCTGAAATAAATACTTTTTGAGTTTTTTGGGTTTTTTTTTTTAAGGAAATATTTTCAATCAGGGGAAACCTCACTTTGGCAAACATACAAATGGTTTTATACAATATTTTCCAAATGAATCAGTGCATTTTTTTTCTAAATTCTCCCAAACCTGATACTGTAGATTGAAGGGCCAGACCACCTTTTGTTTCATGTTTCACAAACCCCCGCAGCCCCTAACCACAGCTCCCTATTTCAAGGCTGTTCTCTGAATAGCCAGCAAACCATTTCCTGAAGTTTCGAGGCCACTGGCTAAACGATGTTTTCATTCGACAACCTCAGGTCGCCACTATAGGGAGGGTCTTCAGAGGGAGCCTTTTGAAATTACAATACTGATGAAGCGTGAGAAATTACAAGCACTTAGATGTGATTTCATGAGCGCAAGAGAGCAGGAGGACCACCCCAAGGCAGATCATTCAAGAGGGAGCGGTGGCGCTGAGTACACAAACACACACAACCCTGCAAGTGAACAACACACACATGCACCGAAATCCCATTTCAGTGCAGACAAATCAATACCAAAACAATGTCTTTATCCTGAAATATGTTTCATGTGTGGGGGATTATTCTAATATGATGATACGATGGTATGATAATAACAGTGACCTTACAGTTTAATATGCTGTGGTATCGTCTGAAAGTTATACAGGAGGCAGTTGATGGTTTTTCCACTGCTTATCTGACGGAGATCAGCGATGATGAGCAATGCCCGAGGGCCCTTGGTCCCCCTCCACCCTTCCTGGGAATGGGATCGTGGTCAGGGTGGGTTTGGAAGGAAGCCCCTGCTTTTTTTTTTTTTTCTTGACCCTCTGGTAAATCAGAGTTGTGTTGAACTGGTTTGGACTTGAGTGTTTAATAATGAGCTGCTGACTCCAAAATATTTTCTTTCTGTTGTACTCCTTCTACTTTCCAGCTGTGTAAAAACTCTCATTTCATTCTCATAATGTACACTGCTTATTTCCTGCCACAGTAAATTGGTGTCAGGTAGAATATTTTCATCTCACTTCCCTCTTCACATCTACTTTGTCACAGTATTGATAGCCTAATGGGATATTTTGGACATATTGAAGTGGAGATCTGTGGAAAACTTATGAACAATTAAAATATTTCTTGTTGACTGTCACTTTTCAAACAGCCTCAGTTTGGAGAAATAACTTCAGGTCTGACAGAACTGATAAACTAACAGCTAGTCTGAGTGGGGCCAAGACCAAAGTTGATCACTGTTGTTTAAACACAACTCCAGTCTCAATAAAATCATATTTCCTGTAAACATTATTTTCACAGTTCTTTACGCATCCAGGGGTCACTTTTCAGCAGGAATATCATAATATTTCTTTTAAAATAACCATGTAAATTAAAACTGATGACAGTGTAAAGGTTTAAATTACATTTAAAGGAATCACTTGGACATTTTAAAGAAAGGAGTTGTTTTAAGAAGTGGGCCTGTTAGGATTAACTATTTGGTTGTCAATACAGTACAGTTCAAGTAAGCTCATAATGTTGAATAACCTTTTGATATAACTGAAAAATGTTTAAAAATGTCCTTTAGCATTTTTGTAAATGTTCGTTTTTGTTTTTGGTTGGCAGCAGTTAGTCACTGTAGCTATAGCTCAGTCAGTTTTAGAGATGTTGATCTAAAGTTTGGTGTGGTAGTAGCTGAGCATTATCCTCAACACATACTTTGAGCACGACACATTGCACAATAACTTTGCCATTAACTGTTGGAATCAGTCCTGTCTGTCTGTTAACAAAATGTCTCATGAACCAATGCTTCAACAGGCAGTCAAACATAAACCTAGACTCAACATTAAATTTGCTGGTAGGCAGATTTAGGACAGAGATAACTGTTTATGTTTTAGTTATTCATGCTAAATTAAGCTCAGTGCTAATTAAGGTAATCTTCTTAACTAATATGTAAGACAAAAATGCATCAAACTTGTTTCCTCTTCAGTCGTATTAGTGAAATCAAATGCACCATCCCAATAAACCAGTCCACCTAAACTGAATTGAATTGTTTTAATTGTTACCTGTACATTTTCTCAAAAATGTCTCTGTTTTTCATATTTAACGTGCATGAAGTGAGTATATACAAAGATAAAATGAAGGTTATTGAAAACACTTTTTCATTGTAAAAATGTACTTTAGAGGTGTATGTGTTTGTTTATTAGTTTTATAATAAATGTGGTGAACATCGGTCCTGAAATTTGCTTTTTAAACATTTTTTGGGCCAGTTAGCACTTTTTCTTTTCCTAAAATGATGAGAGCAGGTGATTGGTTAGGTTTAGATAATAAAACCATTTGGTAAGTTATAGGAAATCAGTTTAGTTACATGTTTTTTGTGGAGAAACTTGAACGTGTTTAAAACATACAGAATAGAAGTCCAGTTGTTACAGTAATGATGCAGATTCACTATGTTTATCTGGTATGTTAAAAACCACTAAAGACCCCTTTTTGTACCTATGTGTTACACCAGAAGGTATGTAAATGGGTTTACTGCAAATATAGCAAAACTTATAGACAAAAGTAACTCCAAAAGTTAAACAGCTGTAGGTGAGATGTACGTCCATCTTACTGTGCAATGCCTTGAAATCTGTTCATTAGTTCATGAGATATTCCGCTAACATGAGATATTCCGCTAACAGAAGGACACGTGCAAAAACATGTTATACCCGCCTTTAATCTCTCAGTATTGGGTGATAATTAGATAATTAGGTGATCCTGATATGTCAAAATCAACTGCTGTTTTTAGTGGTTGTAAAAAACAAATACAAACCTCCAAATTTCAGTAATTTACAAAGAGAAAAGCCAGGTACGTATTAGTGCATGTATCCACACGCACAGAGCAGCCTCAGGTGGATGGAAAAGGTCTCTCTTTCTGATTTGGCCAAGAAAAGCAGCTGTTTCTCAAAAATTGCCATGTTTCCGTCCTGACTCCCAATCTGGGTAGCTGCACTCCAGCTTACCGTCACACCTCGCTGTCAGTCAAGAGCCGCTGGTTGCAGGAAATGCAGGGAGGCTTCGCCTGGCTTCCATTAACCTGTCGTTGCCCTGGAATAATGAGGAGGGCCTTCCAGAGAGTTCTGGGAGTCACGGGTATCCCTGTAAACTGCCACTAATAAAGTAGGCCAGCTCTGTTCAAATGTTATCCCTACATGTGTGAAGGAGATCAGCTGTGAAGCTTTTTAAAACATTCCTGCTCTCTCTGGTCGACTCAAGAGGTCTAGGGGGGGTGGGGGGATGCACAGACACTTCAGTTTTTCCAACCTGCTTCAGAAAACCCATTCGCAAACACTCGTGCAAACATGAACGCACAGAGAAAGCTCTATCTGAGTGCTCACATCTGCAGGATTCCCTATGTTTATCTTTTGCACAGTAATGAGCGCTGGGCTTTGATGCATGCGATTTGTATATATGTGTGTAGATGGGGCTGGAAACGGAGTGGAGAGAGACATGAAGGGCCAAGTTATACTCGTAAGTGGAGGAATCATAGAGGTGGATGAAAGAGCTGACTGATTTCTGATGCTTCCAGTTTAAAAATGAAGAGGCAGCTCACTTCAGTCAAGGCTTCTTCTGCTGTTGTAGCAATATGTCTTTAAGTCAGAATCAGAAGATTGTTGTGTACTGTTTGCAGAAATATAAAATGAACTGCATTATAGGCATAATTAGTTTAGGCAGAAATCAATTGGAAGTGGACCCATTAGCCATTATTTGCTTGTCACTACAGCAAACGGAGGGAGGTCATTTGTCTTAAACGAACAACCCTAAAATACTCCCAAGATTATGTTTCTTGTGCTGATGCTACAACAAAGCAGCAGCAAAAGCACAAACCAAAATAAATGGATCAGTTTATGCTAATGGTTAGTCTGAGTAATCAGACACAAAGACTTTTTGCATTAAGAAACAATGAAAAAGAAAGAAATGCAATTGTTGTAGTCAGTCACAGTTGCTTTTTTTAGTTCTAGTAGAGGCAAGAATTGTGAATTCATGAGAAAAACACTGCTCCATTAGTACTTTGTTACACCACCTCTGGCTTTTCTAACAGCTCTGAGACGTGGACCTAACTAACGACAAACAGTACTCTTCATCAGTTTGACTCCTACTGTCTCTTATTGCTGTTTCCAGATCAGCTTGCAGGTTGGAGTCTTGTCCTTGACCATTTCCTTCAATTTCCACGAGAGATTTTCAGCTGGATTGAGATCCAGACGGTTTACAGGCCATTACATTGAGACTATAGGTCTTTCTTGAAGGAAAGTTTCCTTTGCCCTATGGCAAGATGCATAAACATTCTGAAAAATAGTCTTCTTCACCAAACATTCTTACAACTGATGGAATACACTGACTCCAGTCTCTTCCCCACTTGTTTCTCATTTCTTTTTATGTGAATTTTCTGTTTTATGCTTTAATTTTTTTTATCTTGGTGCTTTGATGTTTTCCTTGGTCTACCAGTATGCTTCCCTTTTACATCTTGCCAATTTTGTTTGTACTTGGTCCAGATTTTAGTCTCAGCTGACTGGGAACAACCAACATCTTTTCAACATTCTTTGATGATTTACCTTCTTGAAGAAGTTTAATAAGCCTCTCCTTTGTTTCAGCTGACACCTCTGGTGTTGGAGCCATGATTCATGTCAATCTTCGTTCAGCAGCTCTTCAAGGTGGGAGACTCTTTTTTTTACTGAATACTAATTTGCAGATTTAATCTGATGCAGGTATTTGTTTTAGAACTGCAAACTACTGAGGGATTCCAGAGTTTTTTCCCCCTACTTTATCTGAATAAAGCAACCATGACTGACTGCAACAGATATATTTCTTTCTTTTTTGTTGTTGTTGTTTCTTAATGCCAAAAGCTTGGAATTTTTAACAACTGTGGTTTTGTGGCATGTTTGTAATTTGTTTTGTTTTATTACACAAAATTAAACAAGTGAAAAACATCCTCCAAGAGTTGTGATTCCATGATTTTGCCAGGGGGGGTTTATTAACGAGGGCTGGCTTCCACTTTTGCAGCTGCTAAAGCTGGTTCTTCTTTATGAAGGTTTGCTTTTATTTTGTCCAAACCTAAAGGGATAGTCTGGTCATTTTCAAAGTGATGTTCTGTCAAATAGCAATAGATACGGAAAAAAGAAAAGGGCATAAGCAGTGGCATCACTAGGCCTGTTTTAGGGGGGCTTCAGCGCCCCTAAAATGTTTTCAAGCCCCCCTAAATAATTTTGGTGTAAATTTTTTTTTTTTTTTTTACAAAAATTCAATATAATGTGGCCAGAATATGAGTTTAAATAAAAAAACATATATTATTTCATTATTAACTCAAATATATGATCATAAATCTGTCAGTTGTCTTTTTCTTTACAGTGTAAGGTAGAGATCCTCTTTGGTGGGTCGTTTTCAAATCCATTCCACTTGTTCATATAGAGTACTCCCTCACCACATGAAATCCAGTCCATGTTTTCCCTACAAACTTCGTTATCCGATCCATTCCGCTTGTTCGTATAACATACTCCCACACTACATGGATTCCAGTCCACGTTTTCTCTGCAACCGTGATACCAGAGTGCTAGCAAGTTTACAAGCAGAGCCAGCTAAGAGCAGCATGAACAGTAAGTGAGCAGACCAGGAGAATGTTCAGTAAAAAATGGACATACAAAAGTTTTTCAATAAAGTAAGTATTAATCAT
>NC_051453.1:18310896-18324316 GCF_001649575.2 Kryptolebias marmoratus | reverse complement strand
GTTTGTTGATGTTCTGAATAAAAATATAATTGGTTGCTTAAAACGTTTACACAGTAAGGTATCTGTTAAATGTGTCCAAAAATGTGGAAAAGCAACTCAGGTTTTGTTAGCTGTTTGAGAAATTTTGTTCTTGCCCACTACGTTTGTTCACATCCTGTGCATCTCCTGGGGGCTAAGCCCCCCTTGTCCTTAAAACCTAGTGACGCCCCTGGGCATAAGTCTTCCTCCAGGCTAGGCTAATGACTAGCCAAACAAGCTCTTTTTTAATTGTTGTTGTTGTTGTTTTGTTTGATTATTAGGCTCTTTCTCCTACACAACAAGCTGGTGTATAAGAACAATAGGTTAGCTAATATTAAACAGCTACAGTTTTGTTTAATATGTTGCGTTTTTCTTAACCGAACAATAACCGTGTTACTATGTGAATGTATGTGTGCTGAGCATAGACCATTATATGCTGATGACATAGAGAACGCAGGATATATCATTCACACCAGGGATGTGCGGTCAGGGGAGGCAGAGCCTCACCTGTCATCATGACAAGAAAAAAAAATTATAACATAAAATGAATATTAATATTTGTCCATTGATCTTTATGTATGACTAATTTTCGAACATTTTTATAGTCAAAATCGCTGAAATTGCATATTTCCTGTTCAAATACAAGGGTGAAACGCGAGGTGCAGCAGCGAGCCGAGCCGAGCCTCTGAATGTGCAATCCATCACAAACTGCCATTGGCCCATGCCTGTTGCCGTATCGCAGCATGTCGCCAATATAATGGTTTATATACCCTGATTTTCCACAGTCTGGCTAATGTCTTTAACCATTTCCATTTAATGTGTGTTAGTGACATATTTAGTTTTGCTGAGGGGACATAAAACCGCGGTGAAAAGGCACAGGGTGAGGCAGGGCAGTACTCTGCCGCACTGAAGGGGGCGTGCATGAGCCAACAGGAGCTTGTTGCTGCTGTCCTTTTACGCAGAGGCGAGTGAGAGCGTTAATTTTTGTGTTTTGCTCCATCGGACTGCCAAAATGGTAATTGTAACATTTTTTCTTATCTTATCTTTAATATGTACTTGAGAGAGAGAGAGAGAGAGAGAGAGTGTGTGTGTGTGTGTGTGTGTGTGTGTGTGTGTGTGTGTGTGTGAAGAACGCTGATGAGATATGAAATAACCAGCAGCCAATTGAATAAGCTGCCCTTCTGGGTTTATATATTTGTAAATCTGACTCTAAAGAAGTCAGTGCCTCACCAACCATGAACCTCACCACATGTCACTGACTCACACCCTCAACACCTTTGATGTATACAAGGTCTACCTATGCTCTGCACACACACATTTGCGTAAAGACACAGACAATGTTCAGGTGAGAAAACACTGACAAACTAAAGAAATGGTGTCGAGCAAAAGTGTAGAAGTTTAATATAAGCTAATGTTGCGTTCTTTCACACCGGCATGTCATTTTTGAGAAAGAGTTATTTTCTAAGCGGCTAAACGGCTTAGTGGCTAACACTGTTGCTTCACAGCAAGAAGGTTCTGGGTTCAAACCCTGAGTTGGACTTGAGGTCTTTCTGTGTGGAGTTTGCATGTTCTCTTCATGTTTTCTCCAGATGCTCCCGTTTCCCCCCTCAGCCTAAAAACATGTGTGTTTAGGCTGCCTTCAGGCCCTGGCCTTCCTTGAAAATAGATCTGTGATCTGAATGGGACTTACCTGGCTAAAAAAAGAAAAGTAATAAAAGAAACAGCCCCTAGTTTTGCTAGCCTGGACAAAGATTTCAGCCCTTTCTCTATACTCTGTGCTCTATGACTGATGTCCACGCTAATAAGGTACTAATTACTGATAAATATGTATCACTTCAAAAATTAACAGACTATCCCTTCAATGCAAATATTAAAGCTGCAACACATTTGAGAAAAAAAAACATTTGCAAAATAAAAAACAGTCAGTTAATAAAAGGACTCTTGTTAATGTTGCTGTTGCCTCATAAGTAAAAAAAAACACTTTTGAAAGCAAAAAAGGCTATTAAATTTAAAAATAAAGACCAATAAGTTACTCACTTTATGACAGAAGTCACTTTCAGAGATGGTTGCAGATGTCATTTTGTTGTATTCTTTACTATAAAAGCCATTATTCTCAAAATGTTTTTGTGCATTTTTGTGTGCTTTATGTATAAATACTTCTGATTGCACAAAATGCAAAAATGCACTTCTTATACATTTATGTGAAGTTACAATAATAAGACACTATTTTTTGTCAATTTTGTTGTGAATGTTGCCAAAAGCTATACAAAAGAAAACTTTTTCCGATGTAACTACAATCACAGCTTCTCAAATGCTTCCTTTTCTGTTAGCTGTTCTTGCAACCTATCATTTCTTTCACTTTGAAGTCTCACTGAATTATCATGTTGTGCTTATGCAACAATACTGCGAGTGTCTGAGTCCACACACAAAAAGCGCAGTGCGTTGGTTTATCTCAAATCCATGATTGTGATGTTAACTGCTCGGCGAAAAGAACATGACACCCAGGGTGACACGGGGATTACTTGTTCTATATTTAGGTTTTATGTACATGAATATTGGCAGGACATCTCTGTACATGTGACACACACACACACACACACACACACATACGCACGCACTCACAGCAGTACAGTGATAATAACACAGATCTTCAGCACAGAATACATTTACAATATGGGCTCTAGAGCAAACACTGGCTGACATACAGAAAGGAATGTCTGAACTACAACTTCCTCATAAAATTGGAATTTTTTTTCCTTTTTTTTTTTTTTTTGCAACAGTTATTACTGTCATCAACCAAATCAGACAATCAAAAATATAAACACAAAGTATAAAATAATTTAAGTTCCTCCCTAAAACATGAATATGCAGCGAGAGATCTATACAAAGCGGTTGAATCTCCTCCAGTTGGGTCGTGACTGAAGGAGGGGACAGATTTTAACAGACAAAAGCAAACATCATGCAGCAACAAAGGAACCTACAGGAGAAAATGGGATCTTCTTTGAAGTTCTGCCTCCCGAGTGGCGACATGATGTCAAGACAACAAGCCTGGTGGCAAAGCAGCTCACGCTACGGGCCACTCAAGACGTGCCACAGTGAAATGTAAACATAAATATACAGGTTGATATCTCTCTCTACAAACAGTTCAGTCACTGTTTACGGCCCCATCAGCTGCATGAGTAGTCAGTCTGTGTACACTTCTTAGTAGAATATCACTTAAGTGTTAAATAAACTTATTTAATATATATATTTATATAATAGATTTATTCTTTGCAGAGTCATTTAGCAGTATTTCCTTGTTTTCACCAGTTTGCTCTGGTATTTCACTGAGTGGCCGCTGTGTCCCACCACATAAACATCTAGCAGGTAGGTCTTGCCTGGTTCCAGTCCCGTGATGGTCTCTGTGGTCACAGCTTTCTGCAGGTTTGGGCTGTGGAAGTACTTGCACAGGACCTTTTCCAACTTCCTGCGGGTCTCTGGCCCGGCACACTGATTTTGTTCTCGACGTCGCTGCTCTTCGCCGTAATTCTCAGCCACCTCCTTACGGTAAATGCAATACTTGTTGCGGTCCTGCGTGCCCAGCCAGGCCACGGTGACGGAGGAGCAGGTGCGCAGCTTGTCGAAGGCCTTGATGCGGGTGTCCTCCGGAAGAGAAGGGAAAGGCTGTTTGCTGCTGGGCCGCGTGGTGGCTAGCACCTTCAAAGTGGAGGCGCCTTTCCGGCTTCCCCGTAAGCGGATCTGATACTTGGCTTTGGGCTTCCCCCGCAGCTGGAACTGTCGTACACCTTCCACGTTCTGGGAGAGCAAGAGCTTGCCATCTCGCCTCACCTGCACCTGCACTGCGTCCAGACACGAGTGAACAAACAGTGTGACCCTCTGATGGGAGGACACAGGAGCAAAGCGCAGGAACTTGGTGCCCTTTCTTTTGATGAAAACGTCCGATACTTTGCCATCCTTCAGCTCCTGTGTCTTCTGACGAGCTTCCTCTTTGGTGCGGGCAAACGTTCCTACATATGCCGTGCTGGTGTTGGTAGCAGAATTCACAGCAAACACATCAAAGTAGTACTGTGTGTCTGGTTTAAGGTCTGACACAGTGAAAATGTTTTTGTTTCCAATGCATATCTTCTGAATGTCAGACACTTTGGGTTTGGCTGCGTACGCCCGAGAGATCTTGTTACTTGTAAGGCCTCTGTCCTTGCCAAAACCATTGTCAGAGGGAACAAAGCCAAAGTGCACAAAGTCAAATGGGCTAAAGTCTCTGCCGGGCTTTGGAGCCAACATGAAGGCATCATCGGTGCTGATTTTAGCTTCAGCAGCGCACATGCTTTTGAAATTATGCTCCTTGTTGATCACCACACAGTACTGAACAGGCTGACCCATCAGAAAGCCTGTTGGGGTTGGCTTCCAGGCCAACGTAACAGTGGTGCGGCCCAGTGCGGTCACATCCACGCGGGGGTCGTAGGGCAGCTCTGGATAGGGCTGGTCTGACTCCGGAGTTGTGGTGGTGTACACCTTGAAGTTGCTGTCTTTCTCAGTGGACAGCAGCTCCAGCTGATAGAGACCAGAGGGCGTGCTGGTCGCCACATAGGACTCCACATCATTACCCTTGTAGGTGAATAGCTCCGTGCCCTCGTCTACAGTCACCTGCTGTTTCTGCTGGTCCAGAGGTTCAGGCTCTCCTGGAAAGAAAAGCAAACACTCAACATGAGCTCTTTGCTTGATATTTCATCTCTTCGCAAATATAAAGCCACGGCCCTTAAATATTTGCTCTCTTTGTCTTTGATGAAAGAAAAAAGATCCGCCCGACTTAAAAAATGTTCAATGCCATAAGAGTGTGACGAAACTAATAGATGATTAGCCCTCTCACGTCACAGCAGTGTTTACATTCCAAACATCCCCAAAGATCACAGGCCAACATTCATTCGGCTGTGTTGCAAAGAGGTGCCTTGTAGATCGTGTGTGAAAAAAGACAGACTGCGCTCTTACTCCAAGCTTAAGCAGGAAACCATAATATTATGTTTGTCAACCCGAGGGTGTGCTCAGCGGTGTACTAAAAGTTAATGTGCAAAGATCTGCTCCCACTGGAGACATCAAGAAAAGACAGCAAGCCTCAGTTTGACACTGTTGGCGCTCCATGTGTTGAGTTTAAATCTGTCCTTATTCTTTCAGCTTAAGATCTTTTTTTTTTCCTCATGAGGCAAGTCTCAGATCAACACAGCAGAGTATGCACCCAACAAATCACTTTGGAATATTTGATCTGACATAAGCGCAGATGTAGACAGACAGGTGCTTGAGTATTGAAGTTCATGTATCCTCAAACCACACTTCTGTGCTCTAAACTATTGCTTTAGTCATCTCGCAAGAAAAAAACAGCGCTGAAAGGACAACCTCCACATAGCGACAGGGTGGGGAAAATGTGTCCTCTATAAATCTGCTGGCGCCTTCACTGGCTCCACTGGCCAGCCAGCCTTATATGTGTCAACCCTGTTTGTTCGCAAAATATCTCATGAATCACAGGACTGATTTTATTGAAGCTCTTAGAAAGTAATCACCAGATATTCATCTACAACTGATTAACTTTTGGAATCAGCCTAATTCAAGATGGCTACCACAGCTAATCAGCCTTAGCCAAAGCCAAAAGGGTTACACTTCAGTCAATTTTAAGGATACCGTGCTAAAATTTGGTATGGTATTAGCAAAAAGTCATCTCCCACTCATACTCTTGAGTGCTAACAGATCTAATTATATCATTGTTTAAACTTTTGGCATCCAAGAGGGCGAGTGATAACCTTTTTCTGTTTTGAAGGAATGCTAATTTCCATTAGAAATTTGACCTGAATATAGGAAATGGTTCAGTTAGCTGAGTAGTGACTGCATCGTTCTCACTTAGTAAAATCAACTACAAAGTAAAAATAAAGACAAACAATATAGGCCTACATCGAAGACAATTCCCTAACTCCTTTATTGCAGTGTTTTTCTACTAGCCTATGCATGTATATGAG
The DNA here is from genome assembly GCF_001649575.2 of Kryptolebias marmoratus. Taxonomy (NCBI): domain Eukaryota; kingdom Metazoa; phylum Chordata; class Actinopteri; order Cyprinodontiformes; family Rivulidae; genus Kryptolebias; species Kryptolebias marmoratus. The sequence continues at coordinate 18,318,296 of NC_051453.1, read as the reverse complement.
AACAGCAAACTAAAACTCCAGAAATTCTGTAAATAGTTTTGGTTTTGGTGTGTCACCCCAAGATTAATAGTGGGCCCCATATGCCCAGTTTTTGTTTTGTTTTTTAAATCTTTGTAGGAGCCCTATGGAAAAAATCTTTATGTGGACAAAAATGAAAAGTAAAGAAAAAGAGGAAGGAAGGCAGACATCTCAGAGAACTGCATGATTTACTTCAAGAAAGTCAAGACAGCTTAAGTAAAGGGATGTAATGACTTTGATTCAGTAGGTTGACTAGAGTAGAGCCCTTTTTTTAAATTATAGGCGTTCACTTGGGTTGAGCCAGGCTTCATTAGTGGTCAGACTAGACACTACAAGTGTGACTTAATTAAAACCCACCAGAACACAAAGCCTAACATCACTGTGCAGGGTAATTGTGTGTGGGGGGGATAGTGATATCCACATAAGGTGTCATTAACCTCTTCCACTGCTGCCTGATGTCAGTTATACCTGATCCCTCTCCACTGGACTCTTCTGGTAGCTCCTGCAGGGTGAGTTTCCACTCCAGAGGAGCATCACAAGGTGTCACTGTCACAGACAGGGGTGTGTTGTCTTCCTCCACCACAAAGTAGTACCTGTGAAATAATAGGACCGATATGAACACTGGGACTTATACTTCATTACAGTCTGGTGTTATCCAAATTGTCTGCACATGCCGACTGAGACAGCAGAGTTAATATTATACCATTGACCTTGTTCACTCTCCGTCTGAGCTGACAGACTTTCTCATCTATTATTTACTTTTTGGATCAACACAAGAGATTGTGTTACAAAGAAACATCTGATATTTCTGTATATTTACAGGAAGAAGAAGCCATCAACAAGTTTCAAATTTGCTCAGTCTTCATTATGAATCAGCACAAGGTGAAACTGGTTAGCTTTAGTTTTCTGTTTTGACAAAACGTAGACACTTTTAATCACCAGGATCATGTCATTCATTTTAGTCATTGCCCTTACCTTTTGGGTGTGTCCCTGAAAAGGTAGCCACTGATCTCAGCTCCATCTGGTATGACGGAGGAGTCGTGGAACAGCGACTTGTCTCTGATCTGCATCTGAAAGAGCCCTTCATCTCTTGTAGGCAGCTTCTGGGCCAAAGATCCCAGACCCAGTAGGATTAACAGCACCAAGCTCCAACCTTTACACTGCCTCATTCTGAAACACACAGACAAATTACCAGTTAAATTGGGAATAAAATAAGGTACATATATGAGTTTATTGGCCAGATAACAGTCTTTCTATTCTCTTGTCTGAGCAGTAAATATGATGATTCAAAATAATATTCAGTTGACTAAACATAAACATGTAACAAAGGAGCAGATACCCCCCCTTTATAGTGGACGACAACCTTGTTACAGTCTCTAAAACTTATTAGAACAAGGCTGGGTTGCTGCAAAGTTGAAAAAACCTCCTTCAGGGTGAAGGCAGTTGTGACGCTGCTACGCTCCTAAAAAAAAGCCAAATAATTTGTTTCCCTGCTGTTTTGCTCTCCTGCACCCTCACCCTCTGTATACATTAGCAGCACATTCCCACAGAGGGACTGCCATGTATGTCCACAATCACACCACACTCTGGGCCAAGTCCTGACCCAACTCAGGTTAGGCGCCCTTTATTGAAGACCATGCTACAGTGAAAAAATAAATAAAAATCAGCCACAAATTGGATGGTCTTTGCAGGATCTTGGCAAATTCTTCAGGTATGTATTAGGAATGCATTGGGCTCCCCACTGACTATGCACAAAACATTTAAGGTTGTTGTGGCAGCATATCAAGGTCCTGGGAGAGCATAATAGCTGCGTATCCATGACGGGGGGCCTACGCTCACCAGTCGTGCTTTGTCATTTAAAATTTAAAGCAGGAACAAGCTTGCTGACCTCATGCCAAGGCTTTGACTGTGATCGTGACAAGGTCATGGAAATAGCCTAGCACAGGGGTTGAGTCGTGCTAGGGTGGTGTGATCATGTAACACATAGCTGCATCCTGATGTGGTCTAAGAAATTTAGACACTTAACAAAAATATCTTTAGTTGATCAGAGCATCTTTTAAACCACCTTATTTTAAAAACCCAAACACCTGATTAGAAAAAACTCATTTAGGAGAAGTTATGGGGCCTATTTGTCATAATCAATTTTTTTACCATTGATCTGATCACGAAAAACCTCTTTTAATGTACTTCTGACAATCTCAAACTGAGTGCAACCAACCATAACTCTAGGCTGAAATATTCTGACAAGTAAAATCTGGCTAATTTCAGTCTTAATGTTAAGCTAAGTTAAATGAAGCTAGACTAACTGATAGCTGAATATTTACTTGATATTTAGCATCTTAGCTTTTCCAAGAAATCATTCACCAAAAAAGGTAACTGCTGCTTAAAGCACTTTATCAATAACTGTTTCATATAAGCTACTTTGTGTTGAAAACAAATGTCTGTTTAATGTCAATAAAGTTCTGAATAAAGTGTTTTAATATTTTCTTTCATTTTAGGATTTCTAAATAAATCAACAGTTCTTTAAAGTTACAACTATTTGGCGTAACCAAGAGTGTTTTTTTTTTTGTTTCTCATTCCACGATGAAATGTGTTTTATGGCAGGCTTCGCTTTTTGATGTAATCTCAATTAACATTAACAAGGCAGCAGGGCGGGACGGTGGTTAGAGCTGTCGCCTCACAGAACAAAGGTCACAGGATGGGCCCTTTCTTTGTGGAGTTTACATGTTCTCCCTGTGCACGCATAGGTTTTCGCTGGGAACTCTGGCTTCCTCCCACAGACCAAAAACATGCATGTTAGGTTAGAGTCCCTAGGTGTAAGTGAGAGTGTGGATGGTTGTTTGTCTCGTTTGTCTCTATGTGTCCCTGTGATGGACTTGCGACGTGTCCAGGGTGTCTCACACAATGACCACTGGAGATAGGCACCAGCTACCCGCGACCCGGACAGGAAAAGAGGGTATAGAAAATGGATGGATGGATAACATTTAACAGAACTCTTATCACAAGAAATCACCTTGTGATTTCTCACATCTGGACAAGAGTGTAAAAACAGCAAGTGTGTGAATGAGTACTCCTGGCCACAGAAAGGAAGGAGGGATTAGATTTAAATGGGAACACGTGAGGAAAAAGAACATCTCTTAACACCCCAGGGAAGTGCACTACAGTATTTCATAAAGCCCTTAACATAAACCCCCCCATTCCATGCCGTTTAAGTTTTATTGACTCTAATATAAAATTGTTGGTGGTGCAGTTGGAGCTGCGCTCAGGGCGAGGCACAGTTGACCGTGGTGGAGTGCCTCTCACGTATCCCCTGTCTATTGATTTTGCCCCATTGATTGCAGTTGATGGGAAAGCCAAATCCCTTGTGATTTAATCAGCGTAATGATGGCAGATTAGCCAGGTACTTCACTGCCATTTACTGCAAGCGAGATGGCGTCCTTTTAATGACCCCGTTCTCTTTCTCTGCTCACCCTCCCTTGTCCTGCCTTTTACCGATGATCACATTTTTTCTTCATCAGGCAAATAATCTTTTTCACACTTGTGCATACACATTCTTTCCTCCTATTTTACATGCTCTGCTCCAAAACAGGGACAGATTAGTAAAAAAACCAAAACAAAACTGAGGTCTAATGAGGATCTGGCTGGACCTTTGCACCACAAAGGTGTTTGTTTCTCTGTAATGGTCTTTTTAAAATACAAGAAACAGGGGAGAAGGAAAAAAATGCCTTGACAGTTCCTGTCAGTGTCTCGATCTAGGTTTGTGTCGTACCGCCAGACATCACAGAGAGAAAGAAAAGCCGCCTAAGTGGTACTTTGAGGTTTGACTCACACAGAGAGTTGAGATCCTTATCGTCTCAGCTTGTCTCTTTCCACTTCAAAAAAACATGTCAGTTGGAACAAAGACGCACGCGCCTATTAATACTCAAGACAAAGTTTAGATGGTATGTACATAGCTGCTCAGAGCTCATTCCAACGTCCCTAAACACCACACAGACACTCTGAGGGCCCCCAAGCCAGCCATGACCACCACACTTATGTCACTACACTTATACATGGAGTGTTTTATCGCCCCTGTCATTAGCACCATTTATAGGTGGCTTCAATGTGCTCCTCATATGTGACACGTCTCTCTCTCACACACACACTGAGGCTCCCAGTCCTTCAACACACCACACTGTATATTGCAGAGAGATGACATCTGAATATCCGAGCAGCTGTGTTGGGTTGCAGCTCAGTGTCAACACAGTCACTGCAGCTTTTTTACATGTGGCGCTGCACCACTCTCACGCCACACAGTTCACCTACCAAAATAACCCCTAAAAAAACAGCATCTGGAAGAAATAAAGGGCGATGTTTAATTACAACAAGGAGAAAAGGATTCCGGTTTGAAAAACAGATAATTTTAAGGCAACAAAACCAGTATGGGTGTCAACTTCGCCTTGGTGTTGCTTTTAATCTGTTGGTTGGGGTTTTTGTATATGTGTATTTATAGCCTTTGTTTTTCTTTTAGTGGGAAAAACTGAGAATTTAGGGTGGAAAACATTTTGTATTTTCTAATTGGCACGCTCTGGAATCCAGAGGCCCATATAATGGGATTAAAGGACAAATGCAGCAATTTAGTCATCTATTTTTTTCTCACGGCTGCCTTTGAAAGATCTACAGTAACAGAAAAAAAGAAAGACCCTCATATCCTTGCTGTGATCAATGACACCACCCTCCCCAAAAGAATGTCTACTTTTAACAGCTTTGACCTGCTTTGATTTGGGGTCACTACAAGCAAACCCAAAACAAAATGTTCACACTCTGTGTTTTTGTCCTCCAGATGGATGCAATCTTTACTGCAACATCAAGTTCACTGCAACATTAAAATAACTTGAAATAAAATTAAAACAGCAAAATATCTTTACACTCCCTTTCCACAAAGACGAGACTTTTGAGTGTCCAAAAACATTGCCAGAGCTCTCTTTCAGTGAACACTAAATGATCTCTGAGGTCTTATGATGATTTTGCAACAGTGTTTCAGCTAATATTATAGTTCCCATGGTCTGCATTAAATTTTGAGCTGGTTTGAAGCAGTATCTCAGCTGCCTGTGAGAGTAGGGCTCTTGAAATGATTTGTCAGCAGTTTCAGAATGATCACAACATTTTTTTAGCAATTTTTGTTCCCACTTGTCACCTGAAGATACCAGAGGGTCACAGCCAAATGGTGTCCTGTGTTTAGACTTTCTCTCCAGCATTAGTGATAGAGCCAACCCTTTGCAAGAGCTAGTCAAACAAGGCTGACTCCATGCACAGGTAGTTGTAGAAGTCCCCTTCATCTTCCAACTTCTGTTCTTGCATAAGCTGGCTGTAGTCACCAAATTGTAACCTTATCTTTTGTATCAGCCAGCGGCAAACCCTCCACCCATGGCCACCTGGTGCAGGAAGAGTGCTTGGTGGTTCTAGTAGGAGGGTGCCATGTATCAAAGCTTTAGTGTTCATCGGGAATTATTTACCTTTGGGAGATGTTTCTTCTTCAACAGCAATCAGAGACTGAAGGAAGAGCACCAGAATCAGCTCGTATTTATACACTGACACAACCAAGTTGCCCAAGGATTTCTTGATGGTCTCTCAGTGGGCTGTCTTGGTCAGTAAGAGGCCTCCATTGGTTGCTGCTGGTCTCTCAGAGATCTCAGTTAGTCTCTCAGGGAGCACCATTGGTAGCACAGTGGTGGCTCAGTGAACTCTTAGGGGTCTTCGCAGGTAAGCACGGTAGCTATTGGTCTCTTAATAAATACCCTACATCACTCAGAGATCTTCTTCAGTCTCCGTGAAAATTGTGGAAAATGTAATTTTTGGGCCCTTACATTCAGCTTGTCTCTTTCCACTTAAAAAAAAACGTGTCAGTTGGAACAAAGATGCGCCTATTAATACTCAAGACAAAGTTTAGATGGTATGTACATAGCATACTAGAAAGTTTCCACAGAAACAGGTTTTTTGGGGGGTCTGGAGACTGCTGAAAGATCTAGACAATTTTTGGTTGTTCAATAGTTGCCCAGTAGTCTCTATCAGGTACAAAGTGGTCTCTACAAACTACAGAATAGTATGAGACAATTTTATCACTTTAAGGAAGTGTGTGAAGTGTGTATTTCCAGAAACAGACTGATTATAAGCATACAAATGTTGACAAACGGGGCTCTTGAACACAAGGTAGACCACATCCCTTCTCTCATACTAGATGCATGTATATATAATCATGCATGTCCTCTCTGAACATGACCTTCCCTTTCTCCCCTCACTTTCTTCAACCATCCTCTTTTTCCTTCCCTCCAGCTCTGTCCTTGTCAGGATGGATGTCTTCTGCCTGCTGCCACATGGAGCTCATTACCAGAACGGGAGGGAATAAAAGACAGTTTAATTTCAACACAAATAAAGAGACATTTCAGATTCCACCCAACAAGACGCCTGGCATTGGCTCGCGAGACTATGAAGCCTCTGTGTGTGTTTTCTTAAAGAAAGTCTGAGGGCAGATTTATGGTTGGGTCCTTGGTGTAGAGCTCCATCAGCGCTGTCACTTCAGGGCCAATGTGGGGAATTGGAGCGAGTGGAGCATGCGAGGGTGAGAGGACCAGGAGCCAAAGATACACAGGACCTGGACTAGACAGGCCAAACTGAATCAGGTCTGGATCTCTTGGACAGCTCATTAATGATTTGGTAAAGACTGTGGTAAGGACTTGGATCCAAGAATGGAGACTTTAATCCTATGTGTATGTGTGCGTATATATATATATATATATATATATATATATATATATATATATATATATATATATATATATATGTGTGTGTGTGTGTGTGTGTGTGTGTGTATTCCACGACTCCAATCTGTGTGTGACTCTAAATCATCACATGGAACCTGTCATCTCGCCATCCACAACATCTCTCACAGTTTGACTTTCTGCATCCATACCATCAGAGCCATGAGATGGGGCTGGCGCATGGAGCATCACAGGAAGGAGAGCCCAGTTTCCTTCTCACCCTCCCCTCCTTTCCTGGACCTTGCTTTTCGCACTGCATGCCTGCTTGGCTCTCTGAGGAGGGTCGCTTTTCTTTTGTTCTTTTTTAAACTCAAAAACCATTCAGGTGGAATTGAGGATGGGGGGGATGACGGTGGCTCTGACTGATGTGCTGGGGGTGATTGTAGATTACAAGACAAAATGCCCCCCCATGGGAAAGTCACCCACCCACTGCCCATCATCCTAAGAGAGAGGGGGGGAAAGTGGAGGAGGGGAGCGGGAGGCACACGCGCACGGGCCCATGCGTCGTGGGAAATGAGCGGCTCACCATCCGTGGATGTTCTGCGGCTGGTGCGCGCAGGCTCGACCTCTTCTTGTGTCTGAGGG